>NW_028300968.1:971250-1295000 GCF_049000335.1 Polistes dominula | reverse complement strand
CTCTCTCTCTTTCTCTCTCTTTCTCACTCTTATACTCTTGTGTTTTTTTTTTATTTTTTTTTTTTTTATTACATTCTCGCTTGCGAGATCTCGCGGCGTTAAAATTGCCTACGACGATAAAATCGTGTAATGGACACACACACACCTGTATCCACTTTTTCTCTCATAACGTAATTTCACGTATATCTATATACATACACACGCGTGCTATTGAGATAGATATACCTATAATATAATATATTATAAATAAATATATAAATGAAACAAAATAGAAATATTTATATATTTATATATAAGCTTCTTAAATTTAGATGACGAGTCAGTCTCGTCAAATGTAATCCAAAGAATTAAAAAAAAAATTTATTCATAAAAAATAATGTTTAATATATAAAATAATAATCTTTCGATTAATAGAAAAATACAATATTACAAAATAAATAATAATAAAAAGATGATCGAAAAATAAGTATACTGTTGAATGCAGTCATGCGATATGGTAGAACCACTTTGAAAAAGAACCATATGACATAAGTGTCAAAACAAGAATAATACCTTTCACATGACGAAATTTCAAAAGAAAGCTTTGTTACGTCCTTTTAAACCATAAAGAAAGAAAATAAAGGTACCCGCGTCATTTACACGGTTGAACACGTTAAGAAAAGCAACGTACACGATAAATGTTGAGCTAGAGCTATCACACAAGGCCACTGAACTTGCTACTTGAACCTAGAACACCGTAACGTTGTGGTTTTTGCGGTCCCTTAGATTTTCTAACGTTTCTCTCTTAGACCAAGCCTTCTTCTCCCTTCACCCCTCTCCTTACTACTAATACAAACGCCACCAACCCCCTTTATAGTGTTCTTATTAGTACACTCAAGGTAATACGCACTATCCAAAGGTAATCTCTTTTCAGATGATAATGATAACTCGTCCTGATTTCCTGGTGCGGTTTGTTAGGCACGAGCCTACCTCTTTTTCCTCTTTATCTTTGTTTTTTTTTTTTATTTTTTGTTTTTTGTTTTTTTTTTTTTGTTAACTTGCTTCGTGGTTAATGGACGATACATAAGGAAGAAAAAAGACAAAAGTAACTATGACAACGACCACTACGACTACTATAATGATGATGATGATTACGATTATGATTATGATTACGATGACGACTAAGAATAAGAAGAAGTAGAATAAGAAGAAGAAGAAGAAGAATAAAAAGAAAAGGAATAAAATGAACGAGTCTTAAGGTGAAACACGCCCTGGCCACAAGGCAAAATCTTCCAAGAAATTCTATCTTCATTATTATTACCCAACTCGGAAGCTAAAAGGAGAGAAACTTATCTAAGTTCTACGACATTCCAACGTTTTCATAATAATCTTTCCTTTGGATCGGTCTGTGGTAATTATCCAGGGCAATGAGTAATAACGGTAAAAGAAAAGTCAGAAAAAGAGAAAAAACATTTGACTCGTATGCGTCGTCTACAAGAAAAGCAAAACTTGTTCGGAGTATCTCTATCGACTTCTTGTCGTAGACTTCAATTTTACGCATGATTTAACTTCAAGCCATAATCATTTATTCCATTTGACGATAAAGAATCGTCATATAAGAGGGGATGATCAGGGAAACACGATTTTAAGATGAAATCGAGAAAAGAAGTATGATTTCAAGCGTGTGAATATTTAACGCATTTCTCTTTTCTCTTTCTATTATATTTTTTTTTTTCCTTTTCTTTGTCTCGGCTCATTTAATTCGGTCTTGTATATCCCCTTACGAATGAGACAAAAAAAAAACAAAAAAAACAAGTAAGAATAAAGAAGTTTTTATATAAAAGCGAGAGGGTGGTCTAAATTCTCGCCAAATTTCTCAACGCCTCGTTGATTTGATTTACCAAACGATCCAACGATCCGACAGTTTCAACCATTTGAATATACCGATGAAATTGTTTTTTTATTTTTTTTTTTTAGAAATTATCTTCTCTTTTACGAAGATCATTGTTTTCGTGTGGTGTACGATCATTTGATATTATGAAGCGTAAATAATTACATTTCCAAATACAATCATTTTTCTTTCAACAAGAACAACCGTGTTGCATTAATATTAATATCTATATTAATATTAATAACAAATTTAGCATTAGCAATAAAACAAAAATAATAGTAATAGTGATAGTAGTAGGGTGGTCTTTAACCCTTTGAGTGCTGAATACTTTTACCTAAAATGTTTCCTAGGAATGGAATAATTTATTATTATAACCAGATTTTAATAATTCAAGTTTCTCTTTCTAAATATAATTTAATTTAATTTAATATAAACATTACATATTATTTTACATTAATATTAACAAATACGTATATGTGTTGGACGACCAAATGCATGTATACCATGTCTATAGCACTCAAAGGGTTAATGAGCCGAAACTCGGAGAAAAATTTGAAGTCTATTTGTCTCTAATTTTTTACTCATTCCACTTCACTTGTACTATCCTTTTGTGTCTACAACCGAACATACATACAAACAAACACATTGATATTTAGTAGTCGTAGTAACTAATACTCTTTAAAATGGACTAACTCGCACAAAAAAAACGAGACGAAAGAGAGTACCCCTTCTTCTACCCCTCTCTAACCAACAAGAATCTTCTCTTTTTACCGGTCCCTCTCGGCCCGATTTCGTAGCTCAAAGCAACCGAACCCAAGCCGTAATTAACGATTACAAAGTATTTCGTACAGATGATTATCAGTCTGCGCCGGATGCACCAGCATTCCCGCTCCATAACTTCCGGTACTTTGATGTACCTCGTATTCTCTTGTTTTCTGCCCCATTGTGTAGTCTCTTGCAACCACCTCGTCCAACCCACCCTTTTCTAACCCACCTCTTCTTTCTCTCCTCTCCTCTCATCACATCAAATCTTCCCTACTACTCTGCCATCTCCACCCTTTTTGTTATCGACCAATGACCAACTCTATAACAATATGATCGTTGCCATAATCATCGTCACGATCTTTTGATACAATAAATTTAACTACGTTTTATATCTCTAAACACTCGAAGAAAACCATTGGTTCTTATTAATTGATTAACCCTTTGAGTGCTGAATAGTTTTAACTGAAATGTTTTGTAAGAACGGAATAATTTATTATTAACTAGATTCTAGTAATAAATTATATTTAGTAATTAAGGTATTTGTTTCTGAATAGAATTTAATTAATGAATTATAATTAATAAATATAATAATTATTATTATTATAAATATTATTTATAATAATTATTTTAAATTATTATTTTACTAAATTATTATTATAATAATAATATTTATAATATATATAGAAATATACAAATTAAATAACTGCAATTTTATCACTATAAAAAAATAAATGTAATATTCCAAATTTTTATCAATTACATATTTCATTATAAATAAAGGTTATTCTCTTCTAACTTTACAAACATATACAACTAATTCATCACAATAACTATAAATGACTGTGTTAACTTTTCCCTTCCATTTCTCATCTATATGTACACCTACACCACTACTACTACCATCATCCCATTCTTTACGGTTCATCCTAGCACGTTCCCATTTTCATTTCGACGTCGGTGGGCCTTGATTCCACTCGCTTGGATTATCTCATATCTTTCGTGGAATTACGTGCACTCTAGCATTTAGCGAGAAGAGCATTCTCAAATGGCACTCGGATACTTCGGATTGAAGTTTGCTTTTAAGCAGCAACGATAAGAAGGAGTCATTCGATCTACGTTCACGTACATACGTTAATACGGTACATATGTACGTTACGTTACTTACTAAATATGTATACATACATAAGTAAGTAAATACACATATACATACATAATATTATACATTCGTCCCATATACAAGGATCTAACGACTTTCGGGCATGAAAAAGAAGCCGAGTGGCACTTTAAGATTTTACAAGAGCAACGAACAAATCTTCTCATATCGCGTGATTTTCAGATCCATGTAAGGTACTTCAAACAAAAACAAAACAAAAAAATACAAAATACCATGTACATATGTATAATTTCTTCGTGTTTCGTCTAGAATATAAAAAAAATAAAAAAAATAAAAAAGAATGAAATGAACTTAATACACCATCGTGTTAAAGGGATTTAAAAGACAAGGAAATGACGAGGACGACGATCGTTAATTCGCGAAAGCTTTTCGAAAGGATTATATTACCGCTTTATCTTTAAAGGAAAAAGAGAAAGAGAAAGAAAGAGAGAGAGAAATAAAGAACCGTTTCGATTTAGGAGATTCGTAAATACGTAGCTGCTGCATTGCACGGCTACTGACGAAGTTAATGACGTGTTAGGATCATAATGGCGCATCATCGTTTCAAGCCAGGAGGTGTATAAAGCATATGTTTTAAAGCCTCGAGTAATCGTCCATTAAAGTAGATGCCGGACGGACGACACAATGGGTGAGCGGCGTGAGCCCGTTAAAGGAGGAGGAGGGGGGAGAGGGCACGATTAAATTTAATTATCAAATTTTACGATTATTTGAGGCTCTACCTCTGAACTGAACCAAGCGACCGAACGAACGAACCAACCAACCAACGAATGAACGTACCCAATTTCTCCATCTCTTTCTATCGTTATACCTAAATACGTTCGAGAGAATGAGACACGGAAATAGAATAGGGTGATACTGTTGTCGCGTAGGAGCAAAAAATGAATTAGAATTTTCAACCAACGAACAGAAGGGCTCAATAAAGCTATAAAACTGCGAGATACCATGGCTCCTGTTACGTTACTTTCCCCTCTCTCTCTCTCTCTCTTTTTCTCTTTATTTCGTTACAGTATTCTCACGTTTACGATGGCAAACGCAAAGCGTATACGCCACACGACCATTTTACCCAAACGTTTCTCGCAAATTCCCATAAACTTCTTTCTAACTATATATATATATGTGTGTGTGTGTGTATAGTATTATACGTTTTAAACGAAATCGTTTAGTTTCGACAGAGGTAGAAAGGTGAGATGGGGAACCATGGACTAGTGCCGATTTTAAAGTGAAAATTCTTTTTACTCGTTTTATTTAAAAAAAGGATTACGTTGATATCGTCACTTGTATGTATTTTTAATGGGAATCAAAAGAAAGTAACCTTTTGAATTGAATTAAATCCTATAACTTTAAAGATCAATCACAGAAAATCTATTGGGTTGGTAAGAAAGTAATTTTGTTTTTCTAATGTTAAATAAAACTCAATTGTTTCTCTATACAAAATGAACTTTAAATTAACCCCTTAAAGGAACAATTTTAGTTCAACGTAACACAACGCCGCTCGAGTTAACTCAAGCGTGATACTTAAGGGGTTAAATAACTAAAAAAATTTTAGCATTAACAAAAGAATAACAAAACAAACATAACACTATCTATTGGTGGAAGCCGAAATTACTTTCCTGCCAACCCAATATATATATATCGAAATATAAAAAAAGAAATGAAACATTGCAGGAAATTGTTTTCCCATTAAATTCCTCTTAACTAAAACGTGACGAGATTTAATTGTAAGGAAAAAGTCATAGCCTTTTTTTTTAGAAATATAAGAATCTACTTTCACAATCTTAATTAAACTACCCCACCCATAAGCTTTTATTCAGTACTATCATGAAAAAAAAAAATTAAAATAAAATAAAAAATAGAATCGGTCTCATGGTGTTGCTCTTAAGGGTTGTCTTTGTTTCCGATAGATAGAAGTATTATCCTGGTCGTGAGATTCGAAATGCCACGCGTAAAACCGAAGCCTTAATAAAGTCAGGAATCCCGACTATTTCATTCGTTTCCGACATTCCGAATCGGATGGAAAGACCGTTTACAACCTTGCACCACGTTGAGCCCGGCTCCTCCTCCCTTCCCTCCCTCCCCCCCCCCGGAAAAGCGATTCATGAGAAAGAGGGGAATAGAGTACTTACATTAGCAAATACACAAATACGAGACAGACAGAGAGAGAGAGAGAGAGAGAGAGAGAGAGAGAGAGAGAGAGAGAGAGAGTGAAAGATAAAGAAACGAATATAATAAAACACAAAAGAAAAAAAAAGAAAATAATAAAATAATAGTAGGACTTAACGTTAAGTTTTAATGACAGGTTAGAAACAAACGAAACCTGCTGCTTACTTACCTTCCACCGGATGTCTTTTTGGCAATAAAGGAACCGTAGACTTTATTGTCCGGAAGGAAGGTTTCCTTGTCTTTCTACAGCAGAACCTGAACGATTTGGACAGTTGGACGTTCGACCATAGTCATCTTCGTCGTCGTCGTCGAATTTCCGGTTTATAAGCGCATCGTAAGATCCGTAACGTGAAGCCGTTAACGATTAACGATTCATTTAGGAACGTTTAATACTACGAGGGGTTCGGTTTTAGCTGTCGTCGTCGTCTGTCCTTTATACTATGGTATGGTATGGTATGGTACGGTATGGTTCTTTACCATGATCCGATAAGAGCTTTGTACGAGACTATCATCTCATGATTTTACCTATACTTTCTTTCTCTCTCTCTCTATTCGTTCATCTTAGTCTTTACAAGCTAACACGAATTGTGTAATACATTGGTAGATTAAACGATTCGTTTCGTCGTATAATATCATGACTACTTTAACCTACGTCAGATGGTATTTACGATCGAAATTTAACCCTTATGTAATAACCTCATGTAACTTTTAAATCTTCTACTTCACTATGTCTGTACGTGTGTTTTATTTTATTAACAGGAAATAGTCATTCTTATTTATTTCTATTGGATTGTTCGAAAAGTAATTTCATTTTTTCCTGACACAATAAAAAGGCATTAATAGTTAATGCAAACCGGCAAATAATAATACAGTAAGAGGTTAAATTAATCAAATTCAACTGTTTATTCTCACTTGAAAGGCCTAGGTTTTTATTTTCATTTTCACGAAAGAAAAATGAAACTACTTTCCAAACAACCCAATTTTATTATAAAGGATTTTGACTATGAACATAAATATATTATAATGACTTACGTATATATATATTGTTTAAATAATCATCTTGGTATAATATAGAAGTCATAACTACCTGTAATAAAAAAAAAAATACTTTCAAAATAAATGACACAATAGCTTTTAACTTTTATTGCTTAAGTATAAACGATTGAAGTTTTAATATCGATTTAACCTCTCTTGTGATCCTCCCTACTTCCTAATTCCCCATTCCCATAATATATTAGGTAGTTCGGAAAGTCGTATCGTTTTTCTTTTGTAAAAATGAAGATAATTTTTGCTTCGAGATTAAACCTAAACCTTTCAAGTGATCATAAATAGTTGAATTTGATAAATTTAACCTCTCATCGATCTCATGTGTTACTATTTGTCGGTTTGCATCAACTAATGCCATTATTGCGTCAACAAAAAACGAAACGACTACTTTCCGAACCATCTAATAATATCTTCTCGTCATTCATAGTACGATAAACTTACCAAAATACGTGTACAGAAATAGTAAATAATTACGACGACTCGTTAACTTGTGAAAATTCTACATATTCCATCTCATTTTCATATAGACGTTACAAGTAAAGTTACTTAAGGAAAGAGAGGACGATGATATCGTTAAAGTGTCCTTGGTAAACTTATTGCAAGCTTATTATATACCTACATATATAGATACATATGGTTATACATACTCATTCTAAATAATCTCAAAACTTGACATCTTTCAGCCTTCGTCATCTTCGTTACTTTCAATCTTATCGAACATCCTCTCTCTCTCTCTCTCTCTCTCTCTCTCTCTCTTTCTCTTTCTCTCTTTTAACCGAGCAGAATAATCCAAAGTAAAAACCATAAGTACTCAGAGAAGAGGCAATACCATAGAAAAAAAAAAAAGATAATGCTCTTAGCAAGTGGTTAAAACGTTTCACTAGTAGCATAAATCGCGTGCATTTAACATTCTCAATTTTTCTAAAATTTACAGATATAAATAAGTACTTGTAAAATACTTAATGCTTCTAATGTAAGATCATATCCCATTCCTCCCCCTCACCCTCACCCTCACCCTCACCATCCTCCTCCTCCTTTTACCTTTTTCCATCCTCCTATTTCTCTGAATGCGTTCGAAGTTACTTCAAGAAAAAAGTTCAAAGGTAAAAAAAAAAAAATAAAACGATGAAGAACGACCATCTGTCGTCACAAAAGGGCACAAATTACTCCATGTATGCATATACATATTTTTTGTACTTTTTAGAATTACTTTTATATATATATATACATTCTTACAAACGTGAGACTCTCTCAATATTGTATATTCATATATACATAGAAGAACTTTATCGCAAGAGGCTAGGGAACCCAAAGCTACCTCTTAACACCTTTCATAGTTACCTGGCTCTTAAAACGATTGCGAACAGGTATGTAAGTGTGTGTGTGTGTGTGTGTACACTTTGTCTACTCTAAGTACGCTTTTCGTTCTACTTTGTAAGTGTCAAGATATCGATATGTTAACGATCTGTTACATTTTACTATATAGTTACTACTCTTCTTTCTTTTACATTTACTTCTAACTTCTCAAAGATACATTTGTGAAGAACAGATTGTAATTTATTTTATTTTAATCAAATGTTATTTATATTTATCTCTTTACTCTCTTATTGATCTAACTAATTAATTATATGCATTAAATCACAGAAATGTTTGTAATTACTTTATCAGAAAATACCAAAATTTATATAAATTCTTATACGTGAAAAAATATTTTGCGATTAATTTGAATTTTGACCAACTTTTATTTGTTCATTGCAATCAACTCGAATTTTTGACCAAAATGAAAGATCGTTGAATAAAAAAGATCCCGTACTATATATATGTATATATATATTTTCTTCTTGTAGTTACCTATCGAACGTTGTAAGAGAGAAAAGGTGAATAAACGGAGAGAAAGTACAAATAGGAAGCCTTTTACGAGCAGTGGCAGTTTGTCCTTTCGTCGTTTGTCAGCATGCGTTTCTTTATTCGCATTCGTCTGTTGCTCCCTGGTGTATGTGCATTAGAAAAAGAGAAACAAAGATAGAAATAAAGATAAAAAGAGAGAAAGAGAAGTCAAGAGAAGAATAACTCAGCCATAAACATCCCGTAGGATAATTAACCCTTTGAAAACTTTGAACCTTTGACGATTTTAATAATCTTAAAAGACAGCGGGGCCCTTGATTAGTACTTCTACCGTTGGATGCAATCGACAATGCCACTCTATCTCTGTCGTCGTATATTACCGACGTTCAGTTCGGTACACGCACATTATCAGCTCATCGTACATACCACAACGTTATATACCTACTCACATGTACATTAAAAGAAGAAAATTCTAATTTACCTGTCGATTATCTCACGAGAAGATCAACGTTGTCATCTCGATACTCGTTAAATTGCATTAAATCGTGTTGCACCAATGTTGCACTGATCTTTTTGTATTCTTTTATATATCACAACGAAACAAAACTAACTTTCACTAACAACAAGGTATACCAGATCGAAGATTATTTTCAACACTTAACTGAAATAAACAAAAAAAACAACAAGATTTTTTATTTTACTTTAATTATAAATCTTGTCATTAATTTTAATTCTTTTTTATAACAACAAATATTATTACAATTCTTGCATATATATATATTTAATCGTTTATTATATTCAGTTATAGAATTCATTTAAATTTATTAATACACGTTCAATCAACATATACATATGTAATGAAAATATATATATGTATATATATTCAGTATGACCGAAAAGAGAGGGAGAAAATGAACACTGAAAGCAACTTTTGCCATGTACGGTACAATATATATTATATATATACATATATATGGTACTTTGAAGTATTGGCATAGAGGCAGGGCTGCGCGGAATGGTGAAAACAATGAGCGGTGAACATGAAACGACCCTTAGTAGCCAATAACACACGTGGATTATTTCAAAAAGCTAATTTTTCCTCATACCAGTCATAGTGAGAAACGAAAGGGCTACGACCTTATTACGTCATGACGGCTCCTATATTTTTAGAAGCTTTGTAACTCTTTCATATATTGTCACGAAAAAAATTATTATTTTTCAAGACATAAGTATATGTTTATTGAGATATTAAATGCATCAAGAAAATGATTTTATTTATAAGCTATGTTATGTTTATTTAAACAATAAAGATCAATATTGTGTTAATTTATTTATTAGACAAACATATTTTATCAAATATTTTAATGATTATTTTATATTTAATAATTGATAATTGAATATAATTTAATTCAATAAATTACGTTATACTTTGCAATACGTTTACGTGTTTTATCATATATTTGTTCTACACAGATATATAATATTTATTTTATTTTCCACAAATACAAAATATTTTTTCATACACACTAAGATAACTTTGATAAGATTGTAGATAATATTGTGTATGAATATTATTTTATTAAATATACTAAATAAATATATGTCTATATATTATGCAATATGAAATAATATTTGTTTAAATGTATCATATAAATACACGTATTTGCAATACTTTAATGATACTGGTAATTATTGTAGTAGACTTAATAAAAAAAAATGGAAAACATTTATTTTATAATATAAATTATATTAATATTTAAATAAATTATAAATTTAATATTAATATATAAATAATATCTATATAATTTATATTATATTTATATTACAATAATTTATATTATTAATTGAATCATAAAATCAATGTTTCCAATTATTTTACTTTATCCACACTTATGTTTACCGGTATTATTAATTTATTGAAATATAAAAATAATTGTGATCTGGCTCACCTTTTTCACAATACATTTTTTCATCTAGGAAGAACATTTACCTACACACAATTTACGTTAAATAACATTCTATTTTTCTCATTAATTATAAGTAATGTTACGATGTCTCACGACTATTAATTGCGACACTTTATACCGACCCAAATTATTTTTCCCATAACTTCATTTCTCTTTTCGTAAGCAACCATCTATGTAACTTATTTTCAACGAATCACGCGAGTATCGTAGAGTGTTTATATGAACGGTGATGATAAAGAAGAGTATAAGAGCAAATATGAACAAAAAAATCGTACAACGAAGGACTGTTCTTAGTTGGACGATAAACTTCTAGGTCAAAGAGTACTTATTCATTAGTCGTCTTTTTTCGTACTAGTATTCGATGTTTACAAATCAATTTCTTCATTGATCTCAATAATACAATGCTATCCGTTCATTTTAACGCGAATCATAATACTTTTTCCGTTCAATTACTTCGTGATAAGTAACATCTATCGATTATGGTTTAACACAGAAAGTGTTTTTGAGAAAATCTTATGAGAAATGTGTACATATGTATATGTGTGTTTGTACTTATCACCAAATACTCTAATTGTAAAATAAAATAAAAACATAAGAAAGAAGATTGAAATTGTTATAAAAGTAAGATGAATGATTTTTATATGAACTTGTAATATTAACAATAATTTTTAATCTACTTTTTCTTTGTTTCTATGAATGATATCACTAATAAAATATATAAAAACTGTAAAATTATCTCAAATAGGCATGTAAACTATAAAAATAATTTAATAAAGAAATAACTTTAGAATATCGAATTTTATGCACTTTCTAATCATTCAACAGTCAATCTTTACTGATAATCAAAATAAATTATAAAAAATAAGAAAAAAAACGAAATTACAATACGACATATGTTTTTATCCGAAAAAGAAATTGAAAATAAAAATCTTTTGAACACACGTGCTAAAGCAAAGAAACATTTGCTTTCACTAATTATCTTTTTTTCTCCCTTTTTAGTTGACTTCGACGTAAATATATCTCTGCGGGATCCTCCTAAACACATGTTTTCCTTCTTTTTAAACAGGAACGTTCCATGAACACTTTGAAATATCGACGTAATTTAAACGACGACGTACAACCCTCTTTTCGAAAAAGAAAAAGAAAAAAGATAGTCCCCAAAAAAAAAAGGAAACACTTACAAACACTAATCGTAAGATTTATTTCTATCGTTTTAAGTACGTCAATTTGCACGAAAAGCACGATGACAAAATACTTCTTGAAATAAATCGAACGATTTAGATGATTAAGTTAACTTTCAACGATTTCGAGAAGTCGTTCGAGTGTTTCAAGGTGAATTACAAACTGACGGAGAATGATTACGTTAATGACATAGTCGAGGGTGTTTCAAAAGGTAAAGAATAGGTGCAGACTGGTACGAATTTTCGTAACACGCGATTTTAACATCAGCAACAACATCGAACGCGTATATTTCTCTTTCTTTAGCTGTCTTTAATTATTTTTTTCTTCATTTATCGTCACCAAGACAATCAATACACGTGCCGATCATTTATAACGATACACTAAATTCAAACATCGTCAAAAATTTATTTTACGAATTATATATTATATTAAATTACTAATATTACAAAAAATATCGTAAATTAATTTTTTCCAATTAGTTTTGTATATTTTATCTACTGTAATAATTAAAACCACGAATGAGCCATCCCTTCAATCGACTATTATCTTTTCTTTTTCTTTTTCTTCTTTCTATTATAAAAACAAATCCTCAAAAATATAAGAATACGATTAATTTCCATTTCACGTTACTCTTTCTTTATCCGTTCATATAAACTTGTGAAAATAATTATCAAATTAACGACACACATTCCCTATAACGTATTTTAACAAAATAATACTCTTCTTCTAACGATATTTTCACACGAAGAAAATCTTAGAAAGTTGCTAAGAAATTTGCGGTATCTTAAGAACTGTATTAGTTCTTGATAGAACTGTAAGCTGATCACGTGAATTACTTCAATAAAGAGAAAATAAATTGTTATATCGATTTATAAATAAATAGATTAGATAGCCTCACCCTTTAATTTCTTACTTTATCGAATGTTTCAACCTACAGACCCCGACCCCTCCTTTACATTTCCGTAATAATATTAAAAAATTAAAAAAAAATTCATATTGTTTATATCATACTAGAAGAACAGAAAATTCTCAGACCCAGATAATATTCGATTAGATTCCTCTTTATCTCAAAATAATCTCCTGATATTTAAGAACCTCTGATTGTAAATTAATGCTCAGATTCAATCACAACAAACCAAACACAGAACACGTAATAAAATATTTTTATATAGTTATATTGTAATAGAATTTTAAATAATTATATTTAATTTTTAAGTGAATAAAAATGTGTGTGCCTTCAGAAATGCCATTATACATGTATATTTTAAGAAGTAGCAATTATAGAAACTCAAGTGGAAGAAAATCGTAAAGAGGTTTGTTGTTAAATCCAACGATGGTCACCTGTAACAAGAAGAAAACTATATTAATAATACAATCAAGTGATATGAAGTAGCCTAACATATGAATCGTCCAATTCGCAGATGCACTTTTCAATTGAATTATTTATCTATTTTTATCAAAGATCTATTTACCGTAGCAATAGAATTAAATTTAAACGCGTGTTTTTACATTTACAAAAAATAAAAAAAAAGGAAAAGTACAAATATTAATTTACTAGAGAAAATAATAACTATTAATTATTATAACTAATACTTTTAAACTGCATTATATAGAAAAGAAAAAATTACAAGTTTAATGAAATGCGATCAAAGTGAAAAATCTTAAAGACAAAAAAAAAGAGAGATTACTTTAATATTCAAAAGACGATAATTATGTTTCAAAATGTAATAAAAAGGAAATTTAAATATTTTGACTCGAACTAACTAAACACATGTGCACCTTTTTGACGATATAGACACGCATTTGGTGTCCCAAGGAGATGGAATGGTCCGTCATCTCCACTTACAACTATAAATTAATGACGAGCAAAAAAATAAAACAATAAAATATATAATATGACTAGAGAGCCATTCTCTACAGGTTGGAACTTGCTGTTGAACCCTTGAAAATAACTCAATAGCCTGTAGTTGCCCTCTTGAGCCACAATTAAGTGGGGGCCTCTTCGGCATTAAGCCTCTTCTTTCTTCATTCCATGAAAACTGCATTTGGACATTTACTACGTGCGAGCAAGATAAGATCTTTCATACTAATTTTGCAAATGAACTAGTATTTTGTTATGATTCTAATTCTCAATTATTCAAAAATTAATTTACATTTCGCGTTTACTTTTCTAGCTCGTGGACCATCAAAGAACTTAGAGTTCATTGACCATACACGAGAACAATTAATCGAATGTCCAAGCAGATACTATCCCTCGATGACCTAATAACACTTCGCACTTTTAACGTCGAGTAATAAAATGGAATTGAAATAAAAAGTGCAATAAATGCAATGCATTTTCTTGCAATACTTTCAGTTCAATAATATGTTATATTTAATTATATCATATATTTCTAGCTGTAAGACAAAATCGCGATAGTGCGTAGTGCTAATCCTGAAATACTTAAAACTAAGTATCAAATGCATCAAAGAATTTGCGAATTTGATTCGACTCTATCTCGTTCGAGATAAAATCGAAGTAGAAATGAATCTTTCAAATGGTTGCAAATACCTTTGAATCATGATACATAATAAAGATCACAGAATAATTACAAAATAAATTAACAAATCAAGCATAATATAGAATGAGATGATAAAATTTTGTAACAATTCTGTATTATAAACCAGGAGGCGGAATTTCCACTCCGGAGTGGAAGCAAGAAGTCTAATGCCTTTCCTGGATCCTACCTACTTAAAATTAAAGTTTTCACATTCATTCAGAGAAGTATGCTACCTGCCTGCCTATTATCCATATTTTTACCCATTTTAAGAAAAACCATACATACCCACCCACTCACTCCACGGTTCTCACACATACCACCAGGGTGCAAAAAGCCTAAACTAGAGAGCATGCCCCGGGGCACCTCCGACACCCTAGTTCAACCACGTTTTCTAAACTTATATGCTAATGGGTATACGTACGTTTTGCTGAAATCGACTGCCAAGGCTAATGATTATTGCATACAAAACTAAAGCAAAAATACAAGTATACACTAGCATATATATGCATACTAGTTATATACAAGTATATCAAAGTTTCCACAAATAAATGCAGTAACTCTACTATGCAAACGAGATTATCAAAAAAATTAGAAATATTTAATATAAATATAAGAATACAGAAACGTGATATGAGGAAGTAGTGCTTTGAGTATTTAATAATGTATTAAATGAATAAAAAATATCGCGAAACGATGTACAATACACACTACCTAATACGCACACACAGGTGTAAAGTACATCGTGCAATCACTAGCACAATAACAGCCGCCAATAGGGGAAAAAACTAAAACTAAACCCACGCTAACTGTTTCTCACCCATACGTGTAACACCTGGGCACACGCATAGATGAGAACGCAGAAAGTATGGGGGGAGAAACGGGAGATTAGTATATTAGAAGCTGAAAATCCTGATCTAAAAAATATGATTAAGACATAAACACATAAATACATTTGTATAAAAATTCATCTAAGCGACTAAGGACTCTACAAGTCATTTGGTGAATAATGACTTAAACAAGCGAATGAAAAAAAAAGTTACCCCATATGAAACAATTATAGTTTCGAGGTAAGGATGTATTAAAAGACTCTACAATAATGATGGATATTTTTTGCAAACCTCGGACGACTCCTTTCATTAAGTTGGCTGTTCTAATTAAAGAACTGGGCTTTGAGCCGCCACTCAACTGCCAAAGTCTATCCGTCGCGAATGAGTTTGTCTTCTTGCTCATTTATTTAAAATATCAAAGTATTGATATATCAAAATTAATTTCGATTAGATAAACTATGTACGAAGAAATGCATGTAAGACATTTATTACATGCTTTTAACACGTAATAAAAAAGAGAGTGCATTTATTAATTGCATTATGAATTAAATGAATTTAACTGATGAGACAAGAAAACCTATCCTGAACTAATAATAAAACATACAATAAAACATATAATAAAACATACAATTTTCATGAGTAACTCCTAAAAAGGAATTACTCATGTGCTCGTCAATAATTTATTTAAATAATTACAACCAGTAACTCGTGCCGATTTGGACCTTTCATCCTCGGCATGATTGAGCACTGGAGGGACTTTAAATAAAAACTCATGGTTTAAGAAGTTCTGCGATGGCTCCAAAACACTCCTACTTCGCAGCAAGTATTGTAGTCTGACAATGGAAGACGATATTGGAATTGCCATTGATGAAGATCCATCGAAGATCCATCGAAGATCCATCGAAGAATTCATCCAACATCTTTGAAAGGAAGAGAATCCATGGTTATATCTGTAAAATAAAATAGAACAAAACGATAAGTTATCTGGAATATTATCCAAAATCATATAAAATAAAATTGAATAAAATGTAAATAAAAATGAATACTTACAATGCATTCCAAGAAGATGCAGCTCCATTGCACCATGGTGATGCACCTCGCGTGAATCTAATAACGTGGTATGAACGAAAATAAGAAACTATAGATGAGTTTCTTATCGCGAAACCGAAATTTTATTATACGACGAACAACACTGACTCTAATTCGCGTTTGATTTTAATTTATTACTCGCCCGATCACTGATTCTACAACTAATTCAAAGACTGCATTGCACGCAGTTTGATGATACCACCATAAACACTGCACATATTGCTTCGCTCACTATAGCAATCTGAAACTGAAATAAAAAACAATACTATTAATATCATTACTATTACAAAAAATCATTAAAATTTTTAAGGAATTATTTAATAAAAAAATATACTCACTTTAAATCTTTATTGATGAATGCACAATGGGTCTCCTATCCTTAGGATGACGATGACAATGCACAAATAATGACTATAAAACTGCATTATACATGCAATTAATTCAATTAACACTAGATTTATGAACTGAGCAAATTTGATTCATTTCAAACTTTTTTTCTACATATATATAATAGAAATATTATTATTTTTTAAATATATGTTAATTTTTAATACTGTAATGAAATATACATAAATATTAATTCCTCTCCTCTACCCACTTATTCATTTAAAAAATGTTTGTAGATTTTTAAAAAATAGTGAACAAATCTAGTGTTAAACGAATTTCTAAATGAATTTAATTAATAAAATGTGAATACCATTTCAACGATGATCTGAAACACAAATGAAAACAAAATTATATAAATCTTTGTTATATAAAAATAACTATAATTATTGAGAAAACGTTTAATAGAAAAATATACTCACTGTGATGGATGCAGGATGAATGCAGGATGGGTATCCTACCCTTAGGATGACGATGAGCACATGTTTAAACTTAATAAAAGAAACTTGCGAGTTTCTTAACCGAGCAAACGAAATTTTAACATGCGACGATCAACACTGAATCTACTTGTCGACTTTTTTATATTTTATTTTAACACGATGCAACACACGAGAACCTCATTGCCTACGCGCTCGATTGCAATGATTTTCTGAAACAGAAAAAGAAAAAGAACAATTAAGATCATTGTTGTAATAAAAATCAATTGAAATTATCATAGAAATGTTTGATAGTAAAATGTACTTACTTTTAGTCTTCGTTGATGATTGCAGGATGGGTATCCTACCCTTAGGATGACGATGTATAAAATAAAATTAAATAAAAAGTCTGAAAAGCTGCAACATACTAAAGACTATATTACAATATTTCCTGTAAATCATTTCTGAAGGCAGAGCACACATTAAAACCATTGAATATTTAATCAGAAATATTCAATGGTAAATATAAAGTATAAAAATTTTGTATCAAAGTATACCAAAAATGTAATGTTAGTAAAAATGTTAATTAAAAATCTTTAAAGTTGTCTAAATAAAACAATAATTGTATCAGCAAACTCAATAAAGAGTAACATAAAAAATAAACGAGTTTTTATATCATTCTATGCAATGAAAAGCTTTTTAAACTATTAAAATCAAAACGATAACGTTAGAAATAAAATTATTAAATAATTTAATACACCTCATTTTCGTTTATGTTGTCTCGTTGAAAGATAGACGACGAATACGAGGTATGTTACTATGTAACCTTGGTAGAGGAGATCTCGGGAGTGTCGAACGTTCGGCTATTATACCTATGTTATCGGCTGTTTACGTTTTGTCGTCGACTCGAGAAATACCTGCAAATATAAATAAACATTTATATAATAGCTTATATGTAGAGTGTATTGTTTTCTTATTCTTCCTCTCTCTCACACACTCCTTCTCTCTCACTCTTTCTGTAGTATTTCTATATGCTTATATGCTTATACTTAAAAAAAATAATGCTCACCTCGCCGTATATGGAGTAGATAAAAAAAGTTGCCACAAGATTAAAAGGTTAGTGAATTCGTGTTGCAACTCTCCCCATGCTCAGAAAGCTAAAAAAAAAGTAAAATATGAAAAAACTCACGTATAAAAATTATGCATGTAGTATGCATTTGATATATAACATTCGTTATATATCATTTAATATATAACAGTAAGGTGTACATTAAAATATTAATTGAAACAATTACCTGAAATTAACGGGATAACAAAATCCGCTGCAAGAAGTATACAGATGGCAGATTAAAAAATTCGAAAGATTCGCCATATTGATGTGCATAAAACAGGCGCATAAGACTGGCGCGAAAATACTGCATGCGCGAAAATGATGCGCAGTAGATCTTCTTTCCATCTATAATAAAGAAAAATTTTGAATGATTAAAAATACGATATAAGAGCATAAAAATTGTCAAAATATACTCAAAAAATCAAAATTGATCCTTACATCCTTTATATATTATAATAGGAAGATGTAAACTTTACAAAATATCTTTTAATTACCTGATCTTAACGGGACGATGACACTCCGATGTGTTCTCCACGAATGACGCCATGAAACTGAAGAATTCGGACGAAAGCTTGGCTGTGATTGGCTAATTCATTTTGTTGAACATGAAAAGGGTCATCACAGCTTTTTACACGGACAGAATCTGACCTTCTTTATGACCACACTGGTCAAACTACATATGATAATTTATTTATTAAATAAATTAAAAATCATTTCTATTTTTCTAATAAATGTACATGTAACTTATAAATATTTTAAAAATAATGAATAGAATAAAGGCAATGTAGACATTAAGAGATCTTTGTCGTTTTGCACAAAAGAATACAATCGTATGGAAGAGAATTGTCGATATAAAAATGTCTAATATAAAATGCAGCATATGAAAGAATAAATTCCCAAAATCTGTATCGATAAAGAATCCTCACAATTGAAATACTTTCAGAGATGCATAATTGTTTTAAAAATATTCACAATAACGTTTATACACGATTCACACGAACATTATTCCACATGATTTTCTATGCTATAAGATACTACATTCTCTATATTCTATTCATTATTTTAGAACAATTATGAATAACGTATACATTTTATTTGTAATAGAAAAAGAAACATACCTTTATAATATATATAAAATATTTTCTATTTAATATACATTAAAACATATAAAATGTTTAAACCAATGCATGTATGTAGAAACAATCTGAAATGTAATTAGAGAATATTAGAATGATAAAATAATTGTTAAATAATTAATATAAGTGCATTTTGTTATCTAATAACTTATTACATATGATCTACGTACCTTTCTCTTCCAGATTCACCTTTTAACTAAAGCATTATCCTCTATGAAAATACTTTTATTCAATGTTGGTTATGTTATTTTCCAAATGTTGCCCATGTATGAAACAAAATAAAACATTCCAATTAAACAGAGATTCACATTATAACCCTCTTCATGTAATTACTATTTTTATTAAATGCTTATGTAACTTGTAATCATTATAATAATAGTGAATAAAATAAAAAGAATGCATAATGTAAACATTATCTCATTGCACACGAGAAAACAATCATGTAGAAAAGAAACCTTGTCAAAGAAATATGTAAAACAATTGACAATCTTTCGCTTGCCAACAATAGAAAAGTCCCTATAATTTGTTTCTTTAACATAAAAGTCGCCTTTATGATAAAGATTTAATTTTATGCTGTTGGTAAGCGATAGATTGTCAATTGTTTTACAAATTTCTTTGACAAGATTTCTTTTCTACATGATTGTTTTCTCGTGTGCAATGATATAATGTTTACATTATGTATTCTTTTTATTCTATTCATTATTTTTATAATGATTACAAGTAAAAGTGTGTAAAGTACTAGTAAAAAAAGTGTAAAAATTAGAGAGTTAAAATCTAAATTTCTCCTTATTTTGAATGTTTTTGTGTAGCATACATGGGCAACATTTGGAAAATAACATAACCAACATTGAATAAAAGTATTTTCATAGAGGATAATGCTTTAGTTAAAAGGTGAATCTGGAAGAGAAAGGTACGTAGATCATATGTAATAAGTTATTAGATAACAAAATGCACTTATATTAATTATTTAACAATTATTTTATCATTCTAATATTCTCTAATTACATTTCAGATTGTTTCTACATACATGCATTGGTTTAAACATTTTATATGTTTTAATGTATATTAAATAGAAAATATTTTATATATATTATAAAGGTATGTTTCTTTTTTCTATTACAAATAAAATGTATACGTTATTCATAATTGTTCTAAAATAATGAATAGAATATAGAGAATGTAGTATCTTATAGCATAGAAAATCATGTGGAATAATGTTCGTGTGAATCGTGTATAAACGTTATTGTGAATATTTTTAAAACAATTATGCATCTCTGAAAGTATTTCAATTGTGAGGATTCTTTATCGATACAGATTTTGGGAATTTATTCTTTCATATGCTGCATTTTATATTAGACATTTTTATATCGACAATTCTCTTCCATACGATTGTATTCTTTTGTGCAAAACGACAAAGATCTCTTAATGTCTACATTGCCTTTATTCTATTCATTATTTTTAAAATATTTATAAGTTACATGTACATTTATTAGAAAAATAGAAATGATTTTTAATTTATTTAATAAATAAATTATCATATGTAGTTTGACCAGTGTGGTCATAAAGAAGGTCAGATTCTGTCCGTGTAAAAAGCTGTGATGACCCTTTTCATGTTCAACAAAATGAATTAGCCAATCACAGCCAAGCTTTCGTCCGAATTCTTCAGTTTCATGGCGTCATTCGTGGAGAACACATCGGAGTGTCATCGTCCCGTTAAGATCAGGTAATTAAAAGATATTTTGTAAAGTTTACATCTTCCTATTATAATATATAAAGGATGTAAGGATCAATTTTGATTTTTTGAGTATATTTTGACAATTTTTATGCTCTTATATCGTATTTTTAATCATTCAAAATTTTTCTTTATTATAGATGGAAAGAAGATCTACTGCGCATCATTTTCGCGCATGCAGTATTTTCGCGCCAGTCTTATGCGCCTGTTTTATGCACATCAATATGGCGAATCTTTCGAATTTTTTAATCTGCCATCTGTATACTTCTTGCAGCGGATTTTGTTATCCCGTTAATTTCAGGTAATTGTTTCAATTAATATTTTAATGTACACCTTACTGTTATATATTAAATGATATATAACGAATGTTATATATCAAATGCATACTACATGCATAATTTTTATACGTGAGTTTTTTCATATTTTACTTTTTTTTTAGCTTTCTGAGCATGGGGAGAGTTGCAACACGAATTCACTAACCTTTTAATCTTGTGGCAACTTTTTTTATCTACTCCATATACGGCGAGGTGAGCATTATTTTTTTTAAGTATAAGCATATAAGCATATAGAAATACTACAGAAAGAGTGAGAGAGAAGGAGTGTGTGAGAGAGAGGAAGAATAAGAAAACAATACACTCTACATATAAGCTATTATATAAATGTTTATTTATATTTGCAGGTATTTCTCGAGTCGACGACAAAACGTAAACAGCCGATAACATAGGTATAATAGCCGAACGTTCGACACTCCCGAGATCTCCTCTACCAAGGTTACGTAGTAACATACCTCGTATTCGTCGTCTATCTTTCAACGAGACAACATAAACGAAAATGAGGTGTATTAAATTATTTAATAATTTTATTTCTAACGTTATCGTTTTGATTTTAATAGTTTAAAAAGCTTTTCATTGCATAGAATGATATAAAAACTCGTTTATTTTTTATGTTACTCTTTATTGAGTTTGCTGATACAATTATTGTTTTATTTAGACAACTTTAAAGATTTTTAATTAACATTTTTACTAACATTACATTTTTGGTATACTTTGATACAAAATTTTTATACTTTATATTTACCATTGAATATTTCTGATTAAATATTCAATGGTTTTAATGTGTGCTCTGCCTTCAGAAATGATTTACAGGAAATATTGTAATATAGTCTTTAGTATGTTGCAGCTTTTCAGACTTTTTATTTAATTTTATTTTATACATCGTCATCCTAAGGGTAGGATACCCATCCTGCAATCATCAACGAAGACTAAAAGTAAGTACATTTTACTATCAAACATTTCTATGATAATTTCAATTGATTTTTATTACAACAATGATCTTAATTGTTCTTTTTCTTTTTCTGTTTCAGAAAATCATTGCAATCGAGCGCGTAGGCAATGAGGTTCTCGTGTGTTGCATCGTGTTAAAATAAAATATAAAAAAGTCGACAAGTAGATTCAGTGTTGATCGTCGCATGTTAAAATTTCGTTTGCTCGGTTAAGAAACTCGCAAGTTTCTTTTATTAAGTTTAAACATGTGCTCATCGTCATCCTAAGGGTAGGATACCCATCCTGCATTCATCCTGCATCCATCACAGTGAGTATATTTTTCTATTAAACGTTTTCTCAATAATTATAGTTATTTTTATATAACAAAGATTTATATAATTTTGTTTTCATTTGTGTTTCAGATCATCGTTGAAATGGTATTCACATTTTATTAATTAAATTCATTTAGAAATTCGTTTAACACTAGATTTGTTCACTATTTTTTAAAAATCTACAAACATTTTTTAAATGAATAAGTGGGTAGAGGAGAGGAATTAATATTTATGTATATTTCATTACAGTATTAAAAATTAACATATATTTAAAAAATAATAATATTTCTATTATATATATGTAGAAAAAAAGTTTGAAATGAATCAAATTTGCTCAGTTCATAAATCTAGTGTTAATTGAATTAATTGCATGTATAATGCAGTTTTATAGTCATTATTTGTGCATTGTCATCGTCATCCTAAGGATAGGAGACCCATTGTGCATTCATCAATAAAGATTTAAAGTGAGTATATTTTTTTATTAAATAATTCCTTAAAAATTTTAATGATTTTTTGTAATAGTAATGATATTAATAGTATTGTTTTTTATTTCAGTTTCAGATTGCTATAGTGAGCGAAGCAATATGTGCAGTGTTTATGGTGGTATCATCAAACTGCGTGCAATGCAGTCTTTGAATTAGTTGTAGAATCAGTGATCGGGCGAGTAATAAATTAAAATCAAACGCGAATTAGAGTCAGTGTTGTTCGTCGTATAATAAAATTTCGGTTTCGCGATAAGAAACTCATCTATAGTTTCTTATTTTCGTTCATACCACGTTATTAGATTCACGCGAGGTGCATCACCATGGTGCAATGGAGCTGCATCTTCTTGGAATGCATTGTAAGTATTCATTTTTATTTACATTTTATTCAATTTTATTTTATATGATTTTGGATAATATTCCAGATAACTTATCGTTTTGTTCTATTTTATTTTACAGATATAACCATGGATTCTCTTCCTTTCAAAGATGTTGGATGAATTCTTCGATGGATCTTCGATGGATCTTCGATGGATCTTCATCAATGGCAATTCCAATATCGTCTTCCATTGTCAGACTACAATACTTGCTGCGAAGTAGGAGTGTTTTGGAGCCATCGCAGAACTTCTTAAACCATGAGTTTTTATTTAAAGTCCCTCCAGTGCTCAATCATGCCGAGGATGAAAGGTCCAAATCGGCACGAGTTACTGGTTGTAATTATTTAAATAAATTATTGACGAGCACATGAGTAATTCCTTTTTAGGAGTTACTCATGAAAATTGTATGTTTTATTATATGTTTTATTGTATGTTTTATTATTAGTTCAGGATAGGTTTTCTTGTCTCATCAGTTAAATTCATTTAATTCATAATGCAATTAATAAATGCACTCTCTTTTTTATTACGTGTTAAAAGCATGTAATAAATGTCTTACATGCATTTCTTCGTACATAGTTTATCTAATCGAAATTAATTTTGATATATCAATACTTTGATATTTTAAATAAATGAGCAAGAAGACAAACTCATTCGCGACGGATAGACTTTGGCAGTTGAGTGGCGGCTCAAAGCCCAGTTCTTTAATTAGAACAGCCAACTTAATGAAAGGAGTCGTCCGAGGTTTGCAAAAAATATCCATCATTATTGTAGAGTCTTTTAATACATCCTTACCTCGAAACTATAATTGTTTCATATGGGGTAACTTTTTTTTTCATTCGCTTGTTTAAGTCATTATTCACCAAATGACTTGTAGAGTCCTTAGTCGCTTAGATGAATTTTTATACAAATGTATTTATGTGTTTATGTCTTAATCATATTTTTTAGATCAGGATTTTCAGCTTCTAATATACTAATCTCCCGTTTCTCCCCCCCATACTTTCTGCGTTCTCATCTATGCGTGTGCCCAGGTGTTACACGTATGGGTGAGAAACAGTTAGCGTGGGTTTAGTTTTAGTTTTTTCCCCTATTGGCGGCTGTTATTGTGCTAGTGATTGCACGATGTACTTTACACCTGTGTGTGCGTATTAGGTAGTGTGTATTGTACATCGTTTCGCGATATTTTTTATTCATTTAATACATTATTAAATACTCAAAGCACTACTTCCTCATATCACGTTTCTGTATTCTTATATTTATATTAAATATTTCTAATTTTTTTTGATAATCTCGTTTGCATAGTAGAGTTACTGCATTTATTTGTGGAAACTTTGATATACTTGTATATAACTAGTATGCATATATATGCTAGTGTATACTTGTATTTTTGCTTTAGTTTTGTATGCAATAATCATTAGCCTTGGCAGTCGATTTCAGCAAAACGTACGTATACCCATTAGCATATAAGTTTAGAAAACGTGGTTGAACTAGGGTGTCGGAGGTGCCCCGGGGCATGCTCTCTAGTTTAGGCTTTTTGCACCCTGGTGGTATGTGTGAGAACCGTGGAGTGAGTGGGTGGGTATGTATGGTTTTTCTTAAAATGGGTAAAAATATGGATAATAGGCAGGCAGGTAGCATACTTCTCTGAATGAATGTGAAAACTTTAATTTTAAGTAGGTAGGATCCAGGAAAGGCATTAGACTTCTTGCTTCCACTCCGGAGTGGAAATTCCGCCTCCTGGTTTATAATACAGAATTGTTACAAAATTTTATCATCTCATTCTATATTATGCTTGATTTGTTAATTTATTTTGTAATTATTCTGTGATCTTTATTATGTATCATGATTCAAAGGTATTTGCAACCATTTGAAAGATTCATTTCTACTTCGATTTTATCTCGAACGAGATAGAGTCGAATCAAATTCGCAAATTCTTTGATGCATTTGATACTTAGTTTTAAGTATTTCAGGATTAGCACTACGCACTATCGCGATTTTGTCTTACAGCTAGAAATATATGATATAATTAAATATAACATATTATTGAACTGAAAGTATTGCAAGAAAATGCATTGCATTTATTGCACTTTTTATTTCAATTCCATTTTATTACTCGACGTTAAAAGTGCGAAGTGTTATTAGGTCATCGAGGGATAGTATCTGCTTGGACATTCGATTAATTGTTCTCGTGTATGGTCAATGAACTCTAAGTTCTTTGATGGTCCACGAGCTAGAAAAGTAAACGCGAAATGTAAATTAATTTTTGAATAATTGAGAATTAGAATCATAACAAAATACTAGTTCATTTGCAAAATTAGTATGAAAGATCTTATCTTGCTCGCACGTAGTAAATGTCCAAATGCAGTTTTCATGGAATGAAGAAAGAAGAGGCTTAATGCCGAAGAGGCCCCCACTTAATTGTGGCTCAAGAGGGCAACTACAGGCTATTGAGTTATTTTCAAGGGTTCAACAGCAAGTTCCAACCTGTAGAGAATGGCTCTCTAGTCATATTATATATTTTATTGTTTTATTTTTTTGCTCGTCATTAATTTATAGTTGTAAGTGGAGATGACGGACCATTCCATCTCCTTGGGACACCAAATGCGTGTCTATATCGTCAAAAAGGTGCACATGTGTTTAGTTAGTTCGAGTCAAAATATTTAAATTTCCTTTTTATTACATTTTGAAACATAATTATCGTCTTTTGAATATTAAAGTAATCTCTCTTTTTTTTTGTCTTTAAGATTTTTCACTTTGATCGCATTTCATTAAACTTGTAATTTTTTCTTTTCTATATAATGCAGTTTAAAAGTATTAGTTATAATAATTAATAGTTATTATTTTCTCTAGTAAATTAATATTTGTACTTTTCCTTTTTTTTTATTTTTTGTAAATGTAAAAACACGCGTTTAAATTTAATTCTATTGCTACGGTAAATAGATCTTTGATAAAAATAGATAAATAATTCAATTGAAAAGTGCATCTGCGAATTGGACGATTCATATGTTAGGCTACTTCATATCACTTGATTGTATTATTAATATAGTTTTCTTCTTGTTACAGGTGACCATCGTTGGATTTAACAACAAACCTCTTTACGATTTTCTTCCACTTGAGTTTCTATAATTGCTACTTCTTAAAATATACATGTATAATGGCATTTCTGAAGGCACACACATTTTTATTCACTTAAAATTAAATTTAATTATTTAAAATTCTATCACAATATAACTATATGAAAGTATTGTATTCTTTGATAGTATTGTACTGTCAAAACTCTATTTTTTGATAGTATCGTACCATCAATAAAGGCATAGGTCTTAATAAAAATCAAGGAAATATTAGGATGGTTGTAAAAGTCTTTCTAAATTCATTTAAAAAATGAAACGCGATGGTAAATATTTTTTTGAAGTTATAGATAAATATTAGATTTTTTAATACTAATTTTAAATATTTTTGTCTAATTCCAATTATCTTTTTGTTATAATTTTTACAAAAGTAAATCTTATATTCATAGTAATATTTTAGTCTATTGTTACCCTCTGATAATGACTATAACTTATAGAATCACGTATGATATGAAAAATACATATACTTGTATTTTCATACTTATATTAAATTTGTTATTTTTTTAATAATCAATTTTATTTATTCATTTATTTTTTAGAAATTTTACAATACGCGTATTATACTATTATGCTAATTCGTCATTAAAAAAATAGTAAGCTAAGCAAATGCATAACACATCGAACAAAACCCTTGAGTAATGACTATATTATTCAAATTCCCCTAACAATAAGACTTTTACAACTTCCGCAATTTTTCAAGTGACTTTGTTGGAGAAAGTCAAAGACGGTTCATTAGCATTCGTAGTAAATTACTCCAAGTGAGAACTACGGTCTTCGTAGTAGTAAATAAGGATACGTTCAGGAGTGATTTATTTATACGCTTTGTCGGCTTTTAATAGTTACACCTTTGTGCTTCTCTTTTAATACCTTTTTTTTATCTGAAATCATATCAAACTTATTAATTTAGAAATGTTGCTATTTTATTTTATTTTTTTAATATCAAAGAAAAAATTTAGAAAAGTTGGTTATGATTAAATTTTAAACCAACCCCCATATCAGCTAGGTTGGCCGAGCGGACTAAGGCGCCAGTTTTAAGCACTGGTTCCCAATTGGGAGCGTGGGTTCGAACCCCACACTTAGCAAACATTTTTTTTTAATTATTCAAATAGTAAATAATAACACACTCATTAATTATTTCTAATAAAATATAATTATAATAGTTATTGCAAATTTTTATAAATATTTTTTCTTTTTTTTTTTTTTAATTATAAAATATAATACTTTAATTGTGCAAGTAAAAATTTGAGATCTTTGGTGTTTTTAATGAATAAAATCACGTTTCGTTAAATCGTTCGGATTAAAAGAGATCGCGATTAAAGAAGAAAATTCGAATGGTCTAGCAATTATCTCGAGTTATCTCGACGAGAAGATAAATGATAGAAGCTTTCGGCAGAGAATCGAATTCGGAGACTGATGGAGTTGGTAATTGCTTGGAATATAAATGATCAGATGAATAGTCATAGATAATTAGAGAAAGCAAAGATAAGCAAACGAAATTTTGTCTAATCCTTAATATAAATCATCGTCGTGTTTTTTTTTTTTTTTTTTGAATTATTTTATTATTCGATTAAATTACAATACATTAAAGATTGTCTCTCGAACAAATTGACAATTGGTGAAAGAATAAAAAAAAAAAAGAAGAAAAGAAACAAAAACAATATAAATAAATAAAACGTTGTAATAAATAATTTGTCAAAATCTTTTTTTATTTTATTTTATTTTATTTCAAGAGATTACAGTTAAGGTTTTTCATAAGACAAATGATGAATATTTCGCAAGAATCATACGAGTATACCAGGAAGAATGGTAAAAAGATCCGATTAAATAGGATTACCGTTGTAAGAATAGGCAGTGGAGAAAGGACGAGCCCTTTTCCCAGAAGGCCAGGACTTGACACCGCAAAAGTGTCGCAAAAGTCTCTTCCCCGTTTTGCCAGGGGTTAAAGTTTGTAGTACGGTCTTCTAACGAAAGCGAATAAGTATATACTACATTGTGAATATTGTCAAGTGAGAAGAAAATAGAAGGAACGAAAATGAGTACAAAAAAGAAAGAGAAAGAGAGAGAGAGAGAAAAAAGAAAACGCGGAATCGCGAAGGGTGCACTGGGAGTCGAGAGGCACACGTTGAAACGCTTGTCACAACAATTTCGCTAAAAAGGCACAACAGTGGCGTACAATACCGGGACACTTGTAATTTCATTCCAACGCATCTGTTGTCATTCTCACGTTACCACGTTTTCTCTTTCTCCATCTTTTTTTTATTTTTTTTTTTAATCCCCCTCTCTTTTTCTGATTCTCCTCTTACTCTTTCTTTCTCTATCTCTCATTCGAATATCTCGACTTTCTTCGTTTTCGTTCGAGGGATACAAGTGAGAAAGAGATACGAAAGCGAGTCGAGTTGCTAGGAACGACGACAGACACACACATACAAAAAAAAGAGAATAAAAAAAAAAAACCTCGGGCGAACGTATTTTCAAGCAACCCTTACGTCGATGATACACAATGAATCCCGTGTGGCATCCAAAAAAGGGTCGAAGGGTGACGACGATACGCTCGTGGCGGGGTTGATACTGAAGTTCAACAAAAAAAATATATATTCTCGATGAATGGGGGTATTAAAGAATGGTAAATTATATATATATATATATATATACTACTTGATATTACATTTGTTTGTTTTATTTTTTTATTCTTTTATACAAGAATTCTTATATATTTTTTATATATAATATTATATTTTTAATATTTTTATATTATATATATAAAATACATATCATTGAATAATTACAGTTTGCAAATCATATTTAGATTTGATAAAAATCGTATCAGTAATTGAAAAAAAAAAAAGATAAAGTTTAGTTATATTTTTTTCTATTTTTATGCATTTCTATAACCATCCTGTAGTTTGATTTTATTCTAAACAGATTTGGATTGATTTGATTGAAAATTCGGAATAAATTCTTCGATATAATTCAGTAGTAGGTCACTTATCATTGAAATCGATAGAAGATTGTTACTCAACTTAGCATAATTCGTTTTATCGATACTCGATAATGCATCTCTTGAAAGTTGACAGCCGTGAAAGATTCCATCTCTTCTTCTCATTCTCTAATTCTCGATTTATGGGACGTCTTTTCTAACGGGTGACAGCCGAGCGAGCTGGTAATTCGATCCTTGCTGGCCATGGTAAAGAGGGAGAAATTGAGAAAGGAAGAGAGAAAAAAAAAAGAAGGAAAATAAAGAAAGAGAGAGAAAAAGAGAGGGGATGGTAAAAAATTGGAAAACATGTTCGGCAAAAATGCTTTATACGTGGTGTTCGACTCTCCTACTACACTTGTCCATCCCCCTTCGAAAAAGGGAAATCGTATTTGTAATGCTTAGGCGTTTTGCAGCCGACGTCCCATGAAATCACATTACTGAAATTCCGAATATTAAATTCGTCTCTCTCTTCAACTTTTTCTTCATCGTCTCTTCTTATTCTTATTTTTTTTCTTTTTTTTTCGGTCTATCACTTCGAGTTATCGTCGACTTAATCGAAGTTTCATAATACGATTTTGCCTGCCGAGAAAGATGAGATATTCAGAATAGGATAGAGAATTAAAAAGATTTTGTATATGGGGTTAAGTGTTAAAATTGAAAATAATTTTTGTCGTAATATAAATATTTCTTAAATTATAAATATATTAACACATTGACAACTGGTTCTACGAAAACGCGGGACTCAAAGTTTATCGTTTGAACGACAACCCAGAAATGTAGGGGAATTTTTTTACTTTTATGATTGACTTACATTTAAACTTACATATTTAATTAAAAGAATAAAATGTATACGATGGTTTAGAAACAATTAAATATTTTCTTTAGTTACTCGTTGTTCAGAAACTCGCATTTAAGTTCCCGGCGTTCAAGGGTTTAATTTCTTATATGTTGTCGGCGTTAAATGTGTTGAAATATATTTAATTTATAAATTAATTTAGTATAATATAATAATATAAAATAAATTAATTTATATTAATATAATAAAATATTATAATAATATTTATTTTGTCTATAATACCGAAAATTCTAATGCAACAAACTAAGTTACAAAATTTAAAAAAAAAAAGCAATAAATTTCATATCAATATCATTAATATTATAACATAAATGATCTCACAAATTTGTATAACTTTATTAGACATAAAATTAAGCCACACAGCTATCATAATTATTGTCACATATAACAAACACACATTTTTCTTTTTTCAAATTTAAAAGCAACGTGAGAATTTTAGCGTGTGTGTCAACGATTTCTATGGGATATTACAAATATATATTCACACATATATACATAAATATATATATATATATATATATATATATATATATATATATATATATATATATATATATATATTAAGTTAATATGTACGTGTGTAGTAGAAAAGAGAGAAAAATTAATCAAGCGACTTCGAAACCATAAATAACCATCGGCGACGGCGAGGCTGCTCGCGTACGCTCGGATAATGGATGAGAAATTGCGCGAAAGCAAAACAAACCGGAGGAACTGATATAGAATGAAAGAGAGAAAGAGAGAAAGAAATAGAGAGAGAGAGGGATGAGAGAAAGAGGAAGAGGTCGATTTGCCGGGTTTGCCATTGTCGTCGATCCAACGTTGCTCGGAAGAACATAATCTCGCGATAGCTCGACGTCGGCAGAGAAAAATGAACTTTTTCGTCGATGTCCGTGTTTCTGACCGGACATGAGAAGAGGACCAGGGTTTCTACAATGGAGAGAGAGTCAATAAAAGAGGAAAAAGGGAATAATGTACGTGATAGGGCTCTTATCATCTCTCGATCTTCTTATAAATAATAATAAAAAACAATACTTCAATATTTTATACCTTTTTTTTTTTATCGAGATACAGGTAACCCTCTTAAAATACGAAATCCTATGACACGGTTTCCTTTCAAAAAAAAAAAAACCTTTGTACAATACTGTACTTTCACAGCCGAGGCGAGACTTGCCATCTTAACCTATTAACTGCCAAATTATGTTTTGTTTCAGAAATATTTATATTTATTTTAAAGTTTTAGATGGGGATTGTGGACATGTTGCACGAAAAAAAAAACTAATAAGAGACAATTACTTATTTCTTTAAATATTATCTTATACATACAAAATAGTTATTATTATGCCATTTTTCCATAAAGTCCACATGAAACCTAGTGGTGTACGTAAAATTCCAAAATCCCCAGATGAATATCATGGCAGCTAATGGGTTAAAAATACAGTGTTGCAGAAAGTATTTATTTTTTCATCTTCATGGCCTAAAAACAAAAGTTGTTGGCTCATGGCTCTGGGTGGTCTCACACAACACTGCATTTTCTAAAAACCTATCTACCGTGTTATAGGAGGATTACCTGTACTAGTAACAAATATAAAAAAAAATGTTAACAACGAAAATGAATAAATAGGAAAAGCTCTTTTTTTCATTGGTTGCGAGAGCTGCTTGGTGCGTTTAGAAAGAAAAACAAAAAGGGAAGAAAAATGAGAAAAATGTTGACAGAAAAGAGATCGGTGCTGCGTGAAAAAAAAAAAGAAAGAAAAAAGAAAAGTAAAAGGAAAAAAGAAAAAAAAAAAGGTAGGAAGGAAGAAGGAAAGCAGCAGCAGCAGCAGCAGAACTGTTGGTTGTTAAGAACAGGACGCCGTGGCAATCGTAAATGTTTAATATCGTGATTAAAGGCGCTGGCGCCTCTCATTATTATTTCAGTCTGGAGGACATTTCTTTAAGGGGAAACTTGCGGACCCACCCCTATACCACCCACCCACCTACCTACCCCCATCCCTCTCGTTCAACGAGAGCACCTCCGCTTCACCGCGTTCCTTTTCAATTCTCACTTTTCCTTCGTCGGCTTAAAAATCCTCCGTGAAAATTAGCCGCCTAAATATTTAAGGCTTTCCTTCCTTGATCCTCCTCTCCCTTTCTTTTTTTATTTTTTTTTTCTTATTTTTTTATTCTCTTCCTTGCTATGAAATACCGAGTGAAAAACGGAAAAAAGAAAAAAAAAATAATATAAAACGAGAACACAAAAACTGTCTGCGGGTCGCATTATTGTTACGAAGAGACAGGCGTGATCTCTCCCATCTGATGGATTTCATCTTCATCCCTTAGCCCCACCACCCTCTAACTTCCCGTTGCATTTGGCATACCCTTCGGACACCCTAGTGATTTCTTTTTTAATTCCCTCTCTCTCTCTCTCTCATTCTTTTTATTTTATTTTCTCTTCATCGTTGGAGTATCAAAAAGTCGAGTGAAAATATTACTTCCATCAATGATCCTTCCTTCCTTCCTTCTTTCCTTCCTTTCAATCTATGATCTTTTTTGATAGACAATAACAAATATGACAGATCTATAAAATAAAATAGAAAAATATATAAATAATCTATGAAATAAAAATCTAGTTTTTTTTTATGGTAGTAAGAAGAATATTTCATTGTAGTTGATACTTTTCGAGAAGAAATAGAATAGAAATGAAGGGAAAGTCCAGTACGAAGGGTCGGAAACTTTCTCTCTTTCTCTTTCTCTCTTTTGAATCGGACATTTACATTCATACGGATGTATCGCGTTTGTAAACCGGAAAAGAATCCGCGAAAAGTACGAACGTGTTGTATTAGAAAGAAAAAAATTTGTTGGGAAGGGGTGTACTACGAACGTCCTTTTATGTTCGAAGTGTCGCGCATTTGGGCAGGACTAGGCTAAAGGATATTCGTAAATAAAATTTTGCAGAGGAGGGTGACAAAATGGTCACACGCTCCACTGCTGACCCTATCGTTCGACGTTGGGTCAAAACTCGATATCTATGCGACGAGATTTTCTTTTTTCTTTTTCTTTTTCTTTTTCTTTTTCTTTTTCTTTTTCTTTTTCTTTTCTTTTCTTTTTTATGCTGTTTTCACGTAGTTACGCTCACCAACACGTAGAAACGAAATAAAGTAGATACGGTTTTGCTGGACAGAATATTATAACGCTCGACTGACAAGGGGTGAGTTCTCTCTCTCTTTTCTCTCTCTCTCTTTCTTTCTTTCTCTTTTTTCTGTCCCTTTTTCCAAAAAAAAAAAAAAATAAAGGGAACGATACGAATACCGCAAGTTTAAGGCTGCTCTATTAGATTTCATAACGGGATAAAGAAGCCCTGATTTCGATCACTGAAAGATTTCTTCATTCACTTTCCTAGCACGTACTATGAGTCACACAATAGTATTTGTACAATCATTTTTATATTTATTTGTAAGCCAAACTTTCTAAATCTTTTCTTTTTTTTTTTTTTACACAGAGAAACCTATTTTAAAACTTTCAAATTGATATTAATTTTATTGTAGAATAATTTTATTAAATGGTAACACATATTTGATATACCAAAAGTACGTGAAATTTAATCAAATATATAATCTTGTCTTTTTATTTTTATTTTATTGATTGTTTTAAATAGTATAATAAAATTATAATAACTTAATATAATAATATAATTAGGTAAAAATCTTAATATATATAAATTACGTGTCACGTTGTTTGTCCGCAATGGACTCCTAAATTACTGAACCGATTTTAATCAAATTTTGCATACTTTGTGCAATTTCATTCAACTTGAAAGATAGGATTGTTTATATCTCAATTTATAATCGCAATATTATTTGTTTATTAACAAAGTGTCATGATTATTTCTGTTAGTTCGATAAGATTCGAAAAGATTGCGGTATAAAGTAATTCGTTGACTTAAAGACGTGTGTATCAGACTGATTGTGTGTAATAAATTATTACAATAAGTGTAATAAATTATATAATAACTTTACACATGTAGTACAAAGAGAAACGAGAAGGTTGTTTTTTCTTTTTTATTATCAGATAGAACGAACAGATAAAAAAAAAAATAGGAATTTTCTTGACCTTGTACTAATACAAACCCGTTAGAAAAGAAATCTTGAAATCTCGTTAGAGATTATCTGTTATACGCACAAAGGAAAAATATCTTCTAGATAGTTGAAAGAATGATTTACTTTTTGCAACGAAGTTATACACTTTGCGTCAACTTGCATTTATGGAAGGAGAACTCACACAAACACACACACACACACAAACGTAAAGATATACTTAACATATATTTATATACTTACACAACGTATAACTGTCGTACTCGCGATCAATCAAGGCCGTTATCTCCTTTCCTAGCCTTTCTTATATTCGTAAGACTCATCGACGTACGATTACGTTAGATTCGAATCGCGTTCTACCTTATTGCGTCGTTTTTTTTATCCCCCACCCCTCCCCTCAGATGATTAATTTCATCTTTCTTTATGTTATTAAGTCCTCTCTCTCTCTCTCTCTCTCTCTCTCTCTCTCTTTCTTTTTCTTTTATTCTTTCTCTTTCTGTCAGACAGTTTTTCTTTCTTTGTTTATTTCTTTCTTTCTTTCTTTCTTTCTTTCCTACTCTCCCTCCATTTTTTTTTTTTTTACTAGAATATCAGGGAGTTAACGTAAAGAACTGAGAAGAATATCCTGTCATAGTGTATTTTGCACGATTATTTCTCTCTATATTCGATGGAGATAGGTACATGGTATATATCTTAGTCGCATATGATGACTACGGCAATTCTAATGATACCATCTTTCTCTCGCGTTGACAACAGGGAGATGGGAATGGCTCTTCTCTTTCTCTTTCTATGTATGTATATATTTATTCACATGTATATGTGAAACTTTTGCATATGACGAATCGAAGACTATTACCATTCAATCTCTTTGCTCGCCTTCATCTGCATACCATCGTCTCCCCTTTTTCACTTTACATACGGCCACGGCCATCATTTCACGTTCCGTATCTTGTGTATATATACATATATATATATTTATACATATACCTATTTCTGCATTGACTTTTTTTCCTTCTCTTACTTGCCTATTTTCTACTCTATTATCTTTTTCACTCTCTCTCTCTCTCTCTGTTTCTATTATTCTTTTCACTTCTAACGAACGTGCATGCTGCTACGTGGCCATCGTCCAGTTACTGAATATACTCAGTCAAATCGAACTGGTAATTGACGAGCACGTGTTGGCAATTACGCGGTCATAGGTTGTATGGCATTTATTTCACAACTGAAATGCTTCAATGCAAAAACCTTCTCTCTAATAGGCCTCCTAGTTCACTTTAATAGTAGTAGTATGATTTAATACCTGGTACTATAATTAATTTTAATTATCTTCATTGATTTGATCGCTCGATTATATCCCAATTTTGCAAAAGTTTGTTTAAATTATTTTACTGAATAATTATTTAATAAAATAAATATATTTAAAAAAAATAAAAATAAAAAAAAATTGGAGATGCCGGGGATCGAACCCGGGGCCTTTCACATGCAAAGCGAACGCTCTACCACTGAGCTACATCCCCGCTCGATAGGGCTCACAGAATGATGCCACATGATGTCGACATTTTGAAAAAAGGTGTTTAAAATAATTGGAAATTCTACTCGTGTATTCAGAATCTCTTAGGAAAGGAAAAAAAAATGTGGAGATGCCGGGGATCGAACCCGGGGCCTTTCACATGCAAAGCGAACGCTCTACCACTGAGCTACATCCCCGATATGTATTGATCAGATAACAATTCAAGTCAGTCGAGATCGTACTTCATTTGTTTTTATTTATTTTTATAATATTCTATTTAACAACATAATTACATTATAGATTTTTCTAGCAGACAAATGATAAATTCATAATTTATCGTTGAGAAGTAAGATAAGATGTAGTTCGTATTCGAACTTTGTCTTATTCTTATCTCGATTACTTTCATTTTTTCAAGGAAATACTTGTAGTAATATTAATTGTTTATTAGATACATAGATGTGTGTTTATAATATATTATAGTTAACTCGTATAACAAACACCATTTCTACGTTGCTATGCATTTTTAACCTGCAAGATATACAACATGATGATATATATACAAATTCTTATTACATATGAAACTTTTTGAAATAATTTTAATATTTTTTATTTCAAGTAGAAATAATTTTTAATTTTTACCCTTATCAGTAAGGGTCCCATGGTGTAATGGTTAGCACTCTGGACTCTGAATCCAGCGATCCGAGTTCAAATCTCGGTGGGACCTTGATTTTTGCAATTGCATTATCTTTTGCATCAATGCACTTTTGTCATACATTATTTTTGATAGATAAGGACTCCTCACGTGGGTTTTTATCTATTTTCTTTTTACGATAAGCGATAACGATATCGATATCAATACTGTGATAACTTACACAAAAATTTACTAATCATTTTTTCAAACAATTTATATCAATCAATAATAAAACGATGAGTAAGAAAAAATTGCACTTAGATAATTCTGTAATTACTGAAGTATAGAAATCTTATTCTTAAATCAATTTTTAGTAACAAATAAAATATTATTTATAAATAATATCGATTAATTAGTAACATTTTATAACTGCATGATTATTAAACAAATATCGTATTAATTATAAATGATGCAAAAGGAAATGCAATAAGAAAAAAAGTAGTCAACTTTTTAATAATAAAAGAACAAGAAAACAAAACAAAATTATACATATATAGATAAATATATTGTACACACACATACGTGTATGATTGTATGAATTTAAAGAAAGAAAAAAAAATATGACAGCGGTGGGATTCGAACCCACGCCCTTACGGACTGGTGCCTAAAACCAGCGCCTTAGACCGCTCGGCCACGCTGTCCCAAAAGCGCCGAGTTTGCTTTGAGTATTCGTCGTGTAAACATCGTGCTTCTTTGTTTTCACTCAAATTTAGTGGGTTTTTTTACTAATTTTTGGTATAATAAAGTAACCTGAGTGATTAGAGTGTGTAATTATTGTTAATTATTACCGTCTCTTGAGTATTTTGACGTGAATACCCAAAATAAGCGATTATCCGCATCCAGTTAGTAACGGCGTGGGTCAGTTGATTTCGTGTGTCTGGGCCTGTTGTACAATTCACTGAAAATGTATAAACGAAATAACAGGAGAAAATCAAAAGAAGAACGTTTATTGGCAGAATTAAAAAGACGTGAGAAATTGCTGATGCATTCAGATAATTATGAAGACTTTTTAAAGAAAGATAAAAAGAAAGTGATGCCTAACCTTAATCCAGATAGAACGCAATCGAGCTCGAGGAAAACCAATGAAAGTGGCGCCACTGGTTCGGACCCAACAGCGATTGATTCCGAAGGCTTCAGAAAGCCCCAAAAGTTGAGAAAGCTTCGCCCCTCAGTCGATAATACAGATCCCACTTATGACAACAAATCCCAACTTCTCAGTTCATTAGATGGTTTAAGTATCGATGATTTTGTGCCTCATAAGGTAACACAAGAAAAAAGAAAGAATAACGATACAATATATAAAACCAACCCCAAACATCAAACATCCACTCAAACAGAGGCCTCTCGTATAAAGCCTAATGTAACTAAATCAAAATCAAAACCGCCGCTATTGCATGTCTATGATGTAGATAGTAAGCATATGATTGAAACATTTAAAAAAGAAAATTTCCAAAGAGATGACTTTTATGTTAAAATCAATAAACATTATGTGAATGTTTATACCTCAACTATTGAGGTATACAATAAAATTATAAAGATTTTACACACACAAAATATGAAATATTCCACATACACCCTGAAAGAGAAAAAAACTCAATCTCTTGTCCTCAAGGGTATCCATTCTGATTTCACCGAGGATGACGTTTTCATATCTCTAGCTAAACGTAGTAAGAACGATTTCCATATTGTAAAAGTAACAAGAATACTGTTTGACAAATCTGACCTTTCAAAAGCATTCTTCATTGTACAACTATCGCCGGAGAGTAATACAGCATCACTCAAGAGAATTAAGTATGTACTAAGTCAAGAGGCCAAATGGGAGCCTCTAAGAAGGTCAAAAATCTTTCAATGTAAGCGATGCCAAAGAATAGGACATGCAAGTAAGAATTGTACACTTGAATTCAGGTGTGTAAAATGTGGTGGAAACCACGGACCAATTAACAAGGGCAATGTATGTCCAGTAACAAACAAAAATGCTAATAAAATGTTGAAATGTATAAACTGTGGTAGCTCTGATCATCCTGCCTCATATAAAGGGTGTCCATATTTGGTGATGGCTCAAGAAACCTGGCGCAAGATATCAGGTGCCAAACCAAAGAGTTCGCCAAATTAATCAAGAATGAAGATCAAGCCAGTAGAATTGTAGATCCTCATTTGTCATATGCCATATACCATTAGAAAATAACGTATTGGACTCTCAGAACATTCCAATAAATATACCAAGAACCTCCACAAATAGTACAATAATAGAAAACCTACCGAGACATAACAGTGTTAGCAACAACTCACAAATAGACATTGATCATATCAAAGAGCTACTGTTAGATATTCAAAATTCGATGATAGAGGTGTTCAAAACTCATCTGGAGACCAAATAAAAGAATTTTGGACAATTCTAGAATAGAATTCATCTTATCTCAATACATTTACTAAAATAGTAGAAAATAGTCAAGCATAAGCAATCCTACCATCTCAGACACCAGACTGCAAGTATATAATTCTCTACTATCAGTGAGATACTGATGGTCACAGAATGATACCAAATGATAAAAATTGATGAGATAGATGTAGAACTTTTAGTAAAAAACTGATTAGTATTAACAATAGTATTCTTATAGAGTGTGAATTAGGCACTGCGATACTTCACTTTTATTTTTAAATATTCTAAATATGTTCTTTCTATTCTCCACTCCCTTCCATCTTTCCTTAACCCATTAACTGCCAAATTATTGTTTGTTTCAGAAATATTTATATTTTTTTAAATGTCTTAAATGTGGATTGTGGCATGTTGCACGAAAAAAAAAAACTAATTAGAGACTATTCCTTATTTCTTTTATTATTATCCTATACATACAAAATAGCTAGTATTATGCCATTTTTCCATACTTTTTCACATTTACTCCCATAAAAGATGTTACTTCTTACCTTTTCCCTCCATAGTTTAAAAATATGTACGACAAATATATAAAAAAGAAAAGCAATTCTCACGAATCTTTTGTATTATAAAAAAAAAAGTATACACACATAAAAACATAAAACACACAACTGATTGCAAGTGAGTGAGGAAAAGAGAGAGTGAAATTTATCTTCGATTTTTTTGATATCGTCGTATCGCGAGGAGGGGAGTTAGTCAAAACACTACCTTCAAGGACCGATTTAAGGTTTATCTCGGTAGCTTATCTTTTATAGGAATATTCACGCAAATTTATCGATCTGTCCGTGGTCGTACACTTTTCTCTTTCTCTTTCTCTTTCTTTCTTTCTTTCTTTGTTTCTATCTCTTTTTTTCCTATTCATTTTGTTCACAATTCTTCACCGTAGGCAAAGCACACACAGGAGCGTTTTCGAGCGTCATTTTTACGCTCGTCGTCTCCGGGGACGCGATAAGAAAAAAATAAGAAAAGCCACTCCCGGAGAGTCACGTTATGAGCATGAATTTTTATATTGAGATTTTATCGCTTACCAACTCCTCTGTCGAGAGAGAGAGAGAGAAAAAGAGAGAAAGAGAAAAAGGGAAGAAAATAAATAAAAGGAAAGAGATTCGCCTTCGCGTAATGACGTACACTTCTCGTGCAAATACATCCCCCCATCTCCCCCGCCCCATTACAAATTTAAATATTTTTAATGTGTTTGTGTGTGTGTATTCTTTTTTTTTTTTATAACACCGAGACATGCTATTTACTTCATTGAAATAATTTGATTACATGAATTTTTGTTATTCTATTAGAAGAAAATATTCTTATGCAAATTCTTTTGTCTTTGTGATTAAATTTTGGGTACTTAAGTATTAACGCCACCACAGCAAAATGTCGCTAATGCGCCAATCTTCACCTTAAATTGTTGCGACAAATCATAGAATAAAAAACTTTATTTAAAATCAAAACACTTTCAAAATTCAAAACATTCTATTTATAAAGGGTAGTCACACACAATCGAATTTCGGTGGAAAATGGGCTGATATAGAATTTAACGTAGATACAAAACAGTCTCTATTTTCTTTTACCTGATGCTGTCGCTATAAACCCTGACGAAACCCTGACGGTTGCTGTGTGCAAACAACAAGGTTGCTCTTTATTAGCGCATTAGCAGAATTTTTTCTACGATGGCGTTAATACGTAAGTACCAAATTTTGTTACATGAATCCTTGTTATTCCCTTTTCAAACCTTTAAATATTATCTTGAAGTATATCTTAAAAAAAAAAATATCTTATCACACATCGTAAATAAGCAGATAGATTAACAAAAGACTTGAAATCAGCTACCGGGCGCCATATCAGCGCCATCCGAGTTCAAAGGGTTAATGCGTGAAAAATTAGTGTCGTTCATTATTATCAATGTCAAAAACCAAACTTGTTTAAAAAAGAAACAAAAAAAGAATAAAATTGTACCGTTTATCACCGATAGCAGCACACACACACACACATACACACATATATTCTTGCTTATAACACCATGTAAAAGTTATACGAGAAGGAAAAAGTACCTGTTTAGCATAGCATTTAGCAGAATCACGAAGCTACTTCGTTTTTAATACTCGTACGTCGCTGTCGTCGTGGATGATCGATCGTATCTCATGCTCATCCTTAAAAGCAGTCGAGGAGGAGGAGGAGGAGGAGGAGAAGGAGGAGGATAATCTCGATGACTTGCATCGAGTGAATTACGTCGAGCATGTTGCATATCATACAGAAAATCCTATCTTACCATATATATATATATATCATCGTACACAATATACATGTCCTGCTGCTGCCTGGTATCTCTATGTAAATATGCATATATATATAATAATACGTATATGTGTGGTAATGGTAGTGGTTACACTGATCGAGTAGGGCGTGTGACGACTCCTTATGAAATAAACTCTGCTAGAAGCCAATTGGGGGATGATTTATCTATTATTTTCTGCGGATCATGGAATGAAGTAGAAGGAAGGAAGGAAGGAAGGATGGATGGATGGAAGGATGGAAAAGGGCCCGAGTATTGGATAGTTATATATGAACGCAGGTGCTCTCGATCTTCAGAAGGAAGTTAACATACGATCTAAATTAATGATACATCGAAATATAACGTATTCTGCCATTATAACGATTACTATGCTCGATGAGATAAGATATAACGTATCGTATCGTTATCATTATTGGAGAAAATTTTGGGTACAGACGGAAGTAGTCTAGAAATGTCTCATTAGCGTTAAATTATGATGGTTTCCTCTATCTCTATTTCATTGTCAGTATTTTCATGAGAATCTCTGTGTAACGCAGTACCTACCAAGCATTAACGAAATACTCTATGTCTATATATATATTGAGCATCGATCATTATGAGAATCCAACGTCCAACTCCGATTGGATATTCCAGTAATGGTCTATCGCCGTAATAATCGTCGACGTATGCAATAATCATGTCGTTTAATGACAATTGATGCGTACCGGCTCGTTAAATGCGCTTTAACATCGCGCCCTGTTGTGTCTGCTGCACTCACTCGCTCACTCGTTATAATAGTTTCTATAGATATGTGTGCACGTTCTCCTGATCATATATGTTTGATACTTATGATATAGCCTGAATGTATGAGAGCATATTATCCGAACAATGCTAACGTCCTTGTAATCATCGTTAGATCTAATCTTGATCTTAATAATTGTTATGGTTATTATTATCAACTTTGATTGGAAGACAAATTTACGTTTAATCGAAACGATAGAAAAGAAAAGAAAAAAAAAAAAGAAGAAAAATTCAAATCAGTAGTTACCATCATTAGATATATAAAATATATTACATGTATGTGTAATACACGTGTGTATGTGATTGAAGGCATCGTCGATTACCCGTTGAAAAGCGTTTTCCGATCAACCTAGGACAATGGCTTGATTCTGACTATATATATGTATGTATGTATGTATGTATGTGTTAAGCACGTTTCCACGTACTCATATATACACACATATACATAGGATATACATAGTGAAGCCGTTGAAGAGGAGATTGGCGGCCTAACGTAGATACGGGCGATGGTTCTATTGTTAAAGGGGTTCGACGTTACGCGCAATCGGTCAATATTTCTCGTAACCGATCTCTATGCTCTACCTTCGGGATGTGCAACAACCAATGTGCATATAGATAGAGTATAGACATACTCACTGCATACGATCCTCTATGCTTCCGTTTCTAACTGTGTTGCAACGAGATGGTCTCGTTTATCGAACATGATGGTTACATCGAATATTTTCGCGTTACTTGACCTCCGGCTAATTCCGGGATACACAATTGTTGATAAGAGGAGTATTACATATACATATGTATGTACATACATGGAATATGTTTAATTACTACGTTTCTGTAACGTCATTTCAACGATAATGCAAATATTATTGAACAATCAATTGAATTTTATATCATCGTATATTAACATATGTTTCATGTAAATGATTGCAACTTTTTACATATCGCATATTTTGTTATTGGGTTGGCAAGAAAGTAATTTCGGTTTTTTTAATGTGAAATAAAACTCAATTGTTCCTAAATTAATAGTTGTAAACAATAATTACACGAAATTTGTTTCTATTGCAACCTAAAAAGTGTCAACTATCAAACCTCAAAAGAACCAAATTCTAACATTATCAAAAGAATAACGAAACAAACATTGGTGCAAGCCGAAATTACTTTCTTGCAAACCCAATATTTTTTTAATGTAAAATAACTATTTGTAAATTGTTAAAATATTGTTGGAAAATTCAATAACTTGAACCGTGACTTGCTTGATAATGTTACGTTAAAAACTTCCCAAATATTTGCAGCAATTCTGATATCAAATTACATATCATGTTTACGGATCCTACATCGTTGCAGCATTTTTTTTCCCCCCGTATACTCATAATTAGAGGATCCCGATCCTTTATTTCTTTCCTTTTTGTTTTTACATGTTCCTCTCGTGGTAATTTTCGTAAAAGGGCATCGTAAAACTGGTTGGAAAATTCAGGGATCTGTTTTTCATGTAATAACAATGCATACAATGCATCGTGGAACGAAAAAGAGTGCATATGGAAAAGAAAAAAAAATAATTAACGAGAATAAAAAGTAATTTATCGGACTATGTGTTGTTTTTATAAAATATTATTTTTGTTGTTAAATATTTCGATGTTGAGAAGAAAAGTAATGGTAATTTTACAAAGTTAATTGTAATTTGTTGCATTAATCCTTTGAGCGGTGAATACTTTATACTAAAATATTTTGTAGAAACGGAATAATTTATTATTAATTAGATTCTAATATATTATGTTTATTTATTAATTAATAAATTATGTTATAACATATTAATAAATAATTTAATTAATAAATAAAGTTTTTCTTTCTGTAAATATAATTAAATTAATTAATATAAACATTACATTATCTTACATATTAACAAACACGTACATTCGTTGATAGACCACTCTAGTAATTTTTACCAAACGCATATATGCGTCCATAGCACTCTAAGGGTTAAACAACAACAAAAAATAACATCGATCGATTCGTCTGATCGAATTTTGATCAGCTTGCGAGATAATCAAAAATAAATATCCGATATTTTATCTAATATTCCACGGTCGAATTGTATCAAACTTAATATCAAGGTTGGAAAAGGGGAAAAGAGGAAAAAAGGGATGATTGTAGGGGGTAGAGGGGGGAGTAGTTTATAGGCACCGTGATAACTCTCGCTAACACGAGATTGTAATTGAACGGTGGGGGGGGGGGTAATTTTGCAAGGGCAATTTAGTCGAGAATTAAAAAAAAAAAAAAAAGGAAAAATTTGCTTGTCCCATCAGAAAAATCCGTTGCGTATCGTTCAGAAAAAAAAATAAACCACGCGTTGATCCTCAACCAACCCTTTTCCTCTTTCTCCTATCAACCACCATGTCCCTCTCTTTCTCTCTCTCTCTCTCTAACTTTGTATCTATCGTAACAGAAAGTTCACCTGTTCACCTGGATCATCGAGCAAAACCTCGTTTTCTCTCCGGTAATTTGATTTTCGCGTTACGGGGGCCTATCCCAGGACGCTAGAGGAGGGATAGGAGGTGGAGAAAGAGGAGGAGGATCGTATGACTCGATTTTTTGTCACAATTTTGCAGAAAAGAGTCCATCGCGCGTCGAAGGAAAAAAGGGGGACAGAATTTCAATTAGATTACCACCCTTTCCCCCCCAACCCCACCCTACTCTTCATCCTAAAATTATACGTCCGAGTATTTTCATTGGTCCCTTCTTCAATGTATTCCACGTATACGTGAGAGGAGAAAAATTGCGTTTACACTAATACACTCTACACACACCCGTACACACACGTATGTACATATATCTCTGTCCTTTTCTGTTATGTGGAAAACAGTTTGCGAGGAAAACTCTGGGCGTGTGAATGACGAAGTTTTCGTCGTTTGTCGCTAATGGCCGAGTCCTTTCGACGTTGTTTTCGCGAGATCGCCGATGATTAATCAAGCAAACTCCCGAACGGTTTAAAACCCCATTTTTAGAACCGCTCGACCGCACGACCTGCCGATTATCCCCGCGAGCAAGAGATACCGTTTCCCATTATGTTCCTCTTTTTCTTTTTTTCTCTTTTTTTTTTTTTTTTTTTCTATTTCCTCTTCATTCCTTCGTTCGAGTACGACACTTGGCTGTGGTGTAATGGTGGTGGTGTATTCGTCATCACCCACATTTACCCTCCCTGTATACAAAATTACACCCGTTTGGTAGGAAGAGGATGAGACTGAGAAATGAGAGAGGGCTGACTTTGATCGATCTTTGTCAATTTTCTCATCTCTTTCTCTCTTTCTCTTTCTCTTTGTATGATTCGTAATAATAGTCTATGTTTTATCAACTTCTTTCTCTCTTTTCGAAATCGAAATGATGGGCATTTGAAACAATGGATCAAACGGACTCCTTCGTTCTTTTTATTTTTTGTCTTTTTTTTTTGTTCATATCATAGCGAAGTTTTAATTGTAAGGGATTACCCATATATATAAAGTACGTTTTACCTGACTATAAACGAGCCGACAAACAAGAGGTTTCTTTCCTTCCTTCCTTCCTTCCTTCCTTCCTTCCTTCTTTCCACCCATCGACGACTGCCTGACGCCGTGGGAATCCCAAGAGAATTGACGTGTATGACGTAATGCCAGAGGAACTTCGTTCAACCCCTTTTCGCGACCCTCGCTTGGTTGTACCGATGGTGGCCCTCTGCCACTCGCGAGTCTCCTGGTTGTCGTCGTCATCGTCATCGTCATCCACGACGGTCGTCATAATCGTCGTTTTTTCAAAGACCCACTGCATAAGAGAGAGAAAGAAGAAATGCATACAAAAAAAAAAAAGGTAAAAGAAAGAAAGAAAGAGAGAGAGAGAGAGAGAGATCAACTGCTAACTTTCCTGACGCGAATCGTTGCCATTTTCACCCTCACAAGGGTGGGTGCATCAACGAGGAGGAGACGCTCGGTTATAAACGCATTTATGCTTGGAATTGCATCGCTTGCATCATTGCAAGCAACCACCGTCGCGCTACTACTAGGACGTTTTAAATCGCAGGAATACGTTGCTGCAGTTTCGATGCAGTTACGCTCTAAGTGGATTACGAGCTTGCCGATTATGTCTCTATGCATGCACGTGCATATATATATCTATATATGTATACGTTGTAAACCTATATTCGTAAAAACCCTTTTTCATAGTGCATACGTGGTGTTGTTAACCAAACTACGTTATTCCGCTGCAGTCAACACGATTCTGCAATCGCATGCAAGTTTATTTGTCTCTTTGTCTTTTCTTCTTTTTTTCCTTGTTCGAGAAGTCATCATCCATTCTCTTCTTTCTCTCGTTAAATATCGTCCAGCATTGGAAAAGAGAATTACAACCACCACCACCACTACCACCACTACCACCCCTACGAAGCAAATTATCAACGCTCGATCGACCATCACCCATCGTCTCTCGTTTTTTTCTTTTTTTCTTTTTTTAATTTCCCTCTTCTTTCTTTTTATTTTTTTTTCTTTTCTCTTTTTTTTTTTTTCACATCAGCACCGTTGTATTCCGCTCGTGCGATGCACTCCCCCTACTCCTCCACTTCTTTTCCATTTCTATTTTTATTTTTATTTTTATTTTTATTTTTTTTTTTTTTTTTATTTCTGTTCTCTCGTATTAAAAGTACCTCTCGATTCGTCCATTCTCGTTTCCGATTTAAAATTCATTTTCGACGATAATCAAAACCATTTAACCGAATATCTCTTTTAATTCGGAATTTTTTATTTTATCCCATTTAACTTCTTCATTTTTTTTTTTTTTTACATCAATTAGCATTCGACATTTCCCTATTTTTCATCAAAAAAAAAAAATTACCTAATGTCTTTTCTGCATTTTGAAACATACTGTACATTCTTAACTATTTTTTATTCGATTTCCCCCTTTCTTCTATTGGTCAACCAATGATTGGGTTATTTTTTGTTCGTTTGCAAATTCTATCTCATCTATCTGATCCCCAATTATCATTTTTCCATAAATGCATGTCGCAATAACTATCAATCGATGTATCATCTAATTACATACACACGTAATACACACACACACACCTATATATATACCAGTACTTAAATCTTCCATAATTCCGTTGAACTGTCAATCGTCTGTTCTTTTTATACTCTTGCCATTCGCATTAAGACTACATTTATGGTTTTGTATACCACATCCATCGCTTGCTTACCCGATCGATATTTTCCCGTTTCTCTCCCCACCCCTCCAACCCTACCTACCATTGAAATAATACGTTCCTTTTAAAAACCTTTCACTTTTGATTCAACTTGTATTTCCATTTTCCCAGATTAACCATCTGAAAGAAGTTTCACTTTAATAAAAAAAAAAAATAATATGATAAATATAATAAGTATATTTAAGTATGATTAATATTATTGTGTGTGTTATTAGTGTGTGAGGGGGGAGGGAGGGAGGATGGAGAGGGGAGAGAGGGGAATAATTAAATGTATAGAAACCATAATAATTAAATATACTAGGACGAAATTGAGATCATTATTGGGCTTCGTGAAACGTAAAACATTTTTGTCGAAGTTCTGAGTTATTTTTAGGGTTTCTTAAATAATGGACAGTACAATTGTTTACTGTATAGACAAAAAATGACGTTTTTTTTTTTTTTTACTGATTCTGAAACTAGGGGAATATTGAAAATAACCAGATGGTTACAGACATGTTTCATAGGAATTTATTGATGATTTATTTAAGAAAAAAAATACATAAGATTTTTTGAAGTTATTTTCAGATAATAAGCGCGATATGTAACTTATTTTACAGTGTTGTTAAATTCGAATGATTATGGTGGTAATTAGATTCATTGCTGAACAGAGAACATAATAATTGTTTATTTTAATAAATTTACAAGTATTTAGTTGACAATTTTGATTATTGTTTTAGTAAATTGAATTATTAATTCGTTGGGGGGTTTTTTTTTTTTTAAATAATTTTGTAAATATAATATTAATTATGTTTAATAATAAATTTTTAATAAATATTATGTGTGTTTAATAATTTGAATTTAGGTTTACAATTTAATACTTATTATGTTTAATAATAATAAATATTTAATGAATATTTAATAAATAAATAAATTGATTAAATTAATATCTAATAAATTTATCATTTAATATTTATTATATTTATAAATAAATAAATAAATAAATAAATAAAATATAATGAATATTAAATTATAAATTTATTGAAGTTATATTTATAGAAATAAATTTATTATTTAATATTTATTTTATTTTTCAATTTTCGTTAAATCCTAGTAAACATTTGTAAATGTTTTTGATATTCCAATAATTCGATAAAAAGAAAAACAAAAAAAAAGAAAATCCAAAAAAAATTGGAGATGCCGGGGATCGAACCCGGGGCCTTTCACATGCAAAGCGAACGCTCTACCACTGAGCTACATCCCCTTGATGACAGTGCATCATTTTATCATTTTCATCAATTTTTTTATTACACATTTTAAATTCACATACATACATATATACATATATATATAAATTAAAGCTATTAATAAATAGAACAAACAAAAATAATCTAAAATATCTATTACAATAACAATATACTCATAAACAATCCCATAAAAGACAAAATTACAAAATTCACATACTTTTGTTAACAATATATACAATATACATGTATAAAAATATTATATACGTGTAATATTACACGTATTATTATAAAAAGAAACCTAATATCATTCTAATATCAATTAATAATCAATATAATTAAAACATTTCTTATATACAACATCAATTTGCAAATAAAGTATACAAAAGAATGGTTGTTACTTCAAAATGATGTGTTCGTCCATTATAAGTAACACCCATGATAATAAACGATTTACAAGAAACGATTAAGGAAAATCCAAGAGTCATCGGTCGCAATTGCACCTTCTCTAGTCATACTGTTATTATTATTATTATTATTATTATTAAGTATTCAAAGACGGGGGTGGATACAGAGAAAGAGAGAGAGAGAGAGAGAGAATACGTGCCGAAGAATTACGAGGGTGGCTAAAAGTCATCACCCCCTGTTGCGTGACTTATGCACCACCACCACCTCGTACTCTAATGAAGATCTATCGGTTTCTGTAACGCGTGGCATTTTATCATCCGTTTGTTACAAAGTCTACGTTTTTTTCGTTCTCATTCTATCTCTCTCTCTCTCTCTCTCTCTCTCTCTCTCTAAATGTTTCCCCACTTACCAGCCCATTCCCCACCTTGTTACCCCCTCCTCACACTTCTTCTTCTTCTTCTTCTTCTTCTCATTTCACTCACGAAAGAATTCTCAACACGCGACACCTGATTGTATATGTATAACACGTTTTTTTATTTGTTAAGTTTTTTTCTTTTATGTCAAACATCGAGAAAACAGACGAGAAACATCGTTCAAATCACAGTGTTCGTTTAAAAAAAAAAAAAAAAAACCCTGTCGGACACCTTAACGTGACAAAGCAACAATAATAATAATAATAATGACGAAGGTGTATAGACGTAGAAAATGTTTTTGAAAAAAGAAATAAAGGAGGTGTTGGTGAATGAACTCGATAGTTAAGTTGTAGCATATAATGAACACGTTTTTTATTTGTTATGTACCTACCTGTTATTAATAATATTAATAATAATAATTAAATTTAATATTAATATTATTAATATTAAATTAATAATAATACTATTAATATAATAATATTTTAATAATATTAAAATATATAAAATATATTTATAATAATTATTAAATATTGAAATAAAATTCATATTATATAATACCAATATTAAAAATAGTTTTTCTATTTTTTTTTTTTTTTTTTTTAATGAAAATTATTTTATTAATAATAATATAATAAGAAAAATAAATTTATAATTTATTCGAATGAAAATGAAATCAATCAATGTTGATTATCTTTTATTCACCCTCCAATACGACTTTAAGCCTATTATGAGATTGTGAATACTTAAGTATCATAGAAATAAAAACGATAACGTTGACTAGCGACGTTAAATGATCCATCATAGATGATAAAATAATATGTTTCGATGAACTAGTCAAAAGAATTTCTTAGAATAATAAGTGACCAGGTGTTACTCATATTTATTGACAGAATATTAATTATCAGTTCGATGGTACGCAGAAGTATCAGAAGTGTCATCGGGTTTCATAATCATTCGTCTGCACGATACGACATTGACATATTATTTCCTTTTTTATTTAATAATTATTCAATTATAAACATTGCAATTATATGAATATTAATTATCATTTACATACATATATAGAACAAAAAAATATATATATATGTATTTGAATGATAATGAACATTTTAAAACACATTTTTTATTTCTTTTTGTATATACGGTCGATCAATGCAGAACGATGAAAATTTGAAACGCGATATTAGCTCCCTAATGCTATTCCCCATGGTTAAAAACTTGATAAACCGTAATCCGACACGGGTAACGTGATACTTTAGAAGCGGATAAATAAGAAGGAGTATTCTTATCGTATAAATCCGAGAATCTCCCTTTCGTCAAGCAAAGAGCAAACAGTAACGCGAGAACGATATAGAAGAAACATTTTAAAACAGTGTCATTGTGATGATTATTGTATAATGTGTACTTATATTGAATTCTTCGAGAAATCGATCTTAGGATGATGAAATTATTTGATCGACATTAGATAAAAATCGTTATAATAATACGTTACTCAATAAGGCTTTGGTCTGACACATATATGTTGACAAACCCACATGATTTTCCTGTAATAGTAATCTTCAGACAGTACATGTTAAAATTTCATGGCATTCTGACCATTAGTTTAGAAATTACAGTCATTTCAGTGACCCCACTTTTGTAATTTTCAAGACAATGAATACCAAGGAATTTTGTGTGTTGATTAGACACTTTTTTGATGGGGAAAAATACTGTTGAAGCCAAACACTGGCTTGATAAGCATTATGGGGACTCTGCACCCAATGAAATCAACTATTATTTACTGGTATGCTGAATTTAAACGCAGTTGTACAAGCACAGATGATGCTGAACGCTCTTGGTTGCCCAAATTCGCAGTTGTTTCGGAAAACATCAAAAATGTGCACAAAATAGTTTTGAAAGACAGTAAAATGAAGTTGCGTGAGATAGCTGACACCTTAAAGATATCAGAAAGTAGTGTCTTTACAATTTGACATGAAAATTTGGGCATGCGCAAGTTGCTTTCAAAGTGGGTGTCGTGTTTGCTCACACTGGACCAGAAACAACAACGCATTAACAATAGTTTAATTGAATGAATTACATTTTGAATTGCTTCTCAACCAACCGTACTCTCCAGATTTGGGCCCAAGCGACTACTGGCTTTTTGCAGACATGAAAAAGATGGGTCCAGGGAAAGAAATTTGGCTCAAATGAAGAAGTGATTGCATAAACTGAGGCCTATTTTGAGAGCAAAGACATAAAAGAGAGCATAAAAGTTAGAGAAGGGTTGGAATGAATGTATCACTTTAGAAGGAGAGTATGTTGATGAATAAAGTAGAATTTCTACAAAAAAAATTTGTTTTTCCTAGTTAGATCAAAGATTTATTAAATGACGTGTTATATACATATACAATACACATACATCATGAAATAAATATTACAGTTAAGTTTATTTGTATGCAATAATAGTATGAATACCATAATATACGTGATACATTATGTTGAAATACAAAGTAATAATAACTTTGAGAAATGAAAGTAAGAGTAGAGGCAGAAAGGGTGAGTTTAATCCTTAATTTTCCAGGACAGTGGTTCTTCTCTGAGCAATACCTACTCATTCTCTAAACCCATGAAGACTAACAATTAGCGATGTTAATCCTTTCCGGGCCTAAGAAGGACCTACGGCCATATATCCCATTACAAGGCGAGTCTCACGAAACACGACCTCGTAAAGATTCTTTTATAACCATCTTTTCGGTGCGTAAGATCTGTACTCACGTACATAAAAATAACAAAAGTGACAGGGACGATAGGATAAGGGTGAGGGGGAGGAGTAAGAGGGGAAAGGACCAAGAGGTTTTGTACAATTAACGGACGTAATTACGATGAAAACAGGCTTTCTACTTGGAAAGAATCGTAGCCCTTTAAAGAACCCATAGTATGCATATTTCATCCTTAGGATCCTTAAGTCCAGGACGAATGAAAGAAAGTAATCCTGAGATAACGTCCCCGGGCCGAGAAAAGATCGTTTCTTACTACCCTTCCCTGACAAGGGGAGTGCAGGGTCTTGCCTTCGCGGATTTCGTTCAAGTTTTGTAAGATGATAGATTTTTCTTCCCCGTTGACAAATATATATGGTTACAGGAGCAAGGACTCAATAATTTTTAAGATAACTGCAATTAAAATACTAAAAATAATATTTATACAATATTGTAAAATAAATATTGTATAAATATTGTAAAATAAATACTTATACAATGTATATAAAAATATATTTATATAGTAGTAGTATATTTGGTAAAACGATACGATTAGGTCCAAGGTAGGTCTTCGTGTTCCTAAAAAAAAAAAAAAAAAAAAAATCACATTCGAGGAATTCGTTGAAAGTCGAGGAACGTTCTTCTTCTTCTTCTTCTTCTTTTCGTCTATCACGGAATCCTATCAGCAGTTTACCTGGAAACCTACTTTCAGGTCTACTAAATAACCAGTGTCAGTCAAGTTGTAACCCCTTTTTCAAATCCATTATTTCCTGGTAAATATCGACTTTTTTAGGAAACCCGAGCCTTATTTGATTTCCGATCCGATGCTATAGAAAATGTAAATAAATACACACATGTATATATATATATATACTAAAGTAGTTCTGTTATCGATTTAATTCAAATTACAATATCACTTAACAAATCAGTTCCCAATGATCATCCATTTTCATTATATTTAATAATAATGATTAAATCCAATAATTCGCTTGATCTATATAAAATGAATGATTCAATCATTTCTCATGATTTAACCCTTTGCACTCAAGGCCTTTTTCACTTGACCTAACCAACAACTCGAGACGATTTCAGCCACCTAGGTGTTTATCAGGACACGTATCACAATAAAATGTTACTTCCCACCTACCTTCAGACGTATTACGATCAAAGTAAACCTTACAGTCCCTTTTCGGTCCTTTAAGTATTATCTCGAAGTATATCTTTAAAGAAATATCTTATCATACATCTTAAATAAGCAGATAGAGTAATGAAAGACTTAAAATCAGCCACCGGGCGCCGTATCCGCGCCACTCGAGTTGCCACTTAAATCTGTCAGTTCGAGCAGAGTTCAAACAGTTAAAATAATATCTTTGATGAATATGAGTGTAGAAAAGTATATTCTAATAAAAAGTTGAACTAATGGATGTTAGAATAAATATATGTTTTAAACAACACTGTTGAAATAAGAAGTCGGAAAATTTAAACAAAAGAAAATAAACCTAATTCATTATGAACATGTTAAACAAAAAAAAAACAAAAAAGAAAGAAAAAGAAAAAAGTAGGAGACAGGGGATGAGTAGGAAACCCTTTCAGAAACCTTCAACCTTCTCTCTTTCTATCAACAAGCCAGCCAGAAGCAGCCAACCAGCCCTCGAGGCTTTTGCTGTCTCTCCTTTGCATTTTCAACCCTAAATTTCATTCCGAGAATCCGTTTCCGCCGCGTGTCTGCTTGTAAAATCAGTACATCCGGGTGTCAAAGCGATGTCACTCGAACGATGCCACCAACCCCCGTTACCAGTGCCACCACTACGCGCATCAGTTTTAAATTCGATCAATGGGTGATACCAAGCGTAAAACACTTTTAGGGTTGAAACTTTAAAGGCTCGCCTGCCTGCCTGCCTGCCTGCCTGCCTGCCTGTTCTGGGCTTTTGGTGGAATGGTCAGAACAAGATAGACAGAAAGAGAAAGAGAAAGAGATAAATAAAAAGAGAGTAAATCGTAGTTACAACCGTGAAACTGGGAGGAGGGTGGTGGATAGGGTTGGGGGTGGGGAACGGGGTGGTGGTGGTGGTGGTGGCCGTGACGACGCGTGTTGTGGGAACTCGACGACGAGTGCAGTCGGAAGTTGAAAGGATATTTCATTTTTAAAATCCTTATCCCACCACCCTCTACCCCCCCCCTTCCTTTTTTTTCTATTCTCAAATTGTCTACTTTTTATCGAATATGATTTTCTTTTTATTTTTTCTATTTATTTTTTTTCTCCATGAAAGATCGCAAATGGGAATATTATTTTTATTTCTCTCAATTGAATTTCTCATAGATCGTGTTGTCAATCTGTAAATCACAATGTCCCGTGTGAAACGATGAAAATTTGGTTACATGTTGGAAAGTTAGAGAGAAAGAAAAACGAAAAAATGTATTACACTGTAAAAAGAGGAAACACGTATATATATATAGGGTGATGGTTCGTGTAGAAAAAAAAAAAAAACGTAAAAAACCCCTTATATAAATAACTACAAAATATACTAGAATTGACGTACGTTACAACGCGTAATTATCTACGTGTCGGTAACAGACCTATAGGGAAAAAGGGTTTGAACAAAAAGTTGTTTTGTTTTGGACAAATCTTTTCATCAGCTTCGACGACATTTTTACATCATTGACAAAAGATTTTATCATTTGAGGGTGACCAAAAACTCTGTACGATAAAATGCCATCTTGTTTCTATAAAAAAAAAACAACAACACAAAAATTGAGGATTGGATTTTGGTTTTATTTTTTAAATTGTTGTTCTTTTTTTCGTTGTTGTTGTTGCGTATTCTATTTTTTCTTTTTTTCTTTTTTTTTTTTTTTTTGATTGTCGTAGATCGGAGACGATAGTTTTCGCGAAAAGAGTAAAACGAAACTAAACTAAATGAAAAAAAAAATAGGGGGATGACAAACAGGGGATCTTCGTTTTCATAGTCGTTCGTATCTTCTCGATTATCCTCACCGTTTGTTTCTCTTTCCAAATTTTTTTTTCCCCTATTTTATTTTTATTTTTGCGAAAATTCGATCGGCCGTTTAACGAACGCTCGTACGATTGATAAACAAAACGGTGACGCGTGACACGCGATGCACAAAGCGTGTGACACCTTTCCCATCCTTTTTTTTTTCTCTCTCTCCCCTAACCCCCAATGTTTTTCTATCAGTAAATCACTCGAATTACAAGCTCGCATTGCACAATCCACCATAGGAAGAGAGAGGGGCTGGAGGAGGGTGAGGTAGTAGATAGGTGTACATATACAGTGATTACTATACTAGGAAAATAACACATGCACCGAAACGTACATCAACAACAATTACTAATACTACTACTACTACTACTACTACTACCTTCAAACTCGTTCATGCGATTGTCTAACGCATTTCAAGCAAAGTGAAATTTATTTTCTTTCTTTTTTTTTTTTTCTTGTTCTTTTAACGCCATAATTTGTGTTAGGTTGCGCATCAATCGACGTTACGTTCGACAAATTTTCAAATTTTTCTCGATATTATTGCTGACTTCGAGGATGTTTTCAAAAAATAAAAAAAAATAAAAATAGAAAAAGTTGGACACACATTTCGTAACAGAAACAAGAAAAAAAAACTATGGTGCGTACTGAGTGCATTACGTTCGACAGAGAGAGAAAGAGAAAGACAGGGAGAGAGAGAGAGAGAAATGTTGCTAGGCAACAGATCCACACCCGTTTAATTCATTTTAGGGAGCCACACGATCACACACACACACACAAACGTGTCGGTGCATCCATGCAATCCAACCTTGCACTCTTCCCCTCTTTCTCTTTCTCTATCTCCCTCTCTCTCTCTCTCTCTCTCTCTCTCTCTATCTCTATCTCTATCTCTATCTCTTTCTGTGTCATTTATTCACTCTAGTCTTTCTCCGCCTCCTACTTCGCGATGCATAGATACGATGCCAATGCAACTGGACGGGATGGACCGGACGGACGGATGGACGGACGGACGGACGGACAGACCGGACGGAGTCGCGGTGATCTGATTTTAAACCAATCAACGGCGGTTTCGCGCTCAATTTACAATCAGCCCCAATTCGTATAGCTCGTTAAGCGAAACCACCTCTTTGGAGTAAAGCAGAAAGAATATATATATACATATATATAGAGGGAGTTCACGTAAAGCCGGACACTCATATATCTCAAAAAAATGATAACGTGAACGATTCAAAAACGGATGAAATCAGTGCAGAGTCATACGATTCAGTTTATCAGTGACGCTCAAGGAAACATCAGGAGCAGTCCACAATTTCTGTTTTCAGTAGAAAAACATTGTCGAAATAAGACGTATTTTTAAAGTATAGAAATCAAAGTTTAGCAATGTAAAATTGGCAATATAACAAAATAGATGGTCTTTAAGAACTGTGTTCAAAAAAAGATGTGGTTTCGAATGGGTTAACGTAAAATTCATTGATTAAACTCGTTCATTGCGAACAATTATTGTAAACGTTCATGACAATGATGATTACACTTATAAGTTTTGTGGTGTAACAAATTACGTTCCTCTCTGCTCCCTTTTTTTTCCTATGACGAACGAGTTTGGTAAAACGCCGTTGAGAGTAAGAAATAAAAAAAATTAACGTTTTCAATGGCTCAGATTGGATATAAATATTATCGAAATTGTATTTAGAGGGTAGAAAGATAGGAAGGAAGGAAGAAAGAAAAAATATTCAAAAGTGAGAGGAAGTACTCGAGAAGAAAATTATGTTAATCGTCAATAAATTCGAAAGAGTAAAAGTAGCTGGGGGAAATTGGAAAGAAGGAAAGGGGAAAGAGAGAGAGAGAGAGAAAATATAAGATACACGATTACCAACCGTGATTATTTATTTGTAGGGTTAACGGGTGACGTGTTAAATGCCATTGTTATTAATTTGAACGACGGGGATTCATGAATAACGGCACCTGCCTGTAATAAAGCAAATCTCGCTTTTCATCGCATTGTCCTGACAGAAGGTTTTCTCATCACCCTTATCCTTCTCTCTCTATCTCTCTATCTGTCTCTCTCTCTCACACACATAGTTATAACGTTCAATCACATATCACATTAGTTCGATGATAAAAGCATTCCCGCAATCCATGACACGGAATAATAACCGAACGATATTCTCATTTATAAATTTTTAATCGTTTGTATTATTTATCTTCAGGTAAATATCTATGTAAATGCATACATGCATAAATCATATGTAAATAGGAATAGAATACATACATGCATTATATTATATTATATAATCACAATCAGTCCCATACACACGTCTTTAAATCAACGAATTACCGTATACCGTCATCTGTTAGAATCTTATCGAACTAACAGAAATAATCATGACACTTTGTTAATAAACAAATAATATTGCGATTATAAATTGAGATATAAACTGTCCTATCTTTCAAGTTAGATAAAACTGCACAAAGTGTGCAAAATTTGATTAAAATCGGTTCAATAGTTTAGGAGTCCATTGCAGACAAACAACGTGACACTTAATTTATATATATTAAGATAATACATAAAATATAATTATTAATATTATTATAATATAATATTAAAATATAATATGCATTTATTATATATATATTAACCGTTAAATTACAAACCAAAGTTAGGTAACAAAAAAAAAGAAAACAAGTGTATCAAATTTAATTAAAATTTTCCAGATATAAAAATAAAAAGATGAAGATACTTCAATGATGATCCTTCTTATCACAATATTATCTCACTCTTTATTAATATTATTCTTTATCAATCGTAATCGTGAGAAAAGGAGAAATAAAAACGGAATGAGAAAGGTAAAAAAAAAAGACAAAAAAATGTGTGCAACTTGGCTCGAAAACTCTCGGCAGAGGGGCGGGGGGGGGGTTGGTGGTAAGAGTTCATCGTGCGTTTTTATGCACGCGTAGTATTCGTCCTATCTGAACGCATGCGTGTCCTGCACGTGCGCGCATATACAACCAAGAATCGCGTGTGAGGTTCGCGCTTTAATTTAGCAAAGTACCTCGTCCGTTCCGCACGGTGAAAGTTAGCTAGGACACAAAAAAAAAAGTAGTAGGAGAAGAAGAGGGTGGGTGGAGGGGTTGGGGGGAAGAAGGGGGAAGGTAGTTCAGTTCGCGCACGCGTCGCATAATTTGTTGTAAATGAGCTCATCGTATAAAACGTGACCAGGTGTTTATGAGAGACACTAGGAAAGAAAAAGAAAACAGGACAGGAAACAACAACAACTGTTGATGATGGTGGTGGTTGGTGAACGACCACCAACCATCATCGTATAAAATACCATAAGAAAAAAGAAAAAACAAATAGCTTCCTCAATCCTTGAAAGACAACGAGTAGGTTTTCAACAAATTAAAAAAAAAAAAAAAGCAACCTTCTGTTACATTTATTACAACGAGCGTGTGCACGCGTCGTCTTAATCCGTCAACGTTGAAGGATAATACAAATATAAAGCAAAAAAGGACGATGATCATTATCCTTCACGCTTTCTCGCGTTATTTAATTTTTCGTAACGACCACTAACATAAGCCCTGTTGTCACGTTTCCGCCAGGACACACGTTCCTTACTCTTCAAAAGAGGTGGTGTGGTGGTGGTTGCTTCTCAACACTCGACACGGTGGATAGGTCAGGGTATGTGTATATATATATACAACGTTATCTTTCTAATTTATCAGCTTGCAACGGGACACGAGTTACGATTAACGTTGCATATGATATTACGCGTTAAGTATGGACACCGTTGAGAAGGAAGGGGTAGGAAGGAGAAAACCATTACCACCGACCTACGGAGGTCTGTGTTACCGCGTAATGTGTCTCGGGTTAACGACGTTTCAGAAATGAGAGTAACAGGGGGTGGGGAGGAGAAGGAAGTAGGGTTTTGACGACGTTCAAACCAAGAAGACGATGATCTTATCATAAAGTTGAATCTATATCCTTGCAAGAGGATCTTATCATCGTACCAACCACCACACCATCAACTCTCATCGTGTGCTTTAATCTCGTTGTTTGCAAAATAGATAGTTCGATATAGTGTGTGTGTGTGTGAGAGAGAGAGAGAGAGAGAGAAGGAGAGAAGATTCTCTGTTGAATCTCAGCCTTAATAATTTCCTAGAAGGTACCTGAGATTTTAATAATATTGCATCGTATCTAATATCGATCGTAGATTAGCATCTGTTCGGTGCGCAAAGGGAGATTAGCCAGATCGATCACACGTGCTGAACCAATTCCTCTGGTCAGCTGCTCATCAATACCGGTAATGGTACCGTCCCCGACGACCCTAACCCTCTCTCTCTCTCCCTCTCTCCCTCTCTCTCTCTCTCTCTCCCTATGTCCTTCCGTATTGTATATATGTATACGCTTCTGTACTCCTCTAATAGGCATATAATCGTTATGCACATATAGCGTCCTCTCCTCTACATAGTTAGTAGTACACACGCTAATAGTCTATTTCCTAATATCTATATACCTACATGGTTCAAGCATACAAGTATATATATATATATATATTTAGATATGTACATATATGTATATATACAGTCATATAAATATATATATATATATATATATATCTATATATATAATATAAGAGAGTAATAGTGTGTAGTATATATATGCTTAAATATATATGTATAGGAGATGCGACATACGGTAGGATTCCATATACAGAGACCTGTCTGTATCAGGACGATGTCACGTGAACCACCAACTCTCCAGACACAAATGTCCCGTGAATTTCACTTAAAGCTTTGAAAATCGTTGCTCGAACTAACAAGGGAACAAAATCGATTGTATATTATATCGATTGAAAATCTTTTAAATCGAATAAAATAAAATGTAAAGAGAGATAGAAAGAAAGAAATATAAAATATTTGAAGATTGATATGAGACAGGTTATCATCTACGTGTTCCTCTTGTGTTTTCATTGAAAAATGTAAGCTCTGTTCAGAAGAAATATAAGAAAATGGAAAGCAAAGTTGGTGTGGCGGTGTGCAACCAACAACGGCAGGCTGTTACATCTGTCGCTCGCATAATGCACAATATCGCACATATATCACTCGTTGCATAATGCATTAAGAGAAATAGAAGAGAGAGGAAAGTGGAAGAAGAATATTTTATTTATTATATTAGGAATTATATTTTTATTTTTTATTATTATTTTATTTATATTATTATAATATATTATATAAATATAGTCTATAATTATATTTATATACTATATAAATATACTATATAATAATACTATAATATATATATATATATATAATTATAATATAGTATAATAATACTATTTAAATACTATTATATTTATATAGTATATAATACTAGTAATATAGTATAATAATACTAGTAATATAGTATAATAATACTAGTAATATAATATAATAATACTACATAAATATAATAGTATATAAATATAGTAAAATATAAATAATATAATAATATAAATAATAAATATATTTCTCTACATATTTATATATATATATATATATATATAAGTGCATATAAGTTTTTATTTTTTTTATATAAAATATATTTGTCGTTTCAAACAATTCTCGTAAATAGGAAAAATATTCGTACGATGAAATATGTGTGTAAACGTTGAACAAAAATAATATATATACATATATATAACCGTATTTAGTACATGGAATAAAAAAGGTACTAGTAATAGTTGCCGAATAAATTTCTCTATTGGTTAGTCTTTGAAATATGCAGGAGCTTGAGAAAATACGATAGAAGAATTCTTTCATGGTCTGATTGGGTTCCACTTGAAATTCTTAGTGTAGATACATGTTACATATATACATATATATATATATTGCTGTATGTATAGAGAAGAAATATAGTAAGGATGGCCGAGAAATTCGGCATGGCATGCAAATCATTGTAGAGGACAGTCGAGTATAAATATTGGACAATTTGCATTTTCCTTCGTTGTTGGCAACCAAGTGCCGTTGGTACAGGCCATTTCCAAGATGGATGCCGCCACTTTGCGAGATATATGCCGAAAGTTTTAGTACCCACTAAATTTCAACTAGCTACAGCTAGCCAGACTTACCTACATCTATACATATGTATATATGTACTCTTATGGTAGACACGAAGAAATAAGAGGAAAACGACACTTGTTGCTTCATGCACGAAGAAAAAGCAATTCTTTCCTTTTTTTTCCTTCCTTCCTTCCTTCCTTCCTTCCTTCCTTTTACTTTGTATTTTTATTTTATTTTGTTTTTTCTTTTTTCAATTTCAAACAACTTCGTGTGTGAAAGAACTCGCACAATAATCATAGATAATCTTATAATTCCATAAATTATCGTAGTACATTTAGAAAAATAAGTAGTAACCATACAAAGAATTATAATGGGCCCATCCTTATTGGGCCATTTTTAACAGCCGATGATTCGCCGATGGTTTGCCAGTATTAACCCAAGTAAAATGCCATTGATCGAGCCAATTACAGCTAACCGAGCATCGATCGATCTATGGTAATTTTTGTAGATTGGCAACTTTGTATAGCTAGTAGTAGCGGATTTTGTCGATAGGTTGCCTTTTAAAATTACCAATGACTTAATTGCCAACTTAATAATATTAATTACAATTTATTAATAATCATAATTAAAATAAAGAAAACTCTCATTTAAAGTAGAATTTAAAATAATTATTTTCACGTGACACACACAATAAGGAGAAATATCAAAAGACAATGTGTGTTAACACAAAAAAATCATTTTATGTGATCATCGTTTAATTATTAAAAATGAAATAAAGTAACAACAAAAGGTAGGCATAACGACTCGATTAAACGGGACAGTCAGTGATTGCCAGTATAATTTGGCGAACAAATCGCGTCTCTGTAATCCTATCCCCGTGCAATTACTTGTATCGATCATACCAATATATCGATTTGGACGTGTGTTTCACCGAAACACTACAAATACGTGGTTGCATTATAGTGTGGCTTTCACTCAACCATCCATACTTCCATACATAAACGTAACACGTTTATACATAAAGAGATACGTAGAAACCAGTTTATATACTATGTATATATGCTTGTGTGTGTGTGTGTGTGTCTCTTTCTCTGTTACGTGTGTTCGAATCAAATCGATGCACCCTGTGTGACGCGAAATGGACAAAATTATAGTTATATCAGCAAACTTCGTTAAAACGGTTCGACTCTACATTCGAACTTTCCCCCCCTTTCATCATCCCTCTCTCTCTTCTCTCATCCCATCCTATGGAAAGGGGCAAACGGGGAGAGGAAGGGGAACACCCTACGAATCCATCTCGATCAAAAGAGCCTAGCAAATACTGTTTTTCCGTTCATTAGAAATTCGATATGATTATACGCGGGTACTCCTCTCCGATGGAACATCGATAAACGATTTATCGATTTATATCATTTATTTGAAAAAGCAATTTTTTTTATATGTTTTATAATTAATATTTTAATTTCGTTATTATTCAACAAAATGTTTAAATATAATGCAGATAATTGTAATAATAAATTAAACTAACATATTAAACGTATTAAAACAAATATGTGATTGTCGTTGAAATGGGGGGGGGGTGTTAAGAGTGAGGATACAAAAATTAATGGGAAGAAGATGAAGCAAAAAAAAAGAGATGGATAGATAGATAGATAGATAGATGTAGTTGTAATAGTAGTAGTAGTGGTAGTATGAGATCGCGATGAGATACGTGTCGTACTTGGGAACGAACGCTTCGATTACTTCGCAATGGTGCAATCAACGCCAAGTGATCTTTATTTTCGTTGTTTTGGTTCCCCGTACACGATAAATTCGTGCGACCATGCAGGTACTACAATTCTGCGCAAACGAGACAATGCCAGCCAGCCAGCCAGCCAGCCAGCCAGCCAGCCAACGTGGAGCTTCGTTACAACACGGGGTGTGATTGTCGTCCCATCAAAGTGGACAGTTTACAGATGGATTGGAACGCTGTTGAACACCACCACCCTCTCTTATTACTCTTTCTCTCTTTCTGGTTGCCTAAACCTCACCCTCCTCCCCTCTCCCCCCTCTCCCCCTCCCTCCCTCGATTGTGCGTTACATGTACAGGGACGGATGCACATATCATCTGAAGAATTTTCCTTGCAAACTCGTCCAATTGAAAAAAAAAAAAAAAAAAACAACCTTGCTTTCGATTTGCAACATCGTTTAGAATCAAATCAAGTGTTTTGTTTGTTGTTCTTTTTGTAAGATAAGAATAAAACGCAATATTTAATTTGTTTCCAACTGGAACGTGTTCGTTAAACCCAAGTTCCTGGCTTTTATTAACACGTTGTCGCAAATGACGGCTATATCCGTTCCATCTTTGTGTTTCTGAGCATAATCGTCAAATTAAAAGTGTGCAGTGACGTGTTAACATTTCAAGTGCTAGAATACGATAAAGTAGAGATGTAAATTCTGATGGAACCATCATTTTCCATGAAAATGTTCAAATAGATATGAAAATGAAAGAACACACATCTATCTGTCTATCTTTGTTTCTATGTGTCACTCTCTCTCTCTCTCTCTCTCTCTGTCTCTCTCTGTCTCTCTCTGTCTCTTCATTCTATTTGTATGTCGTATCTGTAGAATTGTAATAGTAGTTTCCCCTTCTTCTATTATGTCTATGTATGTGTGTATGTGTGTGTGTGTCTACTTATCACGCACCGGAATTGCAGTAGTATTACAGATCATGTAAAACACGTGCGTCCCTGTCTAACAGTAGGCAAGTTACTCGTTGACTCGTGGCAAGGGTGTTGTAACGGTTTCCTCGTTTACTCATTCACTCTCTCACTCTCTCCCTCTCTCTCTCTCTTTCTCTCTCGTTTACTCATTGCTAGTAGCTCGCGTTATTACTCAGGTGTAATTGCGTTCTAGCCCCTGTTGCTCGTGTATAACTCGAAAAAAAAGTTCTATACATATACACATATCAATACACACGAATATACATGTATGTAGACATACATATACAAGTAAAAGAGAGAGAGAGAGAGAGTAATATATGTGTGGATAGAAGTGTGGTCAAAGTTTCGTCGTAGTCGTAGTCGTCGATGGCCGGTTTGCCGGTGCAATTCTGTAACGGGCAGGCATTTGCCAGTTTCCCTTCGTATGCATCCACCCTCGATTCAATTCAATGCCACTCAATCAGTCAATGTAACGCACATGCAGAGCCGCATACCATCACCACCACCACCACTGTCGTCGTCGTCATCGTCGTCGTCGTCGTCGTCGTCGTCGTCGTCGTCGTCGTCGTCGTCGTCGTCGTCCAGTGCGTTTCCCAATGAAATGCTCGTGCACCCACGCGCTATTCCGGCCGGTACTTTGGCGTTAAGTGTCCATCCCGTACAACAACCCCTTCTATATTCCTATCTCTCTCTCTCTCTCTCAGATATATATTTCTCTTTCTATCTATCTATCTATCTTTCTATATATATGTGTATATGTATTTGTATGTGTTCGTTATGTAACATAACCGAGAAAGCCTGCGTTATATTCTCGACACTCTGACCCATCTGACCATCAAGATATAAACGAAAAATGGAACTTGTACGTTGATTTTTGAAGTGAAAACTTCTTTAGAATGAGAGTGATTTGAAAAGTAAATAAACGCGGTCGGTTAGGAAACGAAGCTATGAAACGGAGCTATGAAACGGCTGATATACTAAATAATGAGAGAAAAAGAGACAAACATATAGGATTGAGCCAGCGAGAGAATGAGACGGAATATATCTATACAGTTTTTCCTATTCTCGGTCTCCTCTTTATGCTATGCTTCGTAGTTATCACTCCTGGTTGTATATGTGTGTGTTTGTGTGCGACTGCATACTACAAAGCTTAAGATTAAATATTTATAATATATATATTATTAATTATAATATTAAATATATCATATATATATATATATATATATATATATATATATATATATATATATATTATCTTATATTTCATTGTATATAAATGTTAAAAATCATATTTGTATATCATATATATAATTGTATGTATATATTTATAATATATTAATATATACTTTGGTTGTGTCAAGGAAATATTTGTATTATTCATATAAATTTGAAACGATTTATATTTATTTTATTTAAAAGATTTATTTTTTATAACAATAAGGTAATCGTCTTTTTTATTTTCATCATGCAACCTAAGATACAATGACGATATTTGTCCATACAGGAAACGGAAACCGCGAAAGGTTGCAAAAAATAGAATAAAATAAAAATATTCTTTATCGCAACATGATCTTATCTCTACCGCAACTTCTTATCACTTGATAAAAAAACCACGAGAAACTCAAGAGACACCAAGAAAAACAAACAGGTGTTTTTACGTCATTTTATTTGTTCAATAAGCTTTACGTATTTTTATAATAAGTATATATATATATAGTTTAATCGGTACAGTCACTATCATAGTAATATTCTAAAAATTACTTAAGCATTGCCATTTCTTTTTTTATTTCTTTTCAATATATTTACATTACCTTTACTTTATTACTTTTTTTCCGTAAAACGTTGTAAAAACTATGTACGAACATTTGTAAGCAACGTAAACGATGAATTTTACATTTGCAATTTTCTAAAGTGTTATCCACCAGCGGTATAAAATACGATGTGCTTGATGGTTTACATCAAACAATTTGAAAATGAGTAATTAAAATGTTTTACGTCGTATTAAAATCCTTTCTTTTTTTTTTCTTTAGTCGAAATATTAATTATTTATCAGTTTAAAAACAAACAAACAAACAAACAAAAATAGAAGAAATGCAAATAAACAAAATTTGCTTAGATTGATTGATTAAAAATACAAATTAAAACACAAATACAAAAATACAAAATTAAAAATACAAAAAAAAAAATAAAACACGATATAATCGTAATTTTACTTTTGCAAACTAACATTCAATATAAAATTATTCGAAACATTAATAAAACATTATTCAACATAATAACAAACAAGACAAAATTCATTCACATAATATTATAACAGTAAACCCATTAATATCCGATCATTCGGAATCTTCTCATCCGGGAATTTAAACGAGAGACCATATATTTATCCTTGTCCCCTGATTATCTTCCAAGTTGATGCGTCTAGCAACACCAAACGAAGAAGTATATGTACGTGTACATACTATGCATACAATCTTGTAACATAATAAATGGAATAAAAACTGGGAGAAGAAGGAAGTGAAGAATGTGATGAAGAGAGAAACTAGAAAGATTTCTTCCTTCGTTGTCATCTTTGTCCAGCATCCCCATTAACAGTCCTTTGTTTTCCTCTAAGTTACTTCTCTACTAACATAGAAACGAATCCGGTGATCACGATCCATGACGAATTCATAATCCCCCGTGAATGACTTAACTAAACTGTACCCGCAGACCAGTAACGGGCCGTATCAAATTCACCAAGCAGCAACACAACCCAATCCCTCTTCTCATCTTCTTCACTTCACCCTCCTCTCTCCCTCTCCCTCTCTCTCTTTCTTTCAATCTTCTTCTATATTTCACTGTGTGTAAAACTTATTCGATCATCTATATTCCTAACCGTGATTCTCCATAGTTTCATAGCCGAGTTAGTAGTAGCATCATTGTGTATGGGTCCATATATACACCATAAAGCACTCGAAGTATCCCTTGGTGACCATCGGTGCCCATAACGTCGAAGAGAAACGTTGCTTTTCAGAGGAAAACGAGCTAACCCTCAAACCCCTCACCTCTTACCAAAACCATTCCCTCCTTCTCCTCCTCTTCCTCCTCCTCTCCATTTCGCTACACTGCACGTAGAAACCGGAGTAGCGAAAGTTTACATACGAATGTCTGATTTCGTGAGAGAATTTCACGTAGACGAGAGTGAGAAAGAGAAGAAGAGATAGGACTGAAAGTGACGTGGTATCGTACCACTTGCCATGCTAATTACTTCTGTCAATTAGGTAAATCGAGGAACGGGGTCCTAACGATGCCAGGATATCATCTCTCATACCCCAACTAAGTTCTTCGTGCTAATACCTCGTGTATACAAAGGCGTAGGACCTTTCTCTCTCTCTCTTACTATTATAATATCAGAGTATATTCGAAACAGTTGGGATAATCGTCGTCATCCATAGGACAACCAGCAGCTGTCCTTTACGATCCTTTATATTGCATTTCTCTCATAGTTTCGTATTCTTACACATTGTGTTTGAAATTATTCTCTTAAAGAAATTTACGATTTATACGTTGTACGATTATTTATACTACTTTGTTTGTTCCTTTCTCTTTCTATCATTAAACAACTATCTTTCTTTCTTTTCATATATATATGTGCAAAGATCGTATATAACAATTCTAGGTGTTATTGTATTCGTAACATAGAAAAAGAAAAGACTTCTTTTTTTGTCGGTACTCCGCAGAGCGCCTAATTGCGGTCGATGTCAGGACAAATATCCATTTCTCAGCCCTCTCTCTCTCTCTCTCTCTTCTTCCATTGGGTTGGATAGTATATGGTGTGGTATGGTGTGTGGTGTGGTGCTGCTGCTACCGTTCGTCACAGGAGTCCTAGTCTCGTTTGCCGATACTTCCTATGCTAATTGACGCAATTAGCATAGTAGTGAGATAGATAGAACGACAACCTAAAAGAGAGAGAGAGAGAGAAGAAGAAGAAGAAGGGGGGTTTCTCTTCTCGTGAATTTTGGGATAGGTCGTCCGTTTCCTCGTAAATTCGTCGATATTGTACAGTACTGTACTGTTTCTCTCCACCCTGTCACCGCAACCCTTGTCGAATGTTTCACATATATATATATACACACATGTACACATATGAGTTACATTGTTAAGGATGTAACGTAAGTGTGTATACGTGTGTATATGTAACAGTTTCAACATACTTTAACCATAGTGTGGCATAGTCATCGTCGTCATCGTTCGGACACGGGATTAACATAAAAGGAAGAGTCAATATCGTAAACAATCTCCGTTACAATGGACCTAGTAGCTGCAGCTCGACAATAAATTCGTCGATACGAGAAACAGTATGAGAGAGAGAGAGAGAGAGAGAAGAAAATAACGGAGATGGGGTGGAACACATATGAGAACTCCGATTGGCTATGCGTTGTTGTAACGATAGATAGAAAGAGAGAGAGAGAGAGAGAAGACGAACGTTTCATCGATATCATAAAGCATCGTTCAGAGGGTTAAAACTACCCTCCTGACGAGAGAGAGTGAGAGAGAGAGAGAGAGGAACGGAACGAGTTCGACTGGATCATAAATTCGTCGATATGCAAAACGGATTATTATTATATTTTACTCTCTCTCTCTTTCTCTTTCTCTTTCTCTTTTCTTCTTTCCTTTTTTCTTTCCAGTTTACATTGTTTCCTTTTCTATACACATTTTTTTTTTTTTTTTTAATAATTTTTTTCTGTCATACAGGAATCACCAAACGCATCATAGACTACTTTGATTTTTTTGTTGTTCCTTTCAATCGTCAAAGTGAGTTACGAAATTGCGGTTGAAAATATTTCCATACATTTGCATGGAAATGTGTGAGAATTGTTATAACATACCAACGGTTGTATTTATTCTATTTTTTTTGTTTGTTTGTTGTTGAAATAAAATTTATCTATGCGTACCTACTAGTTGAAAAAGAAAGAAAGAATGATAATAATAAGAGTAATAGTTTTCTATTACCGGTCAGTTCTTCTTCTTCTCTTTCTATCTATATGTATATAACACGTCACTAAATAAGTCTTTGGTCTGACACATGGTTGACAAACCCATATAATTTTCCTGTAATACTAACCTTTAGACAGTACGTGTTAAAATTTCATGGCATTCTGACCCATTAGTTTAGAAATTACAGTCATTTTAGTGATCCCACCTTTGTAATTTTCAAGACAATGAATACCAAGGAATTTTGTGGGTTGATTAGACACTTTTTTGATGGGGAAAAATACTGTTGAAGCCAAACACTGGCTTGATAAGCATTATGGGGACTCTGCACCCAATGAAAGCAACTATTATTTACTGGTATGCTGAATTTAAACGCAGTTGTACAAGCAGAGAACATGCTGAACGCTCTTGGTTGCCCAAATTCGCCAGTTGTTTCGAAAAACATCAAAAATGTGCACAAAATAGTTTTGAAAGACAGTAAAATGAAGTTGCGTGAGATAGCTGACACCTTAAAGATATCAGAAAGTAGTGTCTTTACAATTTGACATGAAAATTTGGGTATGTGCAAGTTGCTTTCGAAGTGGGTGTCGTGTTTGCTCACACTAGACCAGAAACAACAACGCATTAACAATGGTTTAATTGAATGAATTACACTTTGAATTGCTTCCCAATCAACCGTACTCTCCAGATTTGGGCCCAAGCGACTACTGGCTTTTTGCAGACATGAAAAAGATGGGTCCAGGGAAAGAAATTTGGCTCAAATGAAGAAGTGATTGCATAAACTGAGGCCTATTTTGAGAGCAAAGACAAAAGGGAGCATAAAAGTTAGAGGAGGGTTGGAATGAATGTATCACTTTAGAATGAGAGTATGTTGATGAATAAAGTGAAATTTGTACAAAAACAAAATTGGTTTTTCCTAATTAGATCAAAGACTTATTGTATGACGTGTTATATATTTGTATATAGAATATACATACATCATGAAATAAATATTACAATTAAGAGAAAGTCGGTGGAAGAAGATTAGGGACAAACGTCGTGCTGCATCGGTCGTAATAACAAACAAAAAAAACACGATTCTTTCCTGTAATTTATTAAACGATTTTACTAATACCACCACCACCACCACCACCACCATTATACATATATATAACACTGGTAAACATCATTAGTACTTGGGAAAGCAACGAATCGAATAAAATTACGAGCAGTGGAAGGATGTATGTATGTATTAAGAACAATGTAAGAATTTCGCGAAGCAAGCCAAGTCTCTCGAAAGGAAGAAAAGAATAAAAGAAAAGGAAAGAGTTAGAGAGAGAAAGAGAGAGAGAGAGAGAGAGAGAGAGAGAGAAAGAGAAAGAGAAACTATAAAACTCGTCTAGGACAGTAAAACTTTTATTACGGCCGATCGTTAATATTATCTTTACGTATGTTCTTAGAAACGGTACCGATCGGGCTTCAAGTAAGATAGAAAAAGATAGAAAAAAGATAAAAAAAAAAGGAAAAAAGATACACAAAAACCTAAGTACTCGTTCGTTGAAAAATTTTCCAGCACCTCGAAGATCGGTACTCTCAAGACTTTTAAACGTTTCCTCTCTCTCTCTCTCTCTCCCTCTCTTACACATACACTCTTTTTCGTTAACGATTCACTAGAAGCACGCGATATAAAGCACTTAATATCTCTCACTTTATCTCTATCTCTCGTTCGATAAAAGAAAAAAAAAAAAAACATATATAAAAGTAAGAGTAGGGGACACCCAAGTAAGTTGTTCACCTGTAAAAAAAAAAAAAAAAAGAGCCTTTGTATTTTAGCTTTACGCCGTGATTATGGTCGGAGTCGAAGTTTAAACCGTTCGCCGCATCGTTGAGGATAATGCTCGGATAAAATCGTACTTGGTTGATACGAGAAAAATGGGCTACGAAGAACAGAAAGAGAAGAAGAAGAAGAAGAAGAAGAAGAAAATCCAGAAAAAGGAAGAGGAGGGTGTGGGAGGAGGAGGAGGAGGGAGGATGCTTTTTCGATGGTAACGCGATTTCTCGTTCGTTTGTCAGAAAAAGATGGAAATAAGGAAAACGAGAGAGAGAGTGAGAGACAGAGAGAGGGATAGTTAGATTTAAGTAGAGTGAACCTAAAAGTGAGTGAGTGAGTGAGAGAAGGGGGTAAGAAGGGGGTGAATGGGGTGGATGGTATAAGATTGCAAAGAATCCCCGTAATATTACGCAAAGTTTACGATCACAGACTTGGTTTGCATATCAATGGGGATTTTGTGGATATACCTTCGTTGAAAATAAGAGTGTCCCCTTTTTGTTGGATAAAAAAAAAAAAAAAAAACAACATCTATTTCTGTTGAAAAATAAAAAAGAATATGGAAGAAGCGTCATCGTATCGATTTGAAAATGTTGTGATTTATCGAATTGTACAGATCGGACATATATGTGAAATTTATTATTTTATATAAGGTAGGATTCTTGTGTATATTTGTTTATTGATAAGACGCTTATCTTATTGGCAGATTCTACGAGTATATCTGTTTGATTTAGATGCTTTTTTATTTCTTTATTTTTTTTTGTATTTTTGTGTTTTGCTGTTGGTACTTGTGTGTCATGGTTAAAGATTTCATAAATGTATGTATATAGTAATTGATAAAATAATAGGGGTAGAAATAATATAATGTGAACCCTTTGTGTGAGTACTATAATTACGTATTTTTAATAACAGTTTTTAATATTTATTAATTATTTAATTATATATGTATATATATTAAGTATAATATATTCATTAATATTTTTATTAATTACATATTTAATAAATTAATTTTTTATTTTTTATTTATTTTTATTGATTACGTTATAATATTAATATTTATTATAATATAATATAATTGTATATTAATAAAATATTAATATTAATATTTTATATTATATTAGTATAAATATTATACATATATATATATATATATATATATATATATATATATATATATATATATATTATTATAATATTAATATTATTATTTAATATTATTAATTATTTATTAAGTTATAATATATTTATTAATATTTTTATTAATTACATATTTACTAAAAAAATTTTCCTGTGGAGTATATAATAGAAAAAAATTAAATTGCAATTTCATATAATAAAAGATTTGAACTAAAATCAAATATAAAATAAATATTAAATAAATATAATTGTATAATGGAAAATTAATTGTATTATTTTGATATTTTGTTAAAGAAACAATAACGAATTGATTATTGAAATGTTAAATAAAATTCAAGAGTATGCATATATATATATATATATATATATATATATATATATGATACATACTTATTATTAATATACACATATATTACATATACCGATCGTCATTTATATGAAAGCTCGCAAATATTTGAAGTACTTATGAATGTTGGGGGGATGCTTTCGAAGTTCATCGGTGCGTCATGAATAGAAGATTAAAGCTCGTCTCTCTCTCTCTCTCTCTCACTCTCTCTCGTTTGAGTTGCCAACAAAAAAAAAAGATACAAGAGGGTTGCAAAACAGGAACAGCAAAATTGATATAAAAAAAGATTCTCATTTTCTTTTTTTTTTTTTAACTCGAATTATCATCTTGGGATAACTTTTTAAATGAAAAATGAATACAAAAATGATTATGAATGATGTATTCGTGATAAAGATAATTGAAAAAGAAAAATAATCTTCCAACACCCTTCTTTATCGAATATTTGAACCTAAATGACAAAGTTCTTTTTTTTTTCTTTAAAATGGGTGACTTCTCAACGACGTTGTAGTAGAGTGGGCACTTAATATCCTTCATCGGTGTAAAGAATATTTTATTTAATGAACCTCTAATATAAATATCGAAGATTAATCGAGTCATAATGCTCTCTTCGTTTCTTGGATGATAAAGTATCACCCTCGTACCAACATAACCAACGAGTCATCGTCCATCAATATTACTCTGTGGCTGAACAGTATGGGTATATTATTCCCTAACTTTCTATGTTGGATAAAAGTCAAACTCCATTTTTAGTCACTTGACGTTTAAAGTAAGTTAAAAACTTTTCGTCAATCTTACGAAAAAAGAAAAAACCCCAAAAAAATAAGAAGAAGAGAAGGATAATCAATTATTTAAACAAACAATGATGCTTGACACTCATTTTTATTAATTTCATAATTAATTCTTATTCTTATTAATTTCATAATTAATTCTTATTCTTAGTAAGTTCATAATTGATAACAATAATTGTAACATAAATAATAAGACATAATTCTTATTAACAATTTAATGGCCGCTCACACACGTAACATGTGTGTAATAGCCGAAACAACCACTATTGGCTCGTTATTTATTTATAACTTTTGACATATTTAAAATAATGTAAAATTACATTTATTATTGCTGTTGTTGTTTTTTTTTTTAGGTTAATTTTGTTGTCAATTTAACCCTTGAAGTGCACACTTGGTAAAAATTACGTTAAAGTGCACTGTGAGTGGTGTTTGACACCCCCAACTTGTTTGAACGCGTCTCCTGAAGATGCTATTTAATATTTAAACCTAGCAATTTTTTTTTTAAGTAATTTGATACATCTTTTTTAAAATAGAATAGTTATAGTTAGTGATCTAAATTAACACTAGATAGTGACACTTAAGGGGACCTTCTAGTCTGCAATTTAAAAAAATTTTATTTTTTTTTTTTACATTTTTCGAATGTAAATATATGTAGAAATATTGTGTTAAAATTTCAAAAAGATCCGATGTCTCTAACTACATTTTTGGTGCCTGAACGTAACTACCTCGGACCGCTTTCCTGAGCGTTCGGCGCGCACGGACGACTCTTATCTTGTTACATCCCTTTCTCTTTCATTGTTTATTCAAGCAGTTTTTTTTATTGTAATCTGTATAATCCTTCGTATTGTCAGGTATATTTTTCGGGGGATCAGACATAGAGAAATATATAACTGTCTGAAGATGATGATATATAGATTATTAAATTATGATGATGTTAATGGGCTAATAATTTGAATAAAACGTGGCCCATTGCTGGGCCGATACTAAATATTTGTAATGGGCCGATACTAAATATTTGTAATGGGCTGATACTAAATATTTGTAATGGGCCGATACTAAATATTTGTAATGGGCCGATACTAAATATTTGTAATGGGCCGATACTAAATATTTGTAATGGGCCGATACTAAATATTTGTAATGGGCCGATACTAAATATTTGTAATGGGCCGATACTAAATATTTGTAATGGGCCGATACTAAATATTTGTAATGGGCCGATACTAAATATTTGTAATGGGCCGATACTAAATATTTGTAATGGGCCGATACTAAATATTTGTAATGGGCCGATACTAAATATTTGTAATGGGCCGATACTAAATTTTATTAATGGGCCGATACTAAATTTTATTAATGGGCCGATAATAAATGCCGGTAATGGGCCGATAATAAATGCCGGTAATGGGCCGATAATAAATGCCGGTAATGGGCCGATAATAAATGCCGGTAATGGGCCGATAATAAATGCCGGTAATGGGCCGATGATCAACTATTATTAATCGGCCAATGATCAATTACCATTAATGGGCCGGGGTTAACCATTTTACTTTTATGTTTCAGGTAAGCCATTCTCAAGTTCTGATGGAGCTACCAAAGCACTAAAGTTTTAAGGTGTTTTTTTATACTACTGTTTTTGCAATAAAAAATTAATTCAAATGAAAAAATAAAAATTCATTTATATAGTTTAAGACTCAATTTAACAAACCCAACAACTTTTAGATCGATATCTTTTATAGTTTTCTTGGAAAAAATTCGCGAAAATAGCCTTTTTTTTAGGTGCTCAGAGTAGAAGGTCCCCTTAACTCATTTTTTCAAATTCACTACCATTTTCGAGAGATCCAAAATTTGATTGGTGTCAAACCGCCCCATGTGGATTAACCCCTTCAAGGGTTAATCAAGTTTTTCTAAATTAAATTTTTTATATACGTTTTGTTTTTCCAGAAAAATTACAATTTAAATAACCAATGGTCACTACTTTATTATACTCATGACGTGTATACTCGTCAATCACAGTTAACTGGGTTAATCGAGTAGCCAGTGTTTCGTTGATAGAAAATGGTTGATAAAAAATTATGATTATATACTTAAACGTGGAATATAAGATAAAATGGGGAAAAAAAGGGATGAAAAAGGAAGGAAAGAAGGAAGAAAATAATATTGAATGTGTGTATGTATATGTGTAGTGTGCGTATTTATATGTGGTTCATAAACAATTCCATATGGTTGGGAAGGTTCTAAAGATATCTTTGTCGTCTGAGTGCCAGTCCAACAACGATTTCTAGCTTCTTCCTATTTTCCTCGATATCTCGAAGTTTCTCTCTTTCTCTCTCTCTCTCTCTCTCTCTCTCACCATTTCCGGAGTGAGCAAACCTCTCATAGCGTTTATACGTCCTTGCCTTTCTACGGGGTTATGCTTTTGGGATTGTTATATACGTTCGTCGACGATTACGCCACCCCATGTTCAGGGGTGGGGTGGGGTGGGGGGTGCTGCCTGTATGGCCTAGAAAACTTACTCGAAGAAAAAGGAAGGGAAAATATGGTGACTGAAGGGGGAGGGACGAGGGTGAAGGGATAGATTCACATAACCGTAACGCGGCACCAGAAGGTCGAACTTCGGTTTTGGACGAGCACAAATCTCTCGTAATGACAGATAGACGTCGAGTATTTCGAACAACCACCCACACCAACACCCACATTCATACCACCCCTTCATCGTAAGCTCGTCGTGAGCTTGCGACTTACCGAATAATATCCGTCAACGGGGGGTTGGAAAAAACGTTTCGAAAAAATTCCCCATCACTTGGATAATATGATACGTACTATCGTAATTTCTATTGGTTATCTCATCTTATCTTGCTGTTTGCTAAATATTATTTTGTCTTATTTATCTTACGTGTACTTTTATTGTTATTTTGTTTTTTTATTGTAGTTTCTTGAATTTAATAATTTAAGAACCAATCGGAGTTACCTTTGTTTTATACCTACCGCTCCGTTACATCGCCGCCTACCGCTGCGTTACATTTTTTCAAATCACACCCATTTTAAAGAAGTTTTCACTTCAAAAATAATAATCGAAGAATAAGTAATATAGTAGTGTTGGTAATGGGTCTACTGGTGGTAGTAGTGGTGGTTGATGGTGATGTGTACTTGTATATTTGTAGTTGAAACGATTTTACAGCCAACTTTTTTCCGTCCCTCTGGCGGATTGACCATTTGACCATTAATTCCAATCACACAGACCGGTGACTTTTAATTACCAATAAAAATGCTCGAGCGATGCGCTCGATGAGAGAAAAATTACGGCTCGGGTTCGTAAGAGACACAACGTACGGTGGTGCGTGCTGTTACTACTGCACCCCTTCGTTTCGAATCGATTGCTCCTATTTCTCCTCCTTTTTTTTTTATTTTATTTTATTTCTTTTTATCTTTCCCCAAGCATTTTTATCCAACTTCCCTCGTGGTTGGTGGTGGAGAATGGTGGGAGTGAGCTGATAGCAATTCCAGTGGTCAGAGGCTAAACAGTTTTGTCCGTTCTGAAAGATCAGAAAAATCCGGAAGTACGAAAGACTACGAAGAATAAAAGAAAAAGGAAGAAAGAGAAAGAGAAAGAGAGAGAGAGAGAATGAGCACGCTTCGATTCCGGAAATGAGGAAAGCGAAAAAACGTGTTTGAGCTTCGGGCAAAAGCGTGTCGAAGGTTTGGTCTCTCCTGTTGGACGAGCAATTGAATAAAGTGGAGGCGTCAATATGTGACGGTGAGAAGGGGAAAGAAGGGGGTGTTAAGAGAGAGGAAGGAAGGGCGGGAGGGAGGGAGGGAGCTGAATATAGTACTAGGGCGAGAAACGAGTGTGTCGTCGTTCCCAACCAACCAACCCTTCGAGGATAACATCCCCCTTTTGTCTATATGTCTATTGAGAGAAAGTGAAAGATACAAAAAAAAAAAAAAAATAAGGGACAGAGATCGATTCTCTCGATATAGTTCGATTTATTTATCTATTTACAATCTTATTATGATATTATTTCAATATCGTTATCTCTCTTATCGTTGTCTGAAGTTTGTTTTAGTTTTCGTGTATTGTTTAATAGTCAAATTGTTGTTGTAAGCAATCATTAAGTGTACACGTGTTTTGGTTTGTTTTGTGCAAAGAACCATAATTTGAAATCAAATTGGTCCTCCCCTTCTTTAATTTGCAAATTAATGGGTTCAGAAAAAAAATAAACAATTGTCAAATATAATCTTTTAACACTTTGCACAAGAAACTGAATGCCGAATTAAGTGGCAACTCGATCGGCGCCGATACGGCGCCCAATGGCTAATTTCAAGTCTTTTGTTAATCTATCTGCTTATTTACAATGTTTAATAAGATATTTCTTTTAAGATATACAGTGCAAAGGGTTAATTTGTTCTTTTATTAATTAAAGTATTAAGTTTATTAATTTTCGTAATTTGTTCTGCACGTTTATTGAATTTTGTTGAAAAATGTAATTTCGTTTTTCAATACTTTTATAACCTTAAATTATATTATATTTGGTTGTTTTTTTCTTGTTCTTTTTCATACACAATTAATACTTTCAAAATGATTTATGTAGAATGTTGGAAAAGAAGTAAAAACGAGTCTGGTATTCCTTGACTATCTGCATTTTTTAACATTAAATTGCAACGAGTCAGACGCTCAACGTGATAGAAACAGCTGCACCCTTTTCCTAGAGTCCGGAAGCTCACGATAACCGTTGGGATCTAATGTTAATTATAATTACCTACGAGTTTATTGTAATACGGTAAAGAAAAGAAAAAGAAGAAGAAGAAGAAGAAGAAAAAAAAACAAAGTAAAACACAACCGGTTTCACCACCAACAACCAACGTCTTACCTTAAACGATATACCCATTGGGTATACAAGAAAAGAGGGGAATATAAAACCGGGAAGAGAGAAATAAAGATAATTGAAAGAAGGAAACGCGTTAAAGTGTGCGAAGTAAGTAATTAATCGTATACCCTTTTTTTTTGCATCTGTATGGGGGATGCGTTATTTGCAAGATGGCACGTGGTTTAAAATAAAAAAAAAAAAACAGTAGACCTAACTCATCCATAAAATTGAACAAAATACTTGGTTTTATTACACATTCTAAATTAATTTACTATTTCAATTAATTTATATCCAAAAATATAGTATTTTTGTAAAAACGTAACATTTCTTTTTTCATAAATAAATATATGTCTACCATAAATCTTATATTGGGTTGGCAACTCACTCATTGGTTATTTTAACACTAGATATATAAAATAATTAAGGGTTTTGTTATTTAAAAATGTCTATAAATCCATTTATCTATTAAAATTATTATTGTTAAACACAATGTTTGTTATTTTTTAAGAGTAAATCAAGACTGGAAGCCTCAAAAAGTATTTTTTTCAATACACCAGTCATTTTTTGACTAGTGTGGTAGAAAATGGTGGTATATCTAGTGTTAAAAAGCCATCTATCGACAAAATCCGTAATCACTTAGTTTGCCAGCCCAATATGAAATATTTATCTATTAAAATAATTAACAAAAGATCACAAACATTTTGCCAATGATAATAAACATTTAATAAATAATTAAACAATATTACAAAATTAAAAAAAAAAAAAAAAGAACAAAGAAAATAAATATGATAGTTCATCATAGTCATTTTAATTGAATCGTTTCGTATCCATCAAAAACAAGATCCATATCAGAAATATTGTTGGAAGGGTCGAGAACTCGATCACGAAACTTATTTCAATAAAGCAAATGGAATAGGCTACATTGAGAGGTGAATAGCAGCCCAGAACCAGCAAGCAAAGAAGAAAGGAAGCAAACAAGCAAGCAAAAAAGACAGAAAGAGATGATAGAAAGGGATGGGAGGAGGATGGGGGAGGTTAGGGCTATGATGGAGCCGTCAGTAGATCGTGATCCACGCATCATCAACATTGACGACCTCCGTCCGCTTTTTGGCCCAACCAAAGTGTTCTCCTTCTCTTTTCTCAGGGCCATTGCGCCGTTTTACGAGCCTGCAGGGATCCACCATCTTCTTTCCTTTTCCTCTTTGGTTCACTGCTGTTACTGGTACTAGTAGTTGTATTAGTAGTGGTAGTGGTAGTGGTTGTGATGATGGTGACACGATAGCTCATGCTACACCAATCCGTGTCTTTCTCGTTATTGTTGTTGTGTTGTAGTTGTAGTTGTAGTTGTAGTTGTAGTAGTATCGAAATGTTTTCGGTAGCCTTATGACGTCATCGCCTAATTCACCCTTCACGCCTTGTTAGATCGTGCCAATGTACCGTTTTACGATTTCGTCGTGCGAACTTGCCAATTGTTAATTAGCATTCTTCTGGAATAAAATATGATCTGAATTATATACAAAGACACATGAAAAAAGTATGATGAAAAATATCAAGGAGGGTTTTATGAACGTGAAAAAAAAAAAAGAAAAATACAAGAAAAATATCTACATATGTATATTTCAATTGAAATTATTCATTTGATTAGAAGTAATCAATTAAATTAGATATATATAAATTACTATTTAATATATAAAATAAATATTATATAAATGAAGTATTAAGTAATTATATAAATTACTATAAAATTAATAATTATAATTATTTACTTGAATAAATATAAATTACTATTTATATAGTAATTTATAGTTACTCTCTGTATATAGTAATATAAAATAAATATTATTTTATATTAAATATATTTTATATTAAATTATTATATAAATAAGGTATATTGAATAATTATATAAAAATTACTATTAAATAAATAATTACTAAAACTAAGTTTATTTTTAGGTTAGTATGCATTAGTATACAATATTTGACATATATACCGTAGTATGTACAAAATATTCGTACACTAATCAATTTGAAATAAAATATTATGAAATTGTAATTTATTAATTAATTTTTTTTTATATAAACAATGAATTTGTACAAAAAACTCTTGACAATTTCTACAAGAAATCATCTAACAAGTATCATCTACAATCTTTCATCGAAATGATACCAATAGAGCCATCTATGAGCTACCCTTACAATTATATGATCCCCATACAATTATATAATTAATATATATTTACTAATACAGGGGTATATGTTCCTTCGGTCACAAGCATGATTGACAGCTAAAAGGGATCAGACATAATCTGTCATAGTTAAAACAATTGATTCGACGAAGTAATATATCAAACATTTCTCTCATTACTTTAAATCATGTGTGACGTTCTGCTGTTATATAAAATATAAGATACTAATAATATTTCCGTTTGCTAAGCATCCATTTGAATTACGTAGTATAAACATATTTTCTCTTCTCTTACTTCATACCCTGACCCTCACCCTCACCCTCACCCTCACCCTCACCCTCACCCTCACCCCCATCCCAATCTCTGCTCTTATCCATTCATTCGTATGCATTTTAAAGTTGTACACAACACAAGTGTTGTTTTGTCTACTTCAAAATATTCTTTTTTTATCACCCCTTTCATTTATTTTATTCAAGTTTTCTTAATTTTGTATTTTTTTTTTGGTTTTGTTATTTGGTACTTCATACGACAACACCTGTTTTCTTTCTCATTTATTCATTAAAAACCATTCAGCTTTTTTTTAAATTAATAGTAACTTAATATACCAAATACTAAAGTAACTTAAACTTTTGTTAATAATTAATAATTAGAGTGTTATGGACGCATATATGATGTGTTTGATACAAATTACCAATAGTCTATCGACACATATAAACGTTTGTTAATATTAATGTAAAATAATACAATGTTGATATTAATATAATTAAATTACATTCATAAACAAAAACTGTAAAATTATTAAATATTATTTATTATTAGAATCTGATTAATAATAAATTATTTCGTTCTTACAAAACATTTCAGTTCAAAGGATTAACAATTAGACCAATGATACAAACACAATTTGATAAATGTTACATTTATTATTGATATTATAATAGAAATGAATATTATTGAAGGATTATAAGACAATGGTATAAAAGTAAATATGAATATCAAAAGATAATAATATAATTGGAACATATTAAGCATGGTTGTAATTAATAATTCATAGACAATTAAAGCTTTGCAGGTGGTCGAAATAAAACAGCAAAACGGCATATGTTTGCTATGGTGAATCATAATGAAATTAGCATAACTCTAACGCCGTACGTTCAATCATTAGCATATTCGTGTCGATAGGCATACGTAGTTATATGTACATATACATATATATATATATATATATAGGTAGAGGGATCTCTCATGTCGTTTGCTCATTGTCGTCATTGTAGTTGTCGTTGTCGTTCACTTCCGACATGACACCGGAAGACGAACCCCGGTTTCTCCCAATACAGCGCATCATCATCGTCATTTTCTTTTCCCACCTAACGTATTTAATATATACGTACAAAATGCACACACACACACACACACACAGACACTTATACATGTGTGCACGATCTTCTTCCACAGGGTCGCTTGTTTTTTACGAATTTCATTGAGAGTGTTCACCCTTTTTGAAAGTTGTTACACCCTAGCGTTCAAATAATTATACCCGTGCGAGATGACACTGCGCGAACCTTCCCTGTCAGGTATAAATTATTTATAATAAAAGAATATTTTAATTAGAGACAATTAAAATCGAACATTCGATCGATCTATATGTGTCCACTAAAATAAAATAAAAAAGAAGATAAAACATATGTTACTATGGCATTATTAATATATTAATAAACATATTGTACACTATAGAGGTGCCCCTGCCACGCATTGCTGTGGCTCCCAATCAGTCTGATACACACGTCTTTAAGTCAACGAATTACCTTATACCGCCATCTGTTAGAATCTTATCGAACTAACAGAGATAATCATGACTCTTTGTTAATAAACAAATAATATTGCGATTATAAATTGAGATATAAACAATCCTATCTTTCAAGTTAAATGAAATTGCACACAGTGTGCAAAATTTGATTAAAATCGGTTCAGTAATTTAGGAGTCCATTGCGGACAAACAACGTGACACGTAATTTATATATATTAAGATTGTATAAAATATTATAACGTTATTTAACAGGTTCTGTATTAACCCCTTTTTACCTGATTAATTATTAATTAACAATTAAACAAACTTATGTGCTTTGTTCAATATTGCACTTTGTATAATGCATCAATAATTTCATTCAAAATTAAATTTATTATAAACATATATTTACTTGTGCATTAAATAAATATGTCTAATGATAAGTGTAACCCACCGGTGGTACACGTGGCACAGAACGTGCTAATTCTCTTTTCTCTTAATCTTTGTCAACAAATTATGTGCATCAAGATAAAAAATTGATAACATATTCTCAATATTTAAAAAACACACTTGAATATCCTACACGAAACGCAAACTCCTCGTCATTTAATTCAACAATTTTCGAATAATCATGCAAATCGAAAAAAGGGATAGGGGTGGGTGGTTGGGGGGGGGAAGAAACGGAAATAAAATAACAATGGTACAACGAGTATAGGGCAATCGTTGGATTCTCATCGTATTGAAATCGAAAAGGAGGATTTAATTAGCAAATCGTAGATAATAACACGTCCGATGGGTGACATACATGAGAAGGGGTGTAGGGGACAGTTGGAGGGCGACAGGGGGTGGAAATTTTCCAAACGTCGAGGTACCGCGGGGCATATTTCCCTTTTCGAAATGTAGACTCAAAATCAGGATCCTGCGTCATTGCGTTTAGAGAGGAGAATGCGAGGTTTTCGCGTTTCCGATTCGTTTCTGTGAACACCCACCCTGAACCTACAAGCAGAGGAGATTCCGAATGTTGCAGCCCTGCAGGATGTGCACCGGTTGAACGTGCTCGCAGGAAGAACTGATTTCGTCATCGAACAAGAGTGAAAAGGGGGAATGAGGGGGGCAGTAGGGGACAGGGGTAGGAAATGGTAGCAGAGGGGGTGGTAGTACAGTTAGGGGGTAATGGAAACAAGATAATACGTATAGTCGAGCTTGCTTTAATGAAACCAATAAACTTGAATTCCGTGGAATTCGTTAAAATTAATTGGACGCGTAGTCATTTGCGAATAACCTAACATAGCTATGACCAATCCTGACCAACTATTACGAAATTTCTAGTTTTCTAAAGATCTATTGTTATTAAGTCTCATCGATCCTAGATAGAATTTAACACAGTTTATATCAAAATAAACCTTTCAAATTATTAACATTATTGTTTAAGTTTAATTATTTCTTCAGAATTAATTTTTTTGACTTTTAGGGGATTACACTTGTTAAATTAATTAAACGATATTATTTTCTACAAGATCATCCTTGATCTAAAAGGTCAATTATTTTAGTTGAAATATTAGGTCGTTCTAAAAATTTCTTCCCTTTTTTGGTGATAGGTTGCACAATATTGTATGCCTAATATTTTTTATCAAATAGGTTAATACAAAATGGTGATAAAAATAATATTAAATCACACTTAAATAAAATTATTATATTTACACATATAACAATATACAATAGTTAAATATTTTGTTACATCATTTAATTCGTTATCATAATTATCGATACAATTAACAGGATTTATAGGATTTACTAAAATAAGGAATATTAATAGTATCATGAATATTTTACAAAACAAATGGAAAATGTTGATGGAACCTACATAGTAGTATAAAATAATTCCTGAATTCTGGTATTATATCATCGTACTCTGTAAAAGATTGAAGTCCAGAGAGAGAGAGAGAGAGAGGGGAATAGTTATTGGGTAAAATCTCGTAGCAACGTTGCTGTTCAAGAATTATTGAGATAATGGCTTGCTAAAGGTATCGTACGATATATGTAGACCGGCATTAATCCGGCTCACGAGTAACTATGTTTCGCGCGATTTGCGTTTCGTAGCAAGCCAATGTACTCTCTCTCACTCTCCCTCTCTCTCTCTCTCTCTCACTGGGTATACACGAACCAGAGTCGTAGGAAATTCGGTCGACACTGAAATATCGCATTTCCGGCTAAATCTGGCCGAATCTAATTTTACGGGACCCATGTGCATTAGCGGATTAATGCACTCTATTCCTGGTGGACCCAAGTGATGAGCTGTATTTGCATGGCATTATACTAGTGTATCTCTCTCTCTCTCTCTCTCTCTCTCTCTCTCTCTCAATGCCACCCCCACAACCCACCGTCAACCCCACTCCCACCGTCCTCCCAACCAGTTCTCTCTTCCCAGTTCGTCGAAACGCGGCATCGTATCCACCCCTTCAATCCCATCTCCAATTATACGTGTAGCACCACTATCGGCCCTCTTGCACAGGTGATAATCATATTACTATCCTATCAACGTTATTGCCATTCCTGGACGCATACCACGATAGCACTATTTGAAGTGCTTAGACCGACGGTGTCGATCGATCGACCTCAAAGAGGATCGAATTTACCCTTTGCCAATCTATCTCAGTCAATCTGTATCTCTCTCTCTCTCTCTTTCTTTCTTTCTTTCTCTCTCTTTTACTTTGTCTATCTGTATGTATATCTCTTTCTCTCTCTCTCTTACTTACCTAAGACGATCCAAGAAGGATTAAACGACGCGGAACTCAACGATCCGACGAGGAACACACCGATAATGCATTCCCTTGTTCCTTATCTTTCGATTCGCTTGATATAAGCTTAGAAATATTCCCTGGACCATGGTGGAAAACAAGATAGAAATAAATATGGGAGACTATAAGAGAGAATATATACCAGTGATTCCCAAAGTGGGCGCCACTGCCACTTAATGAGTGCTGCAGTGATTCAAGGAGGCAGCAGAAACATTAATACACAATTTCCTATTAATTGTTATTAAAATTGAAAAACAATTAATTTTTAGGGGGTGCTATGTAATATTTTTATGAAAAAGGGGCTGGTAGACCTAAAACGTTTGGGAACCACTGTAGGATACTAACAATAAGTTGAATTTTCAAGCACCGGAAAGTGTGTTTAGGTTAGTTTTGTTATCCCATCTTCTGGAAGATTCTGAATACTTTTGAAATGTATTGAAAAATAAGATGGGATTTCTTTTTTATAAATAAAATTTACAATACAATAATTTAATAATAGTATTGGACAATAAATATGATCTTATTTTAAAATATTAAAGTATTAAATATAAAGTTGAGTAATCGTTCATGATTCAAAATTTTAATTTGTATAATGTCATGAAAGAATTGATTACACATCTACATTTAGGTTATAGATCTAAAATGTTGACATTCTAGATCATTCTAGATCAAGACATTCTAGTAGGGTCTTTCCGGTAAGTCCGTAGGGTCTTTCCGATAAGTCCGTAGGGTCTTTCCGATAAGTAAGTCCGTAGGGTCTTACCGATAAGTCCGTAGGGTCTTTCCGATAAGTCCGTAGGGTCTTTCCGATAAGTCCGTAGGGTCTTTCCGATAAGTCCGTAGGGTCTTTCCGATAAGTCCGTAGGGTCTTTCCGAACATATTCGTCGTTGTATATATATATAAAATTCGTTTATTAAATTATTATCAATGCTCAATATTTAATTTAAATGAACAAGCAAATGAATCGATTTATATCAAACGAACGATGACTATTTTTATCTTTACACACACAAATGTATTATATATAAGTATTCTCTTATCAAATACTATTAAAGAGAAGGAGATAGAACTTACACAGTTGATAACGATTCGTCCCAAAACGTGTAATCGTTCTATTTTGAAGAATAACAAACCTATGAAGGAATATATAATTCAGTATCACGCAATTATACATATTTATTTACATATACATTTAAAATTCGAAAACAAAGGGATTTAAATCGGCTAAAGGAATAAGAGTGTATTACTACTCGAGTCAGTTCATATTTGAAAATATTCTGTGACACATGTCGAATCAAGTAACACAATATTGTAATAAACCTGAAATTTGTAACGATTTTCAAAATTACACGTTATAAATAATATACGCAAAATAATTTGACGAATATAAACGAAATGATAAAAAAAAAAATCGAATAATTTGAACTTACCAATTTGTCAATCAAAAATATAAATAATTATATTTAATATTTATAATAAATATGAATAGTAATAATATATTATATAATATTATATAATAAATATAAATAGAGAGAGTTATATATTTTATATTTATTTAAGTATAAATAGTAATATTATAATATTATTATATAATAAATACAAATAATTATATTTTATATTTGTAATAAATATAATATTATTGGGTTGACAAGAGAAAGTAATATTTCACACTAAAAAAACCGAAATGACTTTCTAGCCAATCGAATATTTAAAATTCGTAATGTTTAATAAATGATACAAATCATTTAGGTTTAATACGAAAATTACGAGTGTTATTAATAAAGTAATGATAATAGATAGAAGTTAGCTTCTTCCTTGTTTTTCCCATAATGGGTTGATAATTTTTTTTTCTAATGTATACATACACACACATATACACATTAAGATATACAGTACACTATCTAACTAATATACTTACACATATGTATATGTTGTTGTTATATAATTGTAGTACGTATTTAGATATCCCCTGAAGAAAGGTATTATTCCTAACACGCTCAATTACGCTGATACGCTCATTTCTTTTTTTTTTCCTTTTATTATCCCTTGGTTGTAAAAAAAAAAAAAAAAATCTCATTAGAAGCACACACCCGGACGGACGCGTTTGTTTCTACGTGAATTACCAACTCGACGATCAGACTAGACGCACTTATCTCCGGATTTGCATATCGCGTGTACTTTGACTTGTCCTCTTCGAGTTGCAGGAAAAGTATAAAAGGATGATGTTATACATAAACATTAATACGGTTTGCGTCAGGGTTTTTGTTCTATTGATTTTTCTTATTAAAAAATACCTATACCTATACCTCTATACGTGCTTATTTTTCATTTGATAATAATTTGCATTTTATAAATTAAACACATTATAGTATGTATAAGATTGCATTCTACTGTAAGATTATTTGTTGTTTGTTTACAAGATATTATTATTTTAAATGAGATAATAGATGATACACACATTTGTTAGAAATATTCTGATATGTAAATTTATTATATTTATTATATAATATTACATAATATTATTTACTATACTATAGTATAGTATAGTATAGTAAATATATTTACTATATTATAATATACTTTACTATACTATATATTACTATTTATTATATTATTATATACTATATATTATAATAATATAACATATTAAAATATTTATATTATTTTATAATATAATAATATAATAATATAATAAAATAATAATATAATAAAATAATAATATAATAATATATATATATATATATTACTATTTATATTATATTATTATATACTCTATATATTTTAATAATATAATATATTAAAATATTTATATTATTTTATAATATAATATATATATAATTTACTTAATACCAAAATTACTTTCTTGCCAACCCAATACTTTTTTCATTCTTATCTTATAATTAGTTTAATTTGATGATATGATAAAGCAATTGATCGTTAATCTTAATCAACTATTTATATAATAATAATAATAATAATAAGAATAATAATAACAATAAAATGAAATATTGATATCAAAAACTTCTAGCAAGAATTAGAAAGATAAAACAAAAAAAAAACACACATTGATACACATAACTATATACAAAGATAAATAGATAGAAATAGAGAAAGAAGAAAGATCGTCGAATAACGAGAACGTGTCACGAAATGAACATAAATCTTGTTACAATAGGAACAAACTATATATCGTATAACTACTATTCGTAGTAATAGTAAAGCCACGCGACAAATTAGTCGAGCAAATAAACGATGTTTCCGATGGTTAATGTCAATGGGTGGTTCGAAGCTGCGAGAACGATGTTGCCGAAGTTAATCGAATTTCCATCGTGTTTCCATCGCATGATCGTTCCATACAAAATTCCAACATATATATATATATATATATATATACATAATACATATATGTCCCATCTGCGTACGTTGACGAGAAATCACGTTTTCACCAATGACGATGACGTTCACGCGTAAAACCATAATCAGAGAGAGAGAAAGAGAGAAAGAGAAATATTTATATTCATGGTATTTAAAGTCAAGGTAAAATGATGATGGGATAAAACAGTAGTGAAAGGGCTGCTAAAATGATAGGAAATCATAAAGCTTATCTCGTCGCTGCCTAAACTATAATATTTTCTGAAACGAACATTGGTTTGGACGTTCTGTTGTAATTCGAACGGTTAAACCCATGGGTGAGGGACAGGGGTGGTAAATGTTTGCGGACAGTATCCGGGGCCTTGAAACTTTTTTCATTTTTCCGGATGAACCATAGTTGTTGTTGTTGTTGTTGTTGTTGTTGTTGTTGGTGTTGTTCGACGAAGCGAGCTTTGAAAAGCTGGTATATGCATTATTCCACCCTACCCCACTCACCCCCATCACCTCCCCTGGATAATGCCACTAAATTGGTGTGCAGGAAACAATGCGGCATGAGTGTTCTCATTACTTTCCGAAATCAATGGCCACCAATGGCTACTGGTCAAACGAAGGATAAAATCCAACAACTAATCGCCGATTGTTCGATACATCCCAAACCTTCTTTCTCGTATCAAATATTTTCTTTGTTTGTTTTTTTTTTCTTTTTTCCTTTTTTTTTATCTCTCCCTTGTTATTTGAAATCTTTTATTTCTTTTTTAAAGGTAAAAATGTGTGTATGTGTGTGTGTGTGTGTGTGTATATGTATGCGTGATACCTTTTGGTTTATTATTATATTTTGTATGTGATAAGATATATGTGTGACTCATGCGTAACACTTTCCAATTATCTAGAATAAACAGATTAAAAGAGCTGATAAGAATATACAGTCACTTTCGTGGCATTCGTTTGAAACTTTGCAAATTAATGATAAGAATATATTTTTATAAGTTAGATTTATATCGATCCCATTTAAAAAGATTTTTATTGTCAATTATTATTTTATATGATTATTAAAATGAGTGTATAAATACATTTGAAGTGAACCCCTTCAACATCTGCGATGGTGGTGTAATGGTTAGCATAGTTGCCTTCCAAGCAGTTGATCCGGGTTCGATTCCCGGCCGTCGCAAGAAATTTTTTTTTCTTTCTTCCCTTTCTCAATACGTATGAACCATATTTACTGTTAAATCGTATGGGTTAATATCTGCGATGGTGGTGTAATGGTTAGCATAGTTGCCTTCCAAGCAGTTGATCCGGGTTCGATTCCCGGCCATCGCAGAAATTTTTTTTTGCTCATAAATTGCAAATAATTTATGCAATTTTTTTAATTTTTATACACATTGTTATCATAATATAAAAAAAAATAAAATAAAATAATTATAAATTTTTGTAATTGCATAATACAATAATTTTTTCTAATATTAAATTTACTTAACCTTTTCAAGGACGTCATAACCTCTTCAAGTAGAAATGCATGCACACGTTGTATTTTTTATATGGAAACAAATTTTTTTAAATATTTTTCATTAATTTTTCTTATTTATTCTGACTCGTTAAATCATTGACTGTATAAAAATAAATAATCCTAAAAATTAAATGAGAAACAGGTGAATCATATTCTTTACACTTTAACAAATTCGTCCTTGAAAAGGTTAATGACCTTATGCGATTATGCATAAAACAAAAATTGAAGAAAAATATAATTTACTTATCATTTCTAAATTTTCTAATATTTAATAAAATAATATTAAAAAATGATATTTACTTTGTAGAATTAAAAAAATATATATATATATATTAAAAATAATAATTTTCTTTCTGGTTGTATTGCTAGAGATGAGTCACCTGAGATAAAAACAAGACTTAACCTGTTGGGTCCAAATATTTGGGATTTTTTTGCAACTAGTTCGCATCAGATGATGTCATCATACATCCCTGAGTTAGGTCCCGTTACACTCAGTAACGTATAAAACATAAAATCAGCAAATATTAAAGGGATAAACTATCAACTTTCTCCAGTTTTATTTTTACAAATGTTATTCTCAATGAATATTTAATATTATTATTTCAAATATATATTTTTCATTCAATTTTTCGTGTCTATGCGTGTGTGTATGTGTAGATAGAAAATGTTGTATTGGAAATAATGAATGGCGGGAATTAGATGATAATTTTAACCAATCAAGTGCAACAAATTTGCTTCTGAGAGATATGGCAGCACTGTAAAGTATATACCGAATGCAACGTTCATTTGTGATCACCAGTAGTGTTCTGCCAATAGGAGAGGTTAGTAGTTTTGTAGAATTCTGAACAAAGACTGATATAAATTCGTTAATGTTTCGTGTCGTAGACAAGTGCTAACAAAGAGGTAATGTATTAGAAATATTTCATGGTGTTTATTTCATTTTTATCTTTCAATACTTGTTTATAGTATTTTTCCATTATTGATTTTAGTATTATATTACTTTTATGAATTATATGTCAATATGCTCCTACTTTATATATACATATATATATATATATATATGTGTGTGTGAGTGTGTTTATTGTTCCTCTTTTATTATATTTCTATCTTTTTAATTGAAATATATTTGTTATATTACTTTTATAAATTATATGTCAATATGCTACTACTTTATATATATATATATATAGACTATATATAAAAAAAACTATGCCATATATATATATATATATATATATATATATATGTGTGTGTGTGTGTGTGTGTGTGTGTGTGTGTGAGTGAGTGAGTGAGTGTGTTTATTGTTCCTCTTTTATTATATTTCTATCTTTTTAATTGAAATATATTTGTTATATTACTTTTATAAATTATATGTCAATATGCTACTACTTTATATATATATATATATATATATATATATATATATATATATATATGTGTGTGTGTGTGTGTGTGTGTGTATGTTTTATTGTTTCCCTTTTATTATATTTCTATCATTTTAATTGAAATATATTTGTTTAGAAACTGAAAAAATACACAATAAATAAATATATATATATATATTTAATTATATATATAAATATAAATTTATATATATCCATTTGTAAAAGACACACATTAATTAAAATGGAGCAATTACATCAAGACATATTACAAGAATTAAGAGACCAAATCCTAGATGATATGGATGTACGTAATGGAGTATTACCTGTATTATCAGCTAAATATATTTTGAAACAAGAAGATGTTAAATATATTGAATCTGGTAATAGTATCAGAAATAAAGCAGAACTTTTATTAGACATGTTACCAAAGTAAGTTGGTTTTTTTTTTTTATTTAGATATTTGATGAATGATTTTCATTTTGCTTTGATTATTTGTTTTGTTTTAATTTTAATGTTTAATATTATATTATCTTTTTAGACGAGGAATAAATGCATTTGATGCCTTTCGTGAATCTTTAAGGCATCATTATGGATGGCTCAGTGATGGTATGGATGCTTTAGAATTAAAAAAACTGGTAGGAATTCGGCAGAATCTTTAATACTTCCACCCACATCACCATTGACAATTATTAGAGATGACAAGGTATATTAATGTAATGATTTATATCACAATATATTTATAATTTAATATATTATTTGTATATCTTTATAAATAGTTCTCTCTCTAACTCTCTATCATTATTAATTCATATAATATTTTAATCCGTACACTTTGGAAACATTGATGTAAGTTATAGACAAATATTTTATTATATATTATAATTAATTGAATAATTATTCTATAAATATATTTATTTAATAATTGTTGTTGTTGTTTTTTTCTTAATATAGATTAAACAGTTAGCAGAAGCATTAAGAAAATTAAGTCCAAATGGATATCTCACTTTACATGGAATGAAAGGATTTGGTAGATCATGTCTGACTGCTAGCACTTTAAATGACACCAAATTGGCAGAAGAATTATTTCATGTAATTCAAACGTGTGATGATGATGATTATTATTATTATTATTATTATTTATAAATTAACTCTTGTATATATTTTAATAGAAGATCATTTTCTTTGTTTTTTCTCTATGTAGAACAAAATCTATTGGCTTAAATTTGGATACGATAAAAGATGCAAATATAAATATGAACAGTTCATTGAGGAAGAAATAACAAAACAATTAAGTGGACTTTATTATCGTATCACTAATAAAGAATTGTTAACAGAGTCATTTAATAAGGAATTGTTTAAAATATTTTTAATTAATCATTTTAATAAAAAAGAAAATCATAATGCTCTATTGGTATTGGAAGATGTTTATGATAAAAATTTTATAGACGCGTTTGATTTTAAATGCAAAACACTTGTAATAACTACTGATTTAGATGTTTTGGATGAAAGAAGAGGAATCGTGATTAAGGTTAATATATATATAATTATATACAGTTAAAATTATTGTTATAAAATAAAAGTTAATATAATAATAGTTAATACAGTAATATTACATTATCTGTTATAAAAGAAAGTTACATTTCTTAATTGTATATTATACTTAAAACAATATTATTATTATTATTATTATTTAGATGGATGATGGCTTTACAGAAGCAGAAACTTTAGGTTTATTTGCTAAAGTATTAGATACAACTGTAGATCAACTTCCATTAGAAGCAAAATTAATTCATAAAGAATGCAAAGGTATGCCATTACTTATTGCCATGTTTTCAGCTAATTTTGAAGAATTTAAACATGATATGAACAAACGTAACGATAGATGGCAATATTATTTAAAATGCATACAAAATAAAGATAGAGAAAATACGTGAGTATTATTAATTATGAATATAATTAAATAATAATGAAAAACTGAATCACACAAACAAATAATGAACAATTTTTATTTAAGGATAATGAACAAATTTTTGGAAAAACAAGAAGCTGTATTTAACATGTCTATCGAACGTTTATCACCATATTTGAAAGAATGTTATGAAAAGTTAGCAATTTTTAGCGAAGATGTTAATATAACATCAAAGGTAACGATTACTTTCTTCTTTTTTTTTTTTTTTTTTACTATACAATATTATTTCATCCTTTCAATACTACCATTGACCATAATCACCCAATTTCATATAACAAAAGCTGTATTGAAAGGATCAAAATAAAACCTGACCAACTTATGTTATATGTATAATTAATACATTATTATTTATTCATTTTTTATAAACAGACTTTAGAAGTTTTATGGTCACGCAATTTATTTGAAGTTGAAGAAATGATGTTAGTATTGTGCCATAAATCACTTGCAGCCATGAGATGGAATGCTAATTTAGATTGTTATATATATGGAGTACATGATCTCTTATTGTGCCACTTAAGAAGAAAATTAGGGACAAATAAACTTACGCAAATGCATAAATCTTTTATCGAAAGTTATCGTAAATATTGTAACAATGACTTTTCTAAACTGCCAAATGATAATTACAGTTATTCTTACATTGGTCATCATTTAGAATTAGCCAAAATGTACGATGAATTTCCCAAACTGTATTTAAACTTTAATTTTCTCGAAGCTAAATTAAATCACACTGGTTTATGCGATCTGTTAATTGATTTTAACAAATATAAAAAATATATTATTAACGGTGATGATGATAAAAGTGATAATGTAAATGATTTAGAAAAATTTTTACAAGAGCAAGCCAATAATATATCGAAACACAGGAGAAAGCAATGTTTAGATTTAATACAAATTGCCATGAATCATTTTCGTCCTGGATATGTGGTCAATACTGCAACAAGTATTGCTGAGAAAAGAAGAAACAATTTATATTTATCGCAAAGTACAATATTGCAAAAGAATAATATAACAGAAAGTGAAGAGGTTTGTACAGAGACTAGTACAACTTGTTTCACCGATGATCCGGATGTCATTTTAATTGGAAATAAAATAGGTGAAGTAATCCAATGGCATTCAGAACATAAGAAACAAATAGTATACAAAGTATGTGAGAAAGATAGTATAATCGAAAAGATAGTAGTCTCGAAAAATGGAGAATACTTTTTAACATTGTGTAACAGTATTGTGAAATTTTTTAAATTATACAGCAATGATTATTATAACAAACTCGACGTACATATACAAAGTCCAAAACAAAAGCAAGCTTATTGGGATAGTCTTTATTCAAAAGATGGATATAACAGTTTAAAAACATTTTCAATTGATAATGAAACTATAACTGATATAACATTTGGACATGACGATCAACGTATTGCAGCATGCACTGACAAAGGAACTATTCAGGTACATCAATTGTACCTGACTGTATTGTAATATCATATAATTATGTTATCTAAAATGTTAATAATTATAATTAATTATTTTTTTTTTTCAACAGGTTTGGGATACACATGGAAATGTTTTAACAAGTGTTAATCACAAGTTTAAGTAAGTAATTGTTACATTATATATATATATTTTTTTTATAAATAATAAATAATTAGTTAAACGTAGATTAAACGATTTCTATATTGTTTTTTTTTTTTGGTAAATAAATTGTATTAATATATATTACAGTAATCTTGGATTTATCACATTTACAACAAAAAGCTCACTGTTACATACAATGGACTTAACGAATGGTGTTCTCGTAACTTTTAGAAGAGATATGAATGATGATTACAGCTATAGTTCGCAATATAATCCACATTTGTTAAAACAAAAAGTCATCTTTTTTCACAATGTTCCGAAACATGACAATTCGTTAATTATAGTGACTGAGAAGAAAGTTATTCATGTTAAATGGTTTTGTCCGCCTACTGAATTCATAAGTAATTATGAAAAAAAGGCAAAAGCTGAAAATGATAAAACAGTTTACGTGTGTGCTTCCATAACATATGATGGACTTTATTTAGTATTATCAGATTCAGAAGGTCTCGTAAATGTTTGGAAAATAGATGGTGGATTTCATCCAATTGCAGTATATAAAAGTCGTGTTGCATCTTTAGATACATATTGGTTAAATAAAGAAGGTTATCACTATGTAAGAAATATTTTTAATTATTATTATTAATTGTCTTATGATATAATTTCTATTATACATGTAATTATATCAATTTTGTTCTTTCTAGATTTGCGGTAATGAAAATAATTTAGTTCATAAATGGAAGTTCCCTGTAGAAGAAGCATCCGATACTCAAGTCAGGTATAAGAAAACATATTTTCAATTAATATTATTTATTATTTTATTTATTAAATTGATGAAACAATAATTAATCATTTATTAATTTATTAATTTATTAATTCGTTTAGAAGCCTACTGTTTGATGCTCTTGTAAAACCATTAGGAGAAGCAGATCTAATTGCAAAAACGACAAATGTGAATTCAGTAGTAATATTATTTGACAATATAGTCGTAGCAGAATTTAATCCTATTGATGGAGATATAATAAGTTTAAAACTTTCTCCCAATGGTAAGAGACTTATTTACGTAACAAAACAAAGCAACAAAGGAATGGTTAAATTATTGGATATAGAAAGTAAAACAACTACTAATATATTGAAGTTATCTGGAGGTGCAGAGTTTATAAAGTTTTTAACTATTGATGGTGACGAAGTTATCATATTCAAAGAGTCAAATGATACTTTAAGAGTAAGCAACTTTTAAATATATTAAACAATTTGAATTCTATTTAAATAAGAATATATATATATTATTAAATAATACATTTTTATTAATAGGTTTGGAAGAACAATAAAATATCATATTTGATTGAAAATTCAGGATCCATTATTTCAATTCATGATGTACATAACGAATATGTTATAACAGTAACTCAAAATGGTGTGATAACTCTTTACAATATCAGTGGTACTAAATGGACAATAATAAGTAGAGCAAAGGTTGATGGTGCAACTGTAAACATATATTTCAGTTGCTTCAGCCATAAAAAACAATTTTTGGCAATGTTGAGTAATAATCAAGATTTATTTTTGTATAATCTACAAGAAGATGATACTGTAACTCCACGGTGTATAATAATAGGATTACATTATAGAAAATCGTTTAAAGAAAAACCAACATATTGTGATATTTCGCATGATCAAAAATATTTGGCAATTGGATTCAAAACAGGAAGTATTGCAGTAAGTAATAATTATTGATTAATAATATCTCTATAAAACATATTATTTGTACAAAATTATACAAATTTGTATTATTTTTTTTTTTTTTTAGATAATCGACATAGAAAATCAAAGAGTTTTGCGAACACTCTATTATCATACTAGTGCAATTACCCAATTAAATTGGGCACCAGTTACCACTGAAATTCCTCTCCTAATGTCATTAAATGGAGATGAATTAGCTTGGTGGAATGTTCAATTGACTGATTGCAGTACACTAAAAAAGCGTCGAAGTCGTTACGGCTTAGTACGTAGCACCAGTACACCTTCAACTAGTACTCATTCAGATTTCTCATCTTTTAACAATAATGACGTTGATATATCGTCCCTTCATGTATCAAATTCATCAACTGGAATATTAGAAAAGTATGATGAAGAATTAAATAAATGTGAAGATTTAACTTCATATTGGAAATGCAAAGTAGGAAGAAATAGTAAAAAACCAGAATTATTGGGTTCTCTTGAACTACCACCAAGTTGTATTCCAAAGGTATGTATATCCCCAGATTTTAGTAAATTTGTTACTGTCGACATTTATGGATCAGTTAGTACTTTCAAACTATTTGAATATTTTTTTGTTAAGTAGTGCAATGATATAGATTTTTGTTATATAAAAAATGGTGCTAATTTTATGCATTTACATACACATATCATTTTTCTATTAATGAGAATATTATTGTTAATGTTTGAAAAAAAAAGACATTAATCTACGTCAAATGATAACATCATAATGATATCAAGTTTTTTTTTTTATACTACGATTATATATAAATTTGACGTTTTATAATTGCAATGTTATCATTTAGCATCATTTTTGTTTTAACTGTAAATGCAATTTCTTCAGTTTCTCGTTGATCAACTTGTTTTTACTATAACTGCAATATTATATTTCCTTTCAAAACTAGTTATATTTCTATTCTATAAAATAGTATTTTTTTTTATTGTTAACCCTTTGCACTCGAGGTCCTTTTTTCATTTGCACTAAAACCACAGCAACTCGAGCAACAATTTTGGGCTAAATTAGGGAAACATTTGACAAATGTTGATTGAAATATGACTTTAAAAGTCATTTATAAACAAACGTATACAAATTAATCAAATTTCATCAATTGATTTATTTTAATATCAAAAAACAAGAAAATTTGTGAAATATTATAATCTGTAATTAGTTTTTGTTAAACAATAGCCAAGATGTATCCTAGGTGTTTATCAGGAACACGTATCACAATAATATGTTACTTCCGGCCTATCCTCAGGTGTATTACGATCAGAGTAAACCTTACAGACCCTTTTTCAACCCTTTAAATATTTAGAGTAACAAAAGATTTCAAATCAGCCATCGAATGCCGTATTCAGTGCCTTTCGAGTTGCCACTTAAATCTGCCTGCCAGGCGCCGTATCAGCGCCACTCGAGTGCAAAGGTTTAATATCTTTAAGTAGATCATTTTTTTGTTTTTTTTTTTTTTACAAGATATACATTAAAATAAGATTTTTATAACTAAGCTGGACAAGTTGCTTAATGATTTGAGAAGGAATTCATAGCAATGATAGCAAAATTTATATTATATAAGATTAAAAAATATTCACATGACTATGAATTTTTACATTTTAAGACTAAAAAAAAAGACTATTATTGATTTGCATTTATTACTTGCATTTATTACTTATAAGATGTTAACGTCACTACCAACTGCATTTATCTTATTAAATATATAATTTTTATATATATATTATATATATTAATCTAAAAGAGAACAAGATTGCACTCCGATTTTACATAAGAGAGAAAATACAAATTTTCAATTAGTTTTACGTAAAAACATTTTTTCAAAATTGTCAGATTTTTTTCTTTTTATATATATATATATAAATACTTTTTATTAGTATATATTTGAAAAAATATTATTTTTATTCTAAGATCTATTCGTGTGATATTCATTTGATCTTGTGAACATTTACAAATTAACGTCAATTCATTGACAAATTGATTTACGCTTATATTCTTTGTTTGTAGTCTCAGATTATCATACGTGATTTATTAATAATTAAATAAAAATTGGAAATTTCATTGACAACAAAAAATAATTTCTAATAAAATATAATATATATATATTTATTATATATATATATATTATATGAAATGTCGGACCAAAAGAAAATTTCATAATGTATTTAAGAAATTTCTGTTCTCTTTAAAAAATATCCTCTTTTTTTATTAAGGACTAGAATAATTAATAGATGAATAAGTTTTTAATCTATTATTATTATACAACGATAATTTAAAAAAAATTACCTTCCAATATTATAAATATTACTACACAATAATGAGATAAAGTGCAATAGATATTTATTAATGAAAGATTTATTTTTTAACCACAGAAAAAAAAAGAAGTTTTTTAAGACTTATATAATATTGTTTTAAAAACTTGTATTTTTGATACTTAAAGCAAACTTTGATTTCAATTAAGAAAATTAGATTTAATAATTATTTCTTTTTACATGCACAAAATTATCTCCAAAAGTTATATTTGTATACAAGGAAGGTTTTTTAAAACTAGTAGTATTATTTAATCTTTGATAAGTAATTAATCAGAAGAATCCTTTTTTTTTTATTTTTACTTTTATAATAACATACATTTATTATTGTAGTTTTATACGAGATTTTTATACTTATTTGATGATGATATTTTTTTTCATATGTTAGTTGAAATAACAAATTTTACGATTGATCTCTGAAAACAAAATGTTGTTACTAAATGTACTGATTTACAAAAGTGATAATTGTTTGTAATTGTTTTTTACACGTGCCTTCTTCTAATATGCGCACATGTAAAAAAAAAGATATTAGAAAATTTACAAGCGTCGCATATATTTATATGTATAAGAATTTAAATGAAAGTAAAATAATAAAGGAAAATATTTCATTAATAACATATATCTTCTTCTTCTTCTTCTTCTTCTAAACTACGTGTCACGTTGTTTGTTCACAATGGACTGGAAGTGTATCAATATTTTTTAATAATAATAACATATTTATTACATCCTCGTCTGAAATTAGATAATTTTTAATTTAATAATATTAATATTTAATATATATTATTAAAAAAAAAATAATAATATTTGATATTGTATTGTACTTGATATATAACCTAAAATTATTTTCGTAGAATTTAAATTTCGCTCTTTGCGCATGCGCAATGGCATGAGAGTTTCTCTCATCACGATAGTAACAACCACGGAATGTTTGGGAACCAAAGCGTAACTCCCTACTCACTCCAACAGATAGCGCAACGGTCGTCGCTGCCAACTGTGGTAGGAACAAAATGTGCTCAGGATTTTTCCCCGAGCCACTCTTCGTATCTTATGATATCCCATAATTTAAATGTTCAATCTCACAAGTACACACAAGGAACGAAAAAACCGTAACGATAAAACGTAATATTGTCAAAGAATATAAAATTATATAGAACATCTGTTATTTGGCAACACAAGTTGTCTTGTCGATAACTTACCGACCAAAAGAAAGTAAATTATCGACAGAGAAATTCATTGCTATTGTAGAAGCAAAGAATATTCTTTGATGATATCTATGAAGATGAAATATGAGAAAAAGTGGACTTCTGATGTTTTATATAATTCTATATTTTATTTTATATTTAAATATATCTCACACCGATGATGCCTATACGAGATGTAAAAAATTTATATTCTTTTCAAAACCTAAAGTTTCTTATATCTTGTTCAACAAAAAACATATCTATATATATATATTCTTTCTAATCATATATAGAAAAATTAATAAAAAAGAAGATAAACAAATGATTCACCAAGTAGGATTGTGAATCATGTTGAACCATGATATATATTTTTTATTCTCCACCTCATAACTCTCTCGTATAAATTTTAATAAAAAAAACCAAAATATATTTTCATTCTGATTTATTAAAAATTTTATTTGGAAATTTACTTACAAATGTATATATATATATATACACAGAAAAAATGGATTTCCTTGTAAAATTATATTTTGAAAAATCAGGTCATAGGAAAATATTCATATTGCTTTAACAGCAACATCAGCGCCACTAGTGGACAACGCAAGCATCACGTAAACTGATGGTTCGTGTTTGAACTTGCCATCCCACTCCTTTTCCTCTCACCTTCTCCTTGTCTATCACTACATCTCTCTTTCTCTTTCTATCTATCGTTCTATCCTTCTCTCTCTCTCTCTCTTTCTCTTTCATCTTTCTCTCTCTGTCTTCCACACACTATCTCTCTCTTTCTCTCCTTCCATCCCGGAGTGCATAGAAGCTTTGTTTCTAGTATTGTTGATGATATTAACTGTACCAACGAAGTATTCTTTCTTTTCGTACGTATTATTATTAATTATTCGACATATTTCATTTCTTTGTTATATATATATATATAAATATCTTTTTAGTAAAATAATGCTTTATTGTTTTTTTTTTATTGAATTTCTTTAGATTTCATTACCAACGACAGAACGTACCTGACACTTCAAGAAAACTGCTGTTCTGATTTTACACACATATTTCCATTTGTTTCTCATTCATCATCAACATACGTTAATAATCTTTTTTACAAAATCTGAATTATATTAAAAGAAAAGATACATAAAAACAAGATATATAAGAATTTCATTTTGACAAATTACACTTGACATTATAAGGAACATAATCAACTAAGAAGTAAACATAGCACACATCATTAAATTGGTAAGTTATCTTTTTCTCTTTGTTAAATATATAAATTGTTAAAACTCGTGATATTTATTTGTTAATGCTTAAACAATAATATATATTATACAAATGTCAATTTAATTAAATTGACATTTGATGTTTGTATAATGTCATATACAAAGATTTAAAATAGATCAAAAATGTGACTTATTTTTTGTTTCTTATTTCATAGATCTTTGAAAATCTTCATAAATTTAACATTAATAAAAGTAATAAGTCAATAAATTAATATGACAGATGTCATTGAACATGCAGGTTTCTCAAAGAATTCAATGTCATTCAAATCTACTGAAAATACACATGTAATGTCATCAGTACCACAACAATTAGAGCCAGGAGTTGATGAAGTTGATCATCCGGATTATCGATTTGAATTGGTTAGATTACAGAGCTTTCAAAATAATTGGACTGTTACATTTGTCGAACCAAAACTACTTGCAACAGCTGGTTTTTATTATGTGGGCAAAGCTAATACGGTGAGATGTTTCGAATGTTTAACAGAAATACATCAATGGGAACAAGGTGTTTGTATATTAGATCAACATTCGCAAACATGTCGTTTTGCTAGAAATTTACCATGTGGTAATGTACCTATCGATGTGGATACTAACACAGTATCATCAGTATCAAGATCAAATACTCAAGATGTTTGCGAATTGAATGATACAACATTTCAAAATGAATCTGTTCAAAGTGAATGCGATGCAATATCATCTTTGGAATTACAATTTCCAACAACTACCAAGTTAGCATCGTTAGGACTTGAAAAACCAAAGCCACCGGTACATCCAGAATATATAAGTTATGATGCTAGACTACGTACTTTTGATACCTGGCCTAAATCAATGCCACAGAAGAAAGATCAACTAGCGAATGCTGGATTTTTCTATATAGGAAAAGGTGATCAAACATTGTGTTATCATTGTGGTGAAGGATTGAAAGATTGGGAACCTCAGGATGATCCATGGGAACAACATGCCAAATGGTTCTCCAAATGTTATTATTTGTTAATGGTGAAAGGACAAGAATTTGTGAATATGATAAAGGAACGAGAGGTATTATTATCTTTTAATAATTATATACTAAAATGAAATTTGTAATTATAAATTTGAATGGTGTTTTTTTTTCTTTTCTTTTAGGAAACAATGCAGATGAATTTACCAATTTTTGTTGACAAAATTCAATCATCTTCAAACGGACAGATTTCGAATGGCACAAAATATGACAACTCAAATAACAATTTAGAGATTAAAGATTCAGCTAAATTAAATTCTAGTGCAAGTTCCAGTGAAGATAGCTCAAAAATGTTACATGGTACTACAACAAAGCCGAATAAATCCATAGACAGTGCAAGATTGTGTAAAATCTGTTACGATTCAGAACTAGGTGTAGTATTTCTACCCTGTCGACACATGGTTACATGCGTTAAATGTGCACCTGCTATGACAATATGTGCAGTTTGTCGACAACCGGTAAAATTAACATTAAGAGCTATTCTTTCTTAATCTATAATAATTGACAAAAAAAAAAAAAAGAAAACAAACAAATCATAACAACAATTAGCTCAGTTCTTATTCTGAAATTTTTGACAACACTTAACATATATCAATATTTCTTTTTTTTTCTTTTTTTTTCTTTTCTTTATGCATTCCAACAAATAAACAACACTGTGAATATGTGCAAAAAAAAAAAGAAAAAATAACTAGCAATTTAATCACACGGATTTAACTGAAACTCCTAATACTTTTTTCAAATAATATATCTTTCGTTTTAATAATGAATATATTCGAAAAATGTAAGATGTAAATATGCAAATGTATAATTAGTGTGTATTACAAAATATTATGTGATTTCAAATGGTATGTTACATTTATATTATAGTTTAAAATCCACGAATTTATGATTTGTGAATTAAATAATATTAGGAAATAGTTTATATATATATATATATATATTTCCTTTTTTTCATACCAACTGCACAATGGAAAACAAATATGAATGATAACATTTGAATTTGTTTAGCTTAAAAGATCAGTTAAAATAAATACTGTAATTTCTACAAGCACATTGATCAATAAGTCAGATAACACACACAATGACGATATTACTGAAAAATTTAACATACAGAATGACAAAAGTTATTTATTGATAACCTCGCCTAAGTGTAATAATACAGCTTGGCACGCAACGGTATTTCTAATTCTAAACTCTAGGCCAGTGCCAGTATGACGTAGACAGCAAGGTCAATCATTGATACTTTGTTCCTAATCAATTAGTAAATACGCGATATCTTTCTTCCTATATAAAAGCTCATATATAATCCATACAGTAAAATATGTTGAATTTTTACTCGTTTATATTCAAACTCAATGTGTTATATAATTTGTCAGCATATGTCGTGTTGCAAGCTATACAGATTATAATCAAAGAATGTAATTTGGTCTGTTATCATCAATGCTGTGTCACGAATATTAATTCGTTTTTTTTTTTTTATATATCTATATTAATTAAACGTAAATTCAACAAATACAAAAGTATTTTTTGTTTAAAAATTTAATTATAAAGAAAAATAAATCAAATGTTAGTAATGTTAGAACAAGAGAATAAAAAACGAAATTTATATGATGAAAAAGAAGAGTAATGTTTTATAAAGAAAAAAAAATAAATAATATTATTAGTTATTAATAATATAAATATAATATATATTAATTTAACATATATTATAATTTGTAATATTATTATATTATAAATTATAAATATTATAATATATATTAAAAAAATAAATAATATTAATTAGAAGATAATTGAATATATTTTTTAAAGAGATTAATTTGTTAATAAATTTTGGCATAAACAAAACAAATTATAAAATAAAATATAAATAAATGTCATGTCGAGTTTGCGCTGTTATAATTGCGCGATCGTCTTTAAGGTTACGACCTAGGACGCGCAAAATATTGAGTGGGATGGGGTGGGGTGAAGTGAAGTGAATAGAAGTGGTGGGGTGGGGATACGTGTAAGCATCAGGGCGGGGGTAAGCGAGCGCGCCACTTCGTGCTGGGACGCCGGCTTGAGTGCATTGTCTGTACCCACATCGGGATTTTATTTTACCTAATGTTTTTTTCTTTTCTTCTTTACGTTCAAAACAAAATAACGTTTTTTTTATAGATCTATCAAGTTAACGTAATTATTTATAAAATCATGTCGGTTGTATACAAAAATACAATTAAAGCTATTGGAAAATGTGTGCCTGACAAATTTCAACCATTTTGGAATCATCCAGCCGGTTAGTAAAGTGTCCTTTTCCTTCCTTTCTATTTCCCCCTAAAGAATTCCCATACGTTTAACATACAACCTTGTGGAATGTGAACACGTGGTTACTACTTCACTTTATATACATGTATATATATATATATATATACATATATATTTATTAGTATTGTATCGTATTATTTAAACATACATCGAGAGTTGCATTGATTTACCTCGTTGAACAACTTTATATTATTGAAATAAAAATAAAATAGTGTTTAAATGTGTCGTCAGTGGTTTTGTATGTATTAGTCATTATGAAGTGTACGAGGAAGAAAATTATAATACTAATAGTGATGTTGCAATCGTTACTCGTGGTAATATACATGATTTATTAATACTTTGTTTTTACAGTTGTTATTCTTTTTTAGAAAAATACATCAAATTATAATGAAAGTTTTATTTTTGTATATATATACAAATAATTAAATACAACTCATTACAGTGTTTAATTATTTATTTCATTATTTATGTATAAATGTAATATTTCGTTTCGATATTTTCTCTCGAAGTATACAATCGACCTTTCGGATTGTGAGAACTGCTGCAGCAGTGAGAAAAGTAGATCAATGCAACGCCAAGATTGTCTCGTATTAAAATCAAAATTGAGTTTCTAGTACAAGGGAAACAATGTTTTTTTTTTTTTTATGATAATTAATTATCAATGATATATTAAATTTAATCAAGGACAACAAATGTACACTCAATTTTGTAAATGTCTTAAGGTTGCAAAATAATTTATTATCATCGTACGAAATATTTCGAAAAATATGGAAGATCTGTTACGAAATTTCAAACTTGTTACGAAATATCAATGTGTTCCTTTTTTTTCTTTTTTTCCTTTCGACAAAAATAATATTGCAATAATTTTGTCTTTGTTCAAATATTTATTTTACGATTTTACAAGTCAACATATTCGTAACGTTTGTTCTTTTCAAGCTGCCTACAAAAAGCTGTCTCGTTCAAGATGTCTTCGATAATAAGTATCCATGGGATTTGCTTTCAGGACCACAGACCATATTTTTCTGGGCACCGGCAGTTAAATGGGTTAGTAGAAAAACAAAAAACAAAAAACAACACAACAAAATAAAACTTATTACAAAATTGTGATAATTCTTCATTGGAAATAGAAAGTTATCTGGAGGGTGGGAGGGAGAGAGGGATGATGGGTGACTTGAACTTTATCGATGGTTATTACCCAAGACAGATAATGCTTTCTAATCCATACTCCATGAATAAATGGTACACTAAGTGTAGATGGTTAATTTTGATTAATCAAAATATTTAAATAAATAAATAATATTATTAATTTGTTATTAATATTTAAATAACATTTTTAAATTAATATTTAAATAAAAATAAAAAGAGAAATCCCCTCGGTATAACACAATTGTTGAACAAAATAAAAAAATATCGAGTACATATCAAATAATTTCTTTTAATTAACAAATAAAAATAATTTATTTAAATTAATGTAATTAAAATTAAATGAATTTTAATTTAAAAAAATTATTTTAATAAAATAAACAATTAAAAATCTTACATAAAAAAACAATTTAATTAATTGAATAATTGTAATTCATCAAATTAAATGAATTTTAATTGAAAAAAAAATTATTTTAATAAAATAAATAATTAAATTTCATGTTAAAATTCATTTCAATTAAATTAACAAAAATTAACAAATATTTTCTTTGACGATTAGTTGACACTTGTCTTTTTTTATACAGTGCATCGATAAATTTGTTTGAAATATAAATACAATACAGATATATAATAAATATAATAGATGATTATATATATACATGAAAGTTTTGATTTACAACACACACGCATTCTTGATCAACTTGCAATTAATATATAAAATCAAATTGATCTTTATTCAAGGTAACAACAGTTGATTTTTTATTTGCAATATATATCCTTCTATAGATAAGATAATAGAGAAACTATAATTCTCCAGATATTATTACAGTTTTATAGAGTCTTGTGTTTAGAAAGCAAACAAAAAAAAAGTTATCTTTATCTAGTCATAGATGTTTACTTTTAATTTTAGAAAATCATTCGATTCTCATTCTTTTTTCTTATTATAAAACAATATCGATAAGCTCGTTCTTTTGCACATGCGTACATTATCAATTATCCCTAACACACGTTTAAAGTTATTAACGTTGTATAATATCTTGTTGTTTTTAAACAAATAAATAAAAATTAAAATTATAATTAAAATTAAAATCAATCTCATAAGAAACACAAACAAAGAGACAGAGACACAGAGTGACAGAGAGAGAATTAAATTTCTTCTTTGACTTTCTTTTTTTTTACATTCATTGAGATATACCGCGCATGTTCGTGTTAAAAAGTTAGCTTGACCTAAATAAAGTAATATAGGTCGAACTTTAAAACGTACGTAACGTCCCACGTACATACGAGGATCGATTGATATTAATTTGCAAGAACGAAGTCACCCACAACACACACACACACACACACAAAGACATACACACATATCGTCATGTGTGTTGACATGAAAAACTCATTGACACGGAAATGTGACACACAATGATTTAAAAGTTCGTACGTATTGAATTTGGAAAGATAAGATTTCATAATATGATATATATATATAGTATGATAGTTTTCTTAAATGTATTGTTCATAAAAACGTCATAGATAGTTTCCACATTTACAGGGACTAGTGATAGCAGGTTTAGGAGACTTGCAAAGGCCAGCCGATAAAATCTCCATTGGGCAGTCTGCCTCATTGGCCCTTACTGGAGCCATTTGGACGAGATATTCTTTGGCTATCATACCAAAAAATTGGAGTCTATTCAGCGTTAATCTTTTTGTTGCGTGTACAGCACTTTATCAAATTACCAGAGCGGTAAAGTAAGTATATATATATATACATGTAACGATAATTATACAAAAATCAATTCAGATCTCACAAAATTTGTACAAATTTATTATAAACAATTAATGTCATTGTAATAACATTCCTATAAGTATATAGAATTTATTCTTTACGTTCGTTGTCAAGTATACACTTAAAAAGTTCTTTTCTGGTTTCATGAATCAAGGCCGTTTGTTCGTTCGTTCGTTCGTTCTTTAGTTTATTCGTTCGTTCATACTAGAAAATGACGTCGCGTCGTTTAGAGTTTATTTTTAGAAATCATTTGACACAAAGTTTCTGTATCCATCACTTCGTACTGTTAACAATATGTGTGTGAAACTTGTTAAAAATTAATTTAAATAAATACAACATTATAACATAAGTTTATCTATTTTTATCTACAAATACAAACTGAGTTAGTTAATAGAAAATATTATTTCCTTATTGTTATATTAACAAATTTTCTAAAATAATATAATAAATGAATTAAATATAATAATAATAATAATAATTAATTTCTAAATAATCAATTTAATGAATCATTTTATTATTTTATAGATATCAACGAGAAAAAGAAACTTTAGCTAACGAATCATCAAAAAGCAGCTAGTTAAAACTTATCCTATTACTGCATTCCTAGAAGATAATATGAAGAGCGTTGGATGACAACGATTATCAAGATTATAAGTTAAACGAAGGGGATTATAATTTATCATTTATCATAACGTACAAATAACACTTTGTTGTATAAATTAATATTCATACGATGATATTGTAAAATCGTATTAACAAATTCGTATGAATAATTAGGATGATGATAATTTCAATTTTATTACGTTCAATGCTTTCGTTAATCAATGAATGCATATACGTAAAAGACTTGCGACGATTTATCGATAATTAATTAGCCAATATATGCATACATATTATACCTTAATGCGTGCAGTGCATGCGAATGAATGGTACAAATCGGACCATGTTAGACTTATCGACGCGTCGACCACTATAGCTAATAGTAACATAAATTATATAATACGAGAATATATATATTTACGTTTCTAAACAACAGGGATGAATGTATATGAAAAAAAAAGAAAAAAAATTCAGAACAAATGTCACATTAATTCGATAACCGATCGTATCCGATATTGGGAATGATTACAAATAGCATAAGTACAAACGGGAACTTGATGAACTAGTCATTTCATTTGTTCATCATGTTTAATCTCTATATTATTATACATCTATATATTATATATTACATAGATCTTCATTCCCGATATTATTGATAATCTCGTTCGTCTTCTTATTATATATATATACATACATATATATATATATATATATATATATATATATATTTATCTTTCACAAACTTTTTCTCTACCTCCAAAACTTGTAATCTAAGAATTTGAATTACGACACGAATATTGTAACATCATTATCATCAAAATATAACGTCGATAATAATTCGACATTTTGTATCAATGTACAGAAAATTATATACCTATCGACAATTGTTGTAATTGATTTGAAGATTGTTGAAATAAAGTACGGATAAGAAGATATTTATAACACTTTATATCATTTTATTTAGAATTGATATTATATATATATATATATTTATCAATATTCTGGACATCCAAATTTTATTTGAAATTTATTATATATTTAATCGATTATTTTAACTACGTTCAACATGCAATTTTATAGTTTTCAACAAGGTCAAAACGCAGTGCGACAAAAGGAAATCTAGGACGTGGTCGATCATAAGACTAGATGACAAAAATCTATAAAATAACACTATATATATATATATATCTATATATATATAGGTATATAGAATTTATGAGCTACAATCGTGGAAATATTTAGGTTTATATGAGTGACTCGATCGATCTTTTATAAAAGAAGTCAAAAAAGAAGAAGAAGAAGCAGCAGAGGTGGTGAATTTGTCGAAAGACGCGCCGGTGTACCGCGCATTAGTAGATTTTAAAGAGAAGCATCGTTTCGTAACAAATCGATCGATCTCATAAGCCCCGCCATTTAATTCTCGAGTTAGTCGGGTGTGGGTGGCGGCGCTAGGGTCGCGGCGGATGGGATATGCGCGAAGGTAGGTGCGCGCATGCACATGCAGTTATTGCAGTTCGTGGTTGCGCGATCGCGAAGACGGTCGGGGATTTTCGTCGTCACTTTGCTTACGGTCTTCATTCGCGAATAAGAAGAAGAAGAAGAAGAAGAAGAAGAAGAAGAAGAAAAAAAAGAATACAAGAAAAGAAAAAAACGATATATATAAATTAGAGAAATAGGTTAGAGAATAAAGTGGAAAGAGAAGGTGTAAAGGGTTAAGACAAAGACAGTACGATTATAGGGAGGAGGTGTGTTTAACGGGAGTCAATAGTGTAATAAAAGGGCGGAGATTACGCATTAAGACATCTTTAAAATGTTCTCCGGCTTGACTAACCAAGTTTCTACTTGGATGGGAAAGAAAGCTGACGAAGTTCCAGAACTTCCACAGGAGGAAAAGGTTCCTCCCGTCGAAGGTGAACTCGTCGAGGGCGAGAAAAAAGACAGGTTAGACCAATCATCATAACCAACGTTATTACTATTATTATTATTATTATTATTATTCATTATCATTATCATATTTTCAACTGTTTATTACTACATTTATATTAGTCTTATATTCCCATATTATTTTTAGCCAATAATGACACTTGTATTTTTAACATGGAGTACTCGTTAATTACGATTCTTATCAAAGTTGATATACGTTCAAACTAATTTGTTTATGCAAAGTAGAAAATAATGTAATATATATATATATATATCAACAGATGTTACGGTAAATGCGTGTGTTATGTTTTGTTGCGTCGTTTGACGTTAAAACGTCATCATCATCATCATCATCATCAACGTTACATTTTCACATACACACACACACATACACTTACATTCACATACACTTGACAATCAAAATATATGTTTAGACGTATTACGGTTATATCAGTCAGATAGTCAGTTTATCTGTCACAGTCAGTCTGTTTCTCTTACGAATTATATGTCACATGATCTTCATATGTATAATACACTCTTATTCTAACCCATAAGAAAGGATAGAGAAGTATTATTCCGAACGATTTGAAAAGAACAGACTCCTGGTATGTGTGAACTGAACAATAAATATACGCTTCATTAAATCGTCGTCTTTTTCTTCTAAAAGCAATGGAACACACAACACACCACAACCATTCTACATATATTTTCTAGATTAGATCGATACTGCCCCCCTCAAGCACTGTACTTACGTAAAGTACTATGACGCGTTTCGGTTGAATATAATAACTAAAAGAGGTTAACTTTGAAAAAAAAATAAAAAAATAAATTAAAAAATGAATTCAACAAAAGTCTACGCTACTTTCGAGATATCGATATTATAATGAAAGGATATATATATATATATATATATATATATATATATATATATAGTATATATATATATAAAATATATTCCATTTGACATACTATAATATATATATATATATATATAATATATTCAATTGACATACTATATATATATATATATATATATATATATAATATAATATAATATAATATAATATAATATAATATAATATAATATAATATAATATATAATATAATATATTAATTTATTTATATAATTATGTTATATATATATATATATTACTATAATTTATTATTTTATTATATATATTTTATTATATTATATATAATATAATATATATAAAGGAAGATGTAATAATGGAAGATAAAAAAAATATAAAATATATATAATAATTATATTATACACTATATTATATAAATTAATAATTATATACTATATATAAATACTATATATATATATATATATATATATATAAATAATAGTATAAATAAAATATTAAAATATAAAATGCAATTTACGTATAGATGGTCGTAAAAATAACCATTGCAAATGAGCCCATTATTTTTCCTGTAAAATATTTCACGACATTTTATTAACGTATTTTATCAAGAAAAATAAACCAAAAGATGTATTATACGAACACGGACTTTTTAAATGTTTAAAATGTATTAAAAAAAAAAAAAAAAAAAACATGTTCTAACTTTTTAATGAAGCATTTATAAAAACCCATGGTTCGCATGTAAGATTTTATTTTATTTTTTTTTTCTTATTTTAATTTATAAAATATTCCGTTGTAAAATTTTGTCGAGGTAAAAAAACTGAAACATCCTTATACATATATACATATATGTATGTAATATAATATTTAATTATGTGAAAATGTAAACGAAATTTTTGTTATAAATAGATTTAATTTCATATTTAAAATTTTGTCGGAGTAATTTGTTTATAAAAAAATAATATATATTATTATAAATAATACTTTTTAATTTTTACAGTATTTTATTTGGACAAGAAATTACATAGAATTTGAACAAATAAACTGTTTCAATGATTTATATCAAAAATACATACACATATATATATATATAGTTTGCAGTAATATGATGAAATTACAGTTGAAAATTAATTTCTAGAAGTAAAGATTAAGAAAAAAAATAAAAAAAAAAATAAATCGATGAAAGTTCATTCCAATATATTTTACAGTTTACACCATGCATCTAGTGAATATAATTTCTCGTAGTAAAGGTTAAGAGAAAAAAAAAGAAAAAGAAAAAAAAGAAAAAGAAAAAAAAAATAAATCGATAAAAGAAACATTCTTTATCCTCACTTCTTCTCTTTCTCGCACGACCTTCTTTTTCAATTAATCGACTTTTAAACGAATAAACATTGCCAATGTCAAGATCATAAACGACGATCAATAAATAATGAAAATATTAATAAATGGCGACTTAAAAGTCCTACCAGTAAAAATTCATTTCAAAATTACTATCATCATCATCATTTAAAAAAAGTATTAAATGATGATAGAAGAAGAAAAAAAAAACTAAAAAACAAGAAAACCATTAAAGAGTATAAAAAAAATTTTAAAAAGATTTCATTTTGTCGAAGATGAAACTCAATTTTCTCGATTGTTACAAAACGTAACATTGATTTTTTACAGGCAGACATTTTTGGTCATGCGAGAGTTCGATGTATCGAACACGTATAATTTCGAGTATATGAATATGTATGTATGTATAATTTATGCGTTTATTTAAATTACATATTGCAAATACAAAAAAAAAAAGAAAAAAGAAAAAATTAAAAACAAGAAATTCAAAGATATATTTCGAAATATCTCAAAAACGAGCACGTAAAGTTCAATTTATGACTTGTATGTTCTATAACGGTCTTTTTTTTTTTAAAAAACATTTCAAATATAACAACAAATATTAATAACGATTAATAACAAGGCGTTTAAAGTATTACGTATTCATAAATATAACTAAAAAAAAAAAAAAAAAAAAAAAATAGATAAAACTAAAAACGAAAGGTAAATAAGAAAAAAACTTTAATTGCAAGGTCTCAAATATATATATATATATATATATATATATATATATATAAAATATATTCAATTGATATACTATATATATAGTAAAATAAATAAATATATATATATTAAAATATATAAATATATCCAAAAATATAATATAAATTAAATATTAAAATAAATTATATTAAAATTAATAAATATATCCAAAAATATAATATAAATTAAATATTAAAATTAATTATATTAAAATATATAAATATATCAAAAAATATAATATAAATTAAATATGAAAATTTATTATATTAAAATTAATAAATATAATATAAATTAAATATAAAAATTAATTATATTAAAATTAATAAATATAATATAAATTAAATATTAAAACTAAATATATTAAAATATATAAATATATCAAAAAATATAATATAAATTAAATATTAAAATTAATTATATTAAAATATATAAATATATCCAAAAATATAATATAAATTAAATATGAAAATTAATTATATTAAAATTAATAAATATAATATAAATTAAATATGAAAATTAATTATATTACAATTAATAAATATAATATAAATTAAATATTAAAATTAAATATATTAAAATATATAAATATATGCAAAAAATATAATATAAATTAAATATTAAAATTAATTATATTAAAATTAATAAATATAATATAAACTAAATATTAAATATTATTATAAATACGAGTCCCCTACGTATATACCCTCCAGTGTCATCAAAAACCACCATGGTGGGTCATATCTGACCAACATGGTAGTTAAAAATGTTAAATAATTGTTCATTCGATAAATCAAACTAATTCTGATCTAAAAATAAATAAAATAAAAAAAGGAATAAGAAGAAGAAAAAGATTGTCGGTGAGTGACCGAATTTCAACTTCCTGACATCATTTTTATTTGATTTAGGTCAATAATCGATTTGACTACTTATGTAAAGTTATCGACTGTGGTAGAGAAAGTTCGACATCATACTCGATGTAGGATTTCCGTTTTTCGTGGCCCTAAAAGGGAAACGATGATTTCCGTATTAGGGGTGTCATCCCCTTTCTCCTACTCCTACTTTTCTTGTAAATCAATTGGATATTTTCAACTTGGTTTTGAATGATAAGAAATAGAAACTGAAACGATTGATTGAAGTGATAAGAACACGTGTTTTCTCGATTTCCATGTATCTTGCATTTAAATACCTTGTACGTGACCTCATTAATTAAGGTGTATCGTTTCCTTTTAAGTAATTGGATAGAAACTTCAAACTGTAATTTATTATCGTCGAAACTTAGTTATTTGATGTATTTATTGTAACTTATTTTATTTATCAATGAAATTATAACGTAAAGGAGATTTATGTTAAATTAATGAAAATATAGTTCATACACACACACACACACACACTATATATATGATAGATATTATTAATATAATATAATAATTATAATATTAAATTATGTTATATATTAATATTTTAAATATAATTATAAATTTATAATTTATGATATTATATTTTATTCAATATTTATAAATTAATATAGATAGAATTAAATATTATATATATATATATAATATACTATAAATAAATAATTATATATAATTTAAATATTTATAAATTATAAATATTATAATACTCTATTTCTATTTTTTTATAATACTATACATATTTATATATCAAATATAATTACAAATTTACAAATTATAATATAATTATAATTATATAGTATTTATAATATTGTATTATAATTTATAATTTAAATTTTAATATTATATATAATATTATAATAATTACAATATTATAATTTATAATTTAAATTATATAATATTATATATAATTAATATATTTATTTTATATATAATATAGAATAAAATATATATATATATATAATATAATATAACAAAATAAAATAATTATATATATAAATTACAAATATTATTATACTATTTTAATTTATTATAATACTATACATATTTATTTCTTGAATCCCCCATAAAAAGAATAATCATACAGATTATATACATTAATATAAAATATATCATTTTTAAATTGATTAGAAAATAATTCAATTATTTATTAAATATTATATGAAACTAGGCATATATTATTATATATATATATATATATATATATATATATATATATATATATATATATATATATAATCATAGAATATTTATGATATTATATTATAAGAAAATAACTTAATCCATGAGACTTAACACTATTACATTTGCATTTCAAATTAACCATAATAATTCGAAATTTTATATTCAAATAATATACGAGAATAATAATTGATTATATTATTATTTAATATAAATATAATAATAATGATAAAACAAAATAAACTTGAAAATCTAAGAATATTATTTAATATTATTAATAATCTTGACGTGGGATAAAAATATCACGAATGAATGAAAGTGTTGTTCCCCCTTTCATAAATCTTTCTTTAGTATCTATTATCTCGTATAAGTAGAGGTGAGGGTGAGATGGTGAGGATGAGGATAAAGATGAGGTTTAGGTTGAGGTTTTGGATGAGGGTAATACCTGACATGAATATCAAACCAGTACCAGATCAACGTTATGGTTAATCAAGACTTGATATTTGATTTCTTTTTTTCTTTTTATTATTTCCACAGTCCCACAAAAGGAGGTAGCAAGTTCGATATGCTCGTTGGTGTTAAATCTCAAATGACTGGCTGGCTCAGCAGTGGTATTCCTGGATTAAGTCGTGGTGGACCAAATGATGGTAATTCTCAAGTACCACCAACGGAAACAAATGAAATTGAAAATGTTCAAGATCCCCAGGAGATCACGACAGAACAAACTAAGGACGACGATGCTAGCAGGTATTTTAAATGATTGAACTTTTTACATCATTTTTCTTTTCTTCTTCTTCTTCTTCTTCTTCTTCTTATTTTTCATTTTTCATTCCCTAACTCTTCAATCTTTGATCAATGATGAAAGAACACAATTAAAGAAAAAACCCAAAAGAATCAAATCATAGACAAAATTAGATAATTTTCATATTAAGGGGACCTTCTACTCTGAGCACCTAAAAAAAAGGCTATTTTCGCGAATTTTTTCCAAGAAAACTATAAAAGATATCGATCTAAAAGTTGTTGGGTTTGTTAAATTGAGTCTTAAACTATATAAATGAATTTTTATTTTTTCATTTTAATTAATTTTTTATTGCAAAAACAGTAGTATAAAAAAACACCTTCAAACTTTAGTGCTTTGGTAGCTCCATCAGAACTTGAGAATGGCTTACCTGAAACATAAAAGTAAAATGGTTAACCCCGGCCCATTAATGGTAATTGATCATTGGCCGATTAATAATAGTTGATCATCGGCCCATTACCGGCATTTATTATCGGCCCATTACCGGCATTTATTATCGGCCCATTACCGGCATTTATTATCGGCCCATTACCGGCATTTATTATCGGCCCATTACCGGCATTTATTATCGGCCCATTACCGGCATTTATTATCGGCCCATTACCGGCATTTATTATCGGCCCATTACCGGCATTTATTATCGGCCCATTACCGGCATTTATTATCGGCCCATTACCGGCATTTATTATCGGCCCATTACCGGCATTTATTATCGGCCCATTACCGGCATTTATTACTGGCCCATTACCGGCATTTATTACTGGCCCATTACCGGCATTTATTACTGGCCCATTACCGGCATTTATTATCGGCCCATTACCGGCATTTATTACTGGCCCATTACCGGCATTTATTATCGGCCCATTACCGGCATTTATTATCGGCCCATTACCGGCATTTATTACTGGCCCATTACCGGCATTTATTACTGGCCCATTACCGGCATTTATTACTGGCCCATTACCGGCATTTATTACTGGCCCATTACCGGCATTTATTATCGGCCCATTACCGGCATTTATTACTGGCCCATTACCGGCATTTATTACTGGCCCATTACCGGCATTTATTACTGGCCCATTACCGGCATTTATTACTGGCCCATTACCGGCATTTATTATCGGCTCATTACCGGCATTTATTATCGGCCCATTACCGGCATTTATTATCGGCCCATTACCGGCATTTATTATCGGCCCATTACCGGCATTTATTATCGGCCCATTACCGGCATTTATTATCGGCCCATTACCGGCATTTATTATCGGCCCATTAATAAAATTTATTATCGGCCCATTAATGGTAGTTGATCATTGGCCGATTAATGGTAGTTGATCATCGGCCGATTAATGGTAGTTGATCATTGGCCGATTAGTGGGCCCAGCAATGGGCCACGTATTATTCAAATTATTAGCCCATTAACATCATCATAATTTAATAATCTATATATCATCATTTTCAAACAGTTATATATTTCTCTATGTCTGATCCCCGAAAAATATACCTGACAATACGAAGGATTATACAGATTACAATAAAAAAAACTGCTTGAATAAACATTGAAAGAGAAAGGGATTGAACAAGATAAGAGTCGGCCGTGCGCGCCGAACGCTCAGGAAAGCGGTCCGAGGTAGTTACGTTCAGGCACCAAAAATGTAGTTAGAGACATCGGATCTTTTTTGAAATTTTAACACAATATTTCTACATATATATACATTCGAAAAATGATAAAAAAAAAAAAAATAAATTTTTTTAAATTGCAGAGTAGAAGGTCCCCTTAATTGTGTTTCATATTGAATATGTTTGTCTTGAATGTTGATGAATTGTTTTGAATGGTGATAAATAAAATAAAATTTTCTCTTATTGATGGCCTAGTGCAACTGGAGGAGCAGATAGTGGTCCTGGTAGTCTAGGAGGAACACCAACTGAAGACAAGGAAGGACAACAACCTTTTGGTGCTGGTAAGTTAATCATTGATGTATTCATATCAATGTGTTCTATTTTTGGATATTGATAAACTACTCTGTTTCTCTCATATAACGTGTGTCTAATTAAATTACAATACAATGAAAATATTTTCAATCTTATTAGTTTTCTAAAGTAATATTTTATGGGATACAATTTTGATATCTTTGGGTTCAATCAATGTTTTCTTTTTTATTTCAATGGGGACAAATGTTTAAAGATAATTCAGTGAAATATGTGATAAAAGTAATACATTTTTGTTATTATAATTATAATAATATAATTATATTATATTTATATTAAATATATATTATATATAATTATATGTAAAATATTATTAATAATTATATATAATATTTTATATATTTTTGTTTGTAAATGTGCACACTATTATAATTACCAACACACAATTATTATAATATACATTTAAATTTATTATAATTATATACATAATATTAATAATTATAATTATATATAATAATAATAATAATATATATAATATATTATATAATATTTTATAAATATATATATATATATTTATTTATTTATTATATAATATATACTATGCTATATATAATAATATATATAATATATTATATACAATATTATATATTATATAATTATATTATATATATTATTAATTATTAATATTATAAATATATATAATATTTTTATAATTTTATTATTTTATTTTTAATTCATTAAAAAGAAAAAGAAAAAAGAGAAAAAAAACAATATCTTTATATTTTTACAAAAGAAATTTGTAGTTTTGGGCTAGTTTAAGGTAAATCATTTGTAAGGATTGTATAATCCATCCATCCTTTTCCATTTATCAAGGGAATACGTTTAATAATGATCTCGTTATTTCTAATCTAGTAGTAGTTTAAGTATTCACAGAGGAACTCATAGAAATCGCAATGCAATCGTTACCGAATTCTCTTGTGTTTGAATCTCAACGTCATTATGAAAATTTACTGCTACTAGAAGATGAATGAAATGGGGGGGGGTTGAATTATATTCAACGATTCCATTTACAATTTTTATTTATTTTTTTTTACTTTATTTTTAATTTTTTAAAATAATTAAATAAAATCTTTCTCTACATTTTTATTACTAGGATTCTAAATGTCGTTCATTTTTTTTTGTTGATATGAAAATAAAAAATATTTTTAAAATATAAAAGTAATTTCTTCAACAGTATAAATATTATATTATTATTCTTGTTTATATTAATAATTATATTTTTATTATATTATATTAATTTATATATATTTATTATTTATTATATTCATATTATATTAATTTTATAATTAAGTTTATTTTAGGTATACCCCATTTAGGGTGTTTACCCTGAAGGTTCCCCCTACATGTTATATTAATTTTATATTATAATTTAATATATTATAAATTTACATTTATATATTATAATAATTGTGTTGATAATTATGATAGTGTGCCAAGTTACAAACAAAAATATATTATATATTTTATAATATAAATAATTATAATATATATATAATAAATTCTAAAAATTCATTCTTTTAATTTTCTTTTTTCTTTTTTCTTTTTTATACTTACAATTAGTCCACTGTCTAATAATTATCCGACATAATTATATAGAATTGTGGACAAGGACGTTAAGATTTATAAAACTTCCCTATGTACAAGCATACGTTGAGAATATTTCATAGCATGTCCTTTAACTCATTTCCACAGGAAAAAATAAAATTACCTTTTGTATCTTTTAATACCTTTCTTTGTCTCGTTGACTCTTTTGTGGTATTTTTCTCTCTCACTCTCTCTCTCTCTCTCTCTTTTATTTTTCTCTCTTTTTATCCTGAGCTATTTTTCTGAAATATCTAGTACCACCATTTATATTTCAAGAAAAAAGCTTCGTAAATCGTATTAACATTTTTTTCTATTTGATATTTCATTGAATGATTTGATTGAATAATATTCATCGGAAATACGTCTTTTAAATTCAACTTTTAAAAAATTGCAACATATAACACGTCATACAATAAGTCTTTGATCTAATTAGGAAAAACCAATTTTGTTTTTGTACAAATTTCACTTTATTCATCAACATACTCTCCTTCTAAAGTGATACATTCATTCCAACCCTCCTCTAACTTTTATGCTCTCTTTTATGTCTTTGCTCTCAAAATAGGCCTCAGTTTATGCAATCACTTCTTCATTTGAGCCAAATTTCTTTCCCTGAACCCATCTTTTTCATGTCTGCAAAAAGCCAGTAGTCGCTTGGGGCCAAATTTGGAGAGTACGATTGGTTGGGAAGCAATTCAACGTGTAATTCATTCAATTAAACCATTGTTAATGCGTCGTTGTTTCTGGTCCAGTGTGAGCAAACACGGCACCCACTTCGAAAGCAACTTGTGCATGCCCAAATTTTCATGTCAAATTGTAAAGACACTACCTTCTGATATCTTTAAGGTGTCAACTATCTCACGCAACTTCATTTTACTGTCTTTCAAAACTATTTTGTGCACATTTTTGATGTTTTCCGAAACAACTGGCGAATTTGGGCAACCAAGAGCGTTCAGCATCATCTGTGCTTGTACGAATGCGTTTAAATTCAGCATACCAGTAAATAATAGTTGATTTCATTGGGTGCAGAGTCCCCATAATGCTTATCAAGCCAGTGTTTGACTTCAACAGTATTTTTCCTCATCAAAAAAGTGTCTAATCAACACACTAAATTTCTTGGTATTCATTGTCTTGAAAATTACAAAAGTGGAGTCACTGAAATGACTGTAATTTCTAAACTAATGGTCAGAATGCTATGAAATTTTAACACGTGCTGTCTAAAGGTTAGTATTACAGGAAAATCATATGGGTTTGTCAACCATGTGTCAGACCAAAGACTTATTGAGTGACGTATTACATTCATCTTTTTGTTTAATTATAAAATTCGAGTGGGTCCTGTGTTCTATCAGATATTTTATAATCTTCATTGGTTTTATTTTGTATGTGGGTATTAAAATTAGATGGATTTTTTTTTATTGGTCTTCTTTTATTGGAAATCTTATTATTTTTTTATAGTAAATAACAAAAAAAAGAGAGAGAGAGAGAGAGAGAAATAAACATTTATTTATTTTAAATAGCACCAACGTGAATGAAAAAGATTAAGAATTAATACAGTCAGAGATTAAATGTTTTCGATTGGGTGACTTCGTGTCGGTGTTTTTGTGTGTGTCTATGTCTATGTGTACGTGCGTGAACTCTTAATAACTTTCATATAATATGAATGAAAAGTTTTCAATGTATATATTTAAATAAACTTTTGTTAACTTTTTTCTGTAATTTTTTTTTTTTTTTTAATTATTTTCCATCTTTATTTCCATTTCTTTTTCATTTTGTTATTTTTCAGTATTTATTAACACATTGACCGACACTTTGTTCTTTCAATGGAAACACGTGGGTGGTGGGTTTACACGTGACCAATGTTACAGGTCAATAACGTGTTAATAAATCATATTAAATATTATTTATTATCGGAAGATAATTTAAATTGAAATTCCGATCCGAAATCTGGAGATACAACCTTAAAAGACGAACCGAGTTTGCAGGGACGTATTTCCAACTTTGACGAACCTTTTAAAGGTAATATTGGAACAAAATCCAATGAATACGTCCAACTGATGCAAATAGTGCAAAAAAAGAAAAAAAAACTCCATGAAAAGTGTTTTGTGCATTTATCAGTTACAGAAATGCCATTGTTTGTCTCATAAAAAAAAGCGGAAGTTATTAATGACTCGACTTAATACTAAAGATATCTGATAAATTGTCTTAGTCAACTAATAATATCTTGTTGACAAAGATAAAGATAAAGAAGAGAAATGGGAAGTAATTTAAGTGACAAAATAATAAAAAGGTAAAAAAGACGAAAGGGGGTTGAATGTGGGCGTTGGTTGTGGCGTTGGTGGTGGTGGTGGTAGTTTGGTAGAGTGGGAGTTGTTGGGGGTTAGTGTTGGAAATTGTTGCGAGGATGCTACACCACTGAGGGTTACGGAACAAAGTCGAGGGATTTGGCCTTGGCCCGTGATGCCAAGCATCTAAACGTTCCTATATACATATACATATATATATATATGTAGGTTCAACTTCTCTCTCTTTTTGGGTTGGAAGAATCCCTTATAAATAACGAGAAGATTCATGGATGCCCTTTTGGCTTTGAGGGGTTGTAGGGGGGTGTATTAGTATGGTTATTGTCATATTATATCTGTCCCTCTGTTTTTATCTTTAATAATCACGAAATAAATTTTCTTTCTTTGAGTATTATTGCAATCTTCCAAAATTTTGGATAAAATTAAAATAACAATTCCTATTTGTACGTTAAAAATAATATTAAAAAAATGTAGTACAAAATTGTAGTCCCAAATAAAAAAATAAAAAAAACAGGAAACGAGACATAGAATTTTAATCGTGGTGTAGAACGATTGTTCGACAAAGGGGGTAGAAAAAAAAATAAAGAAACAAAATGTGATAGAACAGGAAGAGAATTAAATCAACAATCATCTCAAGGAGTGTAAGAAAAAAAAAAAGAAAAAAATAAAGAAGGAAGAAGTTGATTTTTAACTTTAACTCGGGGCACTAAAGCACGTAGCTACGTTGCTGAGGGTTTGTGTCGATCCCAGGGATAAAAGGGGTGTTGAAAAAGAAATGGGAAAAGACGTTGATCGGCTCCTCGAGGAGAATATTATTCTACGTTTCGAAAAGGTAGAAAAACGTTGGTTGTGTGGACGGTTCGTTCGTAATGGGGATGATGAGGAGGGGTTGGTAGTAGTAGTGGGGGATGATGGGTCCTCTATCTTCCGAAGGTACGAGCTTTCAGGGAAAGAGTAGGAGAATATTCAGGAGAATATAACCAGATCCAGTCAGCAAGTGGCCCGTACTTCTCCCCCGTCAAGGGGATGGGTTAGAGAACCCCTTCCTCCATCCACCATCCCCACTCCCACTTCGACCCCCACACCCACACCCACACCCCCATCTTCGTCGATCAATACATACAACCCGGGCGACTCTTCTCACGGAAATCAACGACTATGAGTTCTACACATACACACACATACAATTTCACTAACATTCTTCTATATCATCCCACCAATCAACTATTTTCTTATTTTTCTTTTTTTCTTGTTTCTTTTGACATCCGATTTTTCTCGATTTGATTATATTTTAATAAATTGTATATTAAATAAAATAATAAATTAAATATATTTGCATATTCAATAAAATAAAATAAATTGTATAATAAATATAATATAAATTAAATACATTTGCATATTCAATAAAATAAAATATTAAATAAAATAAAAGAATATATTATTTAAAATAATAAAATATATTATTTTAAATAATAAATAATAAAATAAATGAAAGAGAGAGAAAGAGAGAGAGAGAGAGAGAGAGAGACTATGAAATATATATTTTTTCATTTATTAATACATAAATTACAAAGAGGTTTGCACCTTTAGCTTTAAAGCAATACTATTGACGTATTTATTCGTCTCACCCGATTAACAGATTAAACTTCGAACTAAAAAAAATACCAAATTTTTCCCAAGAAACATAAGAAAAAAATGTCTTTCACATTTCTCAATCCTTGTTCGGTTTTGCATCGTTATGAATTCGCACGATTTCGTTTCTTCTTTGAAACAGAACAAGAGGGAGGGGGTTAAACTGGTACAAGGTTAACAACGATAGACGGAAGTGCAAGGTCAACGTTGATTAAGAGTCCGTCGGCACGTCATACAATTTCGAAATCCATGCTGCTATAGTTGTCTACCACCCTCTTTCCAACCCCTCTTTTTTTTATTTCCTTTTTTTTCGAAATAAAAAAAAAAGGGAAAGAGAGAGAGAAAGGGTTCACCAACACAATATCGATCGGTCCAATAATAAAAAAAAAGGAACCAACGCTGGAATTCAAATTCAATTTCTGTTGAATTCTTCCCTTACTCCTCATCCCCTTGGTTCTCTTTCCCCCCCCCCACTTCTCATCCCTTTTTTTTCTTTTCTCTAATATTTCGACACGTTCCTATATAGTTTCCTTTTTTTTTTTTTTATTATTATGCAACACATTTTATTCACCATTTTTTATCATCTCCTCCTTTTTTTCATTTTTTTTTTATATTTCATTTTACATTGGAAAATTTGTCGTTCATTGTTCGAAACAATTTTTAAAAGAATTAAATTTTTTATTTACATAGAATGCAATAAGCAAAAGTAATAAGAAATGGTAAATAGGAATAGACAAGTATTTATTTGTAGTACTGTAAAGAAAATATAAAGGATTTATTAGTCATGGTAATAGGGAAAATACAGGTATTACAAGTAAATACAGGTTTGCAAGTTTTGAGTATTCTTTAAAAGTAAAGATGGATTTTATTGACAGACTAGATGGATGTATAGATGAATTGGATAGATAGTTGTTTAGTTTAGTTAAGTTTAGTTTAGTTTATGTGCAATTTATTTATACAAAATAAATCTCTTGAAAATTTCATTGGAAATTGTTTTTGTATTTGTATAATGAATTTTTTAAATTGATTTTTGATCCTAATAATATTTAATCATAAAAATATCGAATATATGAATATTTTATATTATTATTTTATATTCTTATACAAGTAATTTCATTATATTATATAAAGTAGTATATATTTTTATATACTTATACAAGTATAATTTTATATTTTATATTATTTTATTATTTATATTTTTTATTATTATATTAATATAATAATAAATATTATTATATATTTTATTATTATATTATTTATATTTATTATATATATATTATATTAATTATATTATAATATTATTATTAATTTATAGTATTATTATTAATTATATAATATATTTTAAATTGTTATATAAGTAATTTTATTTATTTTATATATTTTCTATATAATATTATTATAGTATAAAAAATATAGTATTATTAATTATATAGAATATTTTATATTTTTTTCGCGACTGCCAGGATTCGAACTCACGATACTGCGTGTAAAGAGCCTGTTACCCTAGCACCGAGCCACGAAGCCGTACTTTATTATAATTTATATATAATATTATTTTACATATTTATATTATATATTACTTGCAAGTATTATTACATATATAGTATATTTAATATACTTACATAAGTAATATCTAAATATAATAAGTAATGTATATATATATATATAATATAATATCTAATCATTTAACTAATCAATTAAATTAATAATACATTGTTTTAATTTCAACGTTATAACCAACACCTAATACAATAACTTCTAATACGTTTTTCCATATGTTTACCATGCATACCACTACTATCAAACCATATTTTCTAGTCTATAATTAATACTATCGATTAAACAATCGATAACAGCTGTTTGGATTAGATCGATTGCATTGTCTATGTAATACTGTGTATGCCGATAAATGCATTCTCTTCCACGTGTTCACTAGCTGAGTTATCGTTTATCGGTTATATCTATATACGTAAGAATATCATCTTGATTTCTTCCCTCCCTCCGTCCCTCTCTCCCACCCTCCCTCTCTCTTTCCCACCCTATTCCCCTTTTTTCTTGTTTATCTCATTTTATCTATCTATTTATCTAGCTATCTATATTTGTATAATTCTTTATTTCATTCTTTCTTTCATTCTTTCATTTATTCATCAAACCAACCAAACAACCAACCAACCAAACCTTACAACGAATCCGTCCATTTATCCATTTAATATCCTTTATTCATATTACAGTAACTCTACAACTAGTTTCTCTTGCTAGATAACTCTGGTTAGTACTCATCGTGCTTTCATACAAGTTTCATCGTCACGTTAGTAGTTTCGAGAAACTTTCAATGTGATCGAGAAGAAGTTTTCTATCTCTCTATCTCTCTCTCTCTCTCTCTCTCTCTCTCTCTCTCTTTCTTTCTTCTTTTACGAAAAAAGAAATAAACGAATAAAACGTTATCGCGTGTTCTGATAAAAATTGTTCTCGCGAGGTTTTGTTGCGTTTATTTTTTATTTTTTTTTAATAATTCGAAAAGACTGTTGTTCGTACGTGATGGCGTGACGAAAATAAATTAAAAATAAAAAAAAAAAATAAAAATAAAAACACACATAGAAAATGAGTGAGTAGTTTGAGATAGGATAAAACCAAAAGTGGTTATATGAAAACAAGATACAACAAAGAAAAAAACCCAAAAAGAAATTAAAAAGTTAACTCGTTTAACAAATAATAAAAGAAAGAATGAGAGAAAGAGAGAGGGGGGGCGGAGAGAGAGAGAGAGAGAGAAAGAGAGAGGGAAATTTAAAGACAATAGAATTTAAGCCAGGCAAATCGAAGCTCAATTTGGTTGATTAAATTGGCCTCGGTTTCTATAAAAAGAGATAGAAATAGAAGGATGATGACCAATGAACGAACGTTTTCTATGGTCCATACGTATTATCATCTTTTAATCGTATTTTCGTTCCTTTTCAAATTTGCCATTTGTTTGTTTTTTGTTCTTTTTATTTGATTTTTGTTTTTTTTATTTTATTTTATTTTGGTTACGACAAACAAACAACACGAATCCGTTTACTTTCTGATTTTGTATTTTTAATGTTTTTTTGTGTTACAAGTGTTAAAGTGTGTGTGAGAGAGAGAGAAGAGAAAAGAAAAGGTTTGCAATTAAAATTATTTGAAGATTATAAGAAAATGTTGCTGCGCACTATGAAATATTCGATTGATTGGCAATATCAATCTTATTCCAAATCAACTGTTAAATCATCCGATCGAATAATTACAATCATCAAAGGTTTTTATTATAATAAATAATTAATAATAATTATTTCTAAAATAATAATATTAAATATAATATAATACATATAATTTAATTATAAGTATAATTATTATTTATATAAAATAATATAAATATAAAATAATAATATTTTTTAAATATACCAAATATAATTTAATTATAAGTATTATTATTATTTATATAAAATAATATAAATATAAAAATAATAATATATTAAATATACAAGATATAATTATAATTATAAATAATAATTATTTATAAAATAATACAAATATAAAATAATAATATTTCTTAAATACCATTCCTCCACCCTCCACCTTCCTTCTCTCTCTCTCTCTCTCTTTCTTTTTCTTGTTTTTATCTTTCCATTTTATTTTTTAATTTCAAAATGACGCATTAGTGTATATCTGTATAAATAAGAAAAAGAAAAAGATAAAAAGAGAGAGAGATAGAAGATGTGTATGTTGACTTTGAACATTTCATGAATAAATGTAACGTCTATCAAAAGAAAAAAAAAAAGAAAAAAAGAAAATCTTGTTGACAAAACTCATTACACGTATTGTAAATGAATTTTTATCATGTTATTATTTTTGTTCATTTTTGTGTCAATTTACAGTGTCGACAAAAGCACTGGCAGGTGCGAAAAGTCTTGGAGGATTTTTGTACAGCGCTGTTAACAAAGCTGGCAAAACAGTCGTCGAAGCCAGTGTGAAAATCAAGAAAACGGTGGAAGAAAACGTGAGTTGTTATTATTATTCTTTTTATTTTGTATAATTCATTATTAATTTATCAAGCATATATATTTTGCAATGATCACAAAACCCTTTTGAATATTTTATAAAATTAATCTATGAAATACTTGCCCATTATACATATTGTTTATTAAACATGTATATCTAGGGGAAGGAAGTCACCTAATGGCTGACACATAAGATGTTTCGGTTTTTTATTTATTAATTAGTAAAGTTAACAAACTATAGAATCAACAGAAATACAACTTCTGTATAAACATATTTCAAAATAATAAGAATTAAACTTTTCCTGTAAAAATATACAATTGTTGGAAGTGTCACCTAGTACTGGACAGATTTCATTTCGAACAACTACCACCGGAAATTTTTAAATCATCCCGCCATCAATCACATATGTAGACGTCTGAACATTCAGAAATGTCTGCCCATGCTTCATGAGCTCACCCATGGCAGTTGGAGCACTGTATCCAGTCTTCGTCGTAGTCCACTAAGCACACTACGCAAGTAGTTCTATCAATTTCAGATATCTCAGTTAGTAGCTGTTTTTTCTTATCTCTATCCTCCACTTTTTCCCTTAGCTTTTACTCCATTGGCTTGTTTCCCCTTTGACTTCACTTCTTCCTTTGGCTTTCACGTCTTTGGTTTGTTACTCGTACTTTTCTTTTGCTATTTTGAATGTACTTTTCACTGTCCGACGTTAAGGGACTAGTTTTGTCCGGTACTAGGGGACAGGATAATAGGAACATTACGTGATCTATACCTAATCCGTTTTGAAAATCAACAACAACATTCATATACGACGAATAATAATGGTGTTCTTTATACATTAACAAATACCATAAAGACTTAAACACAGAAATGTAGCTGTAACATTTATCTGAATCTTACGGGATGCAGTATTTTTCTACTAAAAACAGAAATTGTGAACTGCTCCTGATGTTTCCTTGAGTGTCATTGATTAACTGGATCGTATGATTCCGCACCCCTTTCACCCCATTTGGAATTGTTCACGTTATCATTTTTTTGAGATATATGAGTGTCCAGGGTTATGTGAACTTCTCCTATATATATATATGTATACATAAAACTAATACTATAAAGAAATAATACTTTATATCTGTCGAGATTGGAAACTTGGATGCGTTTCAAGGATCTATTGAAATCCTTTAAATTTTTTTCCAACATCCGCCCATTGGATAATTCCATTTAAAAACTTTCTTTTATTATTCCCCCGGCCCCCCTCCCCCTCCCCCCTCTCCCCGTTATAAATGAAAAACTCAATTTTACCGTGAAAACTACGTAACAACTTCTACGTGGGAAAACTTTCGAAGAAGAAAAAAAAAAAGTGAGAGATGAATAAAGAAAGAAACAAATTATCGAGATCGTTTTAATTTGATTTTATTAATGAAATTGTTCAAGAAATTGCTAAACGTGAAAATTAATTAACCATTTTATCGCGTTCTCTCGCAATTTACAATAATTGAAGAATTCTTTTGTTTCTCTTCTTTTTTTTTTTTTTTTTTTTTAGTTTTGCCGAATATTTAATTTTACGAGAAATTCGTTGTATTGTAATTATATTGTTTATTTAAAAAAAAATGGGGACTACAATAACAAGCAATTAGGAATAATGATAATAATTATTATTCTTATTATTATATATTAATCATAATTATTCTTATTATTGTATGTTAATTATAATTATTAATATATATTATATATTATATAATTATATAATATGTATATTTGTATATTATAATATATAATTTATATTATATATAATATATATTTTTTAATTATATTTATATTATATATATAGATATAGGTATATTAATATAATATTATAATTTAAATATTATATATAATAATAATATTATTAATAATATATAACAGTAAACTGTAAATATATTATATTATAATATATATATTATAATATATTGTATTTAATATTATAACAATTTTTATTGTTGTTTATATTGTTTTATATTGTTTTTATATTGTTAATATTAATATCTAATATTATATTAGGGCATAATTAGAATGAAGTATATTGTCAAGGGGAACGAACATGTAGGGGAGGCCTTCGTGGTAAACACCCTAAAGGGGTATACCTGGAATAAATAAATAAATAAAAATAAATATATATTTTTTTATTTGATATTCTTTTTTTTTTTTTATAAAGGTTCGTATAAAGTTAATTTATGATATTTTGAAAAAGTTACAATAAATCTCGAAATGTAGGTTATCACAAACCCGTTCGATGTTCGATTTTATCCTAAAGCTTATACTAAGGTATCAGATTTTACGGGTCCTCGTGAATCAATGTACCTAAGCCAATCATCCACATACACATACATCGTTCTTCCTATAATCCTATATTCCTATAGTAATCCTTAACTTCTGTGGAATTAACTTTCGTTTTTGTGAAAACGATCTTTTCAGTTGAAACAGCTTTAACAGTTCGCATAACGAATTTATTTTTATCATTTGACCAATTTATTTTTACATGTTAATCAATTTTATTTACATGCCTAAAAATGTTTACACTTTCGTATACTTACTAAAATATCGAATAAAAAGAATTAAAAAAAAACAAAAAAACAAAAGACAATAGAAAAATTGTAGGAGTATTGGTACGAAACAAATCGTACGTAAAACTTATCATTAGAAGATTTTTTATTCTTTTTTTCTTGTCTTTTTTTTTCTTTTTCTTTTTTTTTTTCCAAAAGTCGATGTAGAAATAGTGCTGACGAAGAGTAGTAGAAAGTCGAGGAGGAGAAGGTGGGTTGAGAAGGTTGAGGGGGTTGAGGGGGTGGTAGTAACGGTACGAGTTGGGTGTGTTAGCGTAGTTGGATCTCAAATAAACCCGGGGGTGGTGGTTGGATCAATACGAACTGCCCCTATTCTTCGGTTGTATGCACGAGGCGTAATATCTGAGTTAGAAAGAGAGAAAAAGAGAAAAGAGAGAGAGAGAGAGAGAGAGAGAGAGAGAGAAAGAAATACATGGACACGCGCGCTCGCGCAAGCGTGTAAAATAGAAAAGAGACACGGTATGTGTAAGTAGAGAGATACACACATGTATATATGTATATGAATGTATGTTTGTATGTTTGGTAATACGCGAGTTGAATTTTGTGAGCAAGCAAAACATCGGACATCGACAAAAAGAGAGAGAAACTGGTGTTGTCTGAACATTTTCGACGATTATCACTTGAATGTTTCTTTTATCGTATGGTTATTCCACTTGTTGGAATAAGATAATAATTAAAAATTGAAGATAAAATTGAAGAAACTAAATTTTATATAAATATACATATATATATTTATTTATTATATATATTATTATATTATATATTATATATAATATATAATATATATATTATTATATTATATATTATATATATTATTATATTATATATTATATATATATTATATATATTATTATATTATATATTATATATATTATTATATTATATATTATATATATTATTTATATTATTATATTATATATTATATATATTATTTATATTATTATATTATATATTATATATATTATTTATATTATTATATTATATATTATTATATTATGATATTATATATTATATTATTATATTATATATTAAATATTATATTATAAATAAATAAAAAGAATAGTCTCTTAATTGATATGTTGTAAATTAAATTAAATTTGCTTTAATTTTCTTCGTAGTGGAATCCTCGAGTGGGGTTTCAAAGGTTTCAAATTCAAATTACCACAAATAATTTATCAATTATCTTAGAATATACATATACATGAACATTTATCTTTGCAAAGTATATATCCCATAAAAATCTTGTTTGTATTCTTCCAACAAATTTGTGTCTGTGTTCAGAACCTGTACACAGAGATCAATCGGTTTCGCACACAAATCATGTTTCATAGTCGTAGTACATAATACGTCAATTAATGTACAAATAGATGTGGTAGATGTTCAAAAACAGAGTTCAAAGCATCACTATCACTACTACTATTACTACCATTACTACTACTACTACTACTACTACTACTACTATCACTACTATCACAATCACTGACATATGATTTTCGTTACATAATCATTTTGGGAGATACCAATTTGTCGGCGTACATTGGTTACGGGTCTAGGTAACAACTATATTGAATTTAGGCTCTAGTTCAACACACGTACATATACGACCACTCAAAGATAGTGAGAGTGTATGTGTGGGCGAGTCTGAGTATGATTGAGTTGGTAACAAACGCACATACACGTTTTGCATAGGCACTTAAATGCAATCAACCCGGAGTAAATCAATTTGCAAAGTTTCCTCAATCGTTCTGTTGTAATACGAAATGGTTAAATGTGTGAATACATATATGTGTGTTTGTGTGTGTATTTGAAATTCTTATAAAAGAAGTTTTATAATCATTATGAGCTACTTATTAACACTTTATGATCATCACATCAATCATTCGTATTCTTTTAATAAAGTCACGTGAGTTATTTAAAGTTATAATTATATTTTTTATTTTATTTTATTTTATTTTTTATTTATTCAATTAATTATTCATTCGTTGATTTATCAGTGAGATCTAAAAAAAATTATTTTAAATCTATAAATATAAAAATGTAGATTTTGTTTGTATCTAATCTGCAATCTTCAAAAGAACTTTACCTTGATTGTCTTGAAATTCTAACACAACGTTGCATTCGCATACAACGAGGTTTTTGTTACATTAATTTATTTATAAAATAATTATGTAATTCAAACGAAAAAGATACAGATAAGTACAGCGCCATCTGTTGATCATAGATTTCAGTGAATGCGCGAAACGTTTGAACATAACCTAAATGACTCACATGAGCCATAATAACACGTTCCAATGCACAGCTAGTAAATAATAAAAATAAAATTGCACTTTATGTTAAATAATTAAAATTTATATTTAATTTTATTGTTAATTATACGAAAAAATACATTAATAAATTTTGTTTAACGATCAATTTCTTAAAACGTGTAAATGTAATTGGTATTTGTAATTTTGATACGCGTGTAGGTTAGAATTGTTCAACACAATTATCAACTCACTCACTTTCTTACTCTCTCTCTCTCTCTCTCTCTCTCTTTTTCTTTATTTTTTTTTTATTTTGTTTTTTATTTTCATGGTAGAACGGAGCCCTGCGACGAGACGGTCCGTGACTAATCGATATCTCGAACCTTGACCTTCGTAGGGCCGTTAGTTGTTCAAGTGCATTTCTCAAGGCGAGCCATAATATAAAAGAGTGACTCAAACAGGCCGATAATACTCACGCAAAGATGATTTAAAACAACTTTGTTTTTTTTTTTCATTTTTTTTTTACGTCCGGTTAGATTTTCATTTCTTCTAGATGAAAAATAGTTTTAGGAAGAGAGAGAGAAAAAAAAGGTTATACAGTATTTTACAGATCATGAATAAATGTATTAGTAATAATAAATTTTATCGCGAGATATATCGTCATAAAAATAAAAACCAACTTTTTTTCTTTTTTAAATTTGTATAAGACAAATATACACTCACGTATATATATATATATACACAAATACATACTTTATAATATAATATAAAATTACAAGCACACCTATGTTAAATATATAATAGAAATATTGCATTAATGATTTTAGCGTAGCGACAATGGTTCGGCGTTCTGTGTCATTAGAAGTCGAATTGGTTAGGGTTCGAATCCCGGGAAGGGTAAATTTCTTTTATTATCCATTTTTTAATATTATATATTATATGCTATTATATTGTATTATTATAAATATAATATTATATAATATATATATATAATAATATTATATTTATTATAATAATAATATAATATATATATATAATTATTATTAATATAATATAATATAAAATATATTAATAATAATATTATAAATATATTATATATTAATAATATTATTATTATTATATATATAATAAAATATTAATAATTATGGTTAACGTATTCTAACGAAAATCATTTCGTACTCCCCATAGAATATATCAATTACAACAAACACATTTCCCCACAAACATGGATTTTGAAATTTAATCTATTATTAATCCCCTAATGATTCTCTTCTTAAACAAAACAAAAAATAAAAATAAAACACGTATACCTACCCAACAAACACACACAAACACATAATTCAATATTTTTGGCTCGTTTTCGCTCACGTTCGGTAATCATCATCTATACAAACCATAACCCAAATGGTTTACAAAGCAAATATTATTTCCTAACGCGTGAACAAACCAACAAATGAATTTATACATATATTTATTTATATACAGGGTGTCCCATATAACAGTATTCATGATTTTTGAAGTACCTACGATAATCTGACAAAAGAATATTTTAAACAAAAGTTGATCTGTTTTTGATTGACTATACATTGCAATAAACAAAAAGTTTGAAAAATTGTTTTTAAGGGAACCTTTATTTTTGTAAATGACACCCTGTATTTTTGATCTTACAATATTACAGCCTACATTAATACGATTTCAGTCACGAATATACTCACTTATCAAGTTAACTTATGTTTTAAGATGCATTGAAACATTATTTAATTCATAACAATACATACCTTTCATAATTTGGTTACAATTAATAGTTTTATTTTGTTAACTAGGTACACTTTCTCTATTTTTAGATCATAATTTGTTATATAAATATATTAAACATTTAAAAAATCCTATTAGTAGTCTGTAGGACTTAAATTATGAATTAACTGGTCTATGAGATGAAAAAGTTTTACGTACGACCGCTGTTTATATGAGACACCCTGTATATACTATGAATAATCTTCCGATATTTGACAAACGTGAATTAATTCAACATTTGTGTTGATTTATCTCATTCACTATTCATTCTTTATTTCTTTTATTTTTCACATTGTATTTCATCAATTTGTTACATAAGTAATGGTGGTGATGATTCAATCTCAAGGGGTAAAATCTATCAAATATCGAAATTGGTTTTGTATTGTTTTCGTTTAACGAATTGTGTATATCCCTTATATGGGAAACATTGTATATAACATATTTACACATGTATATACATATGTATATATAAGTGTGTGCAAAAGGAAGGAAGGATGGTAGGGATAACTGGCGCGCAAGCTTGCTTACTCGTTGCTAATATTGATTTCCCTTGTGGAACGTGACGAAAGATTCCAACTGTTGTGTCCGGTCCATTTCCTTTTTCTATTTTTTTTTTTTTTATTCAATTTACGAATATATATATGTAACATATTTTTTTTTTAATTATATTATATCATTAGGATATGATTTACGATCAGAAATGACGAATTTAATGTAAAGATTTTGGTTTTTTTTTAGTTTACAGATCTTTTACTTATATATTTAATTATTTATATAAGTTAATAATAATTTATATGATATATCAATATAAAAATATTAATAAACAATTTAAAATGAGTTAAAGTATAATATATAAATTATATTATTATATATTTATATATTTTTAATATAATAATTGCAAATGCAAATATTTTTATATTTTTAAATATAATATATATATATATATATATATATATATATATATATATATATATATATATATATTTATAAGTTATATAATATATGAATATAAAAATATTAATAAACAATTTAAAATAAATTAGATTTAATTCAGAAAACTCAACTAAAATGACAATCTCATTTAAATATAAATATTTAAAATAGTATGCATTGAATTATTATACAATACTATAAGTTGAACAAATAAAAACAATTTGATTTGTTTTTTTTTTTTTTTTTCAAATAGAATATCTTTGTATTTTATTTCTCGAACAGTGTGTTACTTCAAATCCTTGTAATAAAAGAATTACATGATTTAAATATATACATTTACACGTATACATAAATGTATATATATATATATTTATTTTGTGTGATGCTACAACCTGGGGAGTTGTATAAAATAGAAGAATACTTTTATATCATCATTTTTTCTATACACCTAGCATTGCAGTTGATTTCATGAATTATTAAACGAAATCTATTCGAATGGATGCAATCCAACTTTCTCTTCTTCTTTTTCTTTTTTTTTTTCCTTTTTCCTTTTTCCTTGGAGTTTTTCACACATCTTTTCTTCTCATGTTAAGTTATAAAAGGATGAAAAAAGAAAAAGGAAAAGAATAAAAATGAAAGAAGTAGAATTCTAGAAAAGGATAGTAGTTTAGCTTTCAGAAAATTTCAAATGCAAATGTAAATTTTTATTCTCTATCTCTCTCTCTCTCTCTCTCTCTTTTTCTCTCTTTTTCTCTCTTTTTTACTCACTCTTATTCAAGATGGTTTGACCTTTGAGTTGAAAAATAAAATTCATCTTACCCGTTAGAATCATCCCCTCGACTTCACTTCATGACACATCGATCTTCATGACTCTCGATCTTTGATCTTGCTGATAAAATTTCGAAGAAATTCCAGAGAAACGAGGATTAAGAATTGAAAATGTAATTTGATCATGTTTTTAAATCAACATTCTTTCGAAATTTCATATCGTTACGGTTTGATTTGTCGAGGGTTAATTCAAACCATTTCGAATTACAGAGAATTATTTTCAATTTCAATTGAATGAGATCTATGAAATAAAAAATATAATAATAATAATAATTAGTGTTCGTTTTGTTGAATAATATAATTTTTATTATATATCAATATAATATGTTATATAAATAAAATATATATCATATTATTTAATATACTAATATATAATATTATATTATAATATATAATATTAATATATTATCTATTATTATATTAATTATTATATTATATATTATTATATTAATTATTATATTATATATTATTATATTAATATATAATATTATATTATATAATATACCTATATTTATATTACTTTATAATTATTCATTTATTATATTTATCTAATATATTAATATATAATAATATATTATAGTATACTTATATATAATATTATATTATATAATATACCTATATTTATACTACTTTATAATTATTCATTAATTATATTTATTTAATATATTAATATATAATAATATATTATAGTATATTTATATATAATATTATAATATATAATATACCTATATTTATATTACTTTATAATTATTCATTTATTATATTTATTTAATATATTAATATATAATAATATGAATATAGTATATTTATATTATTATACTTTAGATTTATTTATTTATTATATTAATTTAAAATATTAATATATATTCTTATATTATATTATATATATATATATATATATATATATATATATATATATTAAACAATAAAAGAGAGAAAAACTTATTGTTATTTCAAAGAATTTAACTAGATTTCTAAAATAACAAAATTAATTCATTAATTATACATAGATTTAAAACATACGTTAACAAATTGAAAGAAAAGTTGCACATATACAATAATATTTAAAAAAAAAAAAAAACTTATAGATAAAATATGCAAGAATTGTTATGAAATAATATTAACTTTCTTCTATCGATATATTATTTCATTTATTTATTTATTTATTTATTATTTTATGCTATAGTAATCATGGGAATATCCCCTTTAAGATGAACTTCAAACTATAACATTCCCTGTCAAACCTTTCCATCATTCTAATCCTCATCTTCGTCATTGTAAAAAAAAAAAACAAACACGTGAGATATTTGCAATATTTTTCTTATTTTTTTTTTCTCTTTTCTTTTTTTTTTTCAAAATACAGATCGACGTTCCATCTTTTTCTAAGTGATTGAAATAATGTAAAAAGAAAAAGAAGAAAAAAATACAGAAACAAAATAAAGGACAATAAAAATGAACAGTTCTTTTTTTATTCCTGTTTCAGTTTCTTTTTCTTTCTATGTTTTTTTTTCTTTTTTTTCTTTTATCTTAGCAAGTTCCTGAGACTAGACTAGCTGACTAGACGCTCACATTATTTCAGTATTTTAATAAACTGTAGTCTCGTTTTTACTTTTTCTATCTTTCTTTCTCTCTTTCTCTCTCTCTCTCTTTCTCTCTCTCTGTCTCTCTCTGTCTCTCTCTTGTTGTTCATACCACCCACATAAACGAGAGGAAACAAATATAACCTGTGTCCTAGTTTAACTGACGACCTAAATAATACGAATTTACGGTCAGTAAAATGTTTTTTTTTTTTTTTATCTTTATTTATTTATTTTTTTTTTTTTTTTACGCGTCTGACAAACGAAACCCGCATCTATCTACTGTCTACCTTTTTTTTTTTTTTATATACGATATGTGTACACATAGAAACAGAAAGAGAGAGAAAGAGAGAGAGAGAGAGAGAGAGAGAAATGTCTTCAGAAATGTCTGACAGGTGTACAACAACAACAACAACAACAAGAAAAGAAAAAAACGAGTTGCATTTAATTGATTCAAGTTTTCTTTCGTTGATTACTTTAAAAATTAACGAGAACATTTCTTTAAGTTGTTTTAAATAAAATAATTTAAAAATAAAACCCCAAAAAAATATACATTAATTCAAATATCAATGTTTTTATAACGCGTTACTGTGAATTTAACATAATTCCAAATTTGTAATATGATTTTGAAAATTATTGTAGAAATAATAAGTTCATACAGAACATTATTTTGAATAGTTGAAGAAATTGTTGTTAAAATCCTTCTTCTCTCTTTAATATAAATATATATATTTAAATTTAATAAATTAAATATATATATATATATATAATTATTATTTAAAATATTATTAAATATATATATATATATATATATATATATATATATATATATATATATATATATATAATTATTATTTAAAATATTATTAAATATATATTTTTAATAAATTAATATATATATATAATTATAATATTTATTTTATATTTTATTATTAATATTTTAATAATTATAATATTTATTAATAATTATATTATAATAATTATTATTAATAATTATAATATTTATAATAATTATATTATAATAATTATTATTAATAATTATAATATTTATAATAGTTATATTATAATAATTATTATTAATAATTATAATATTTATAATAATTATAATATCTATAATTATTAATATTATATAATATTAATAATTGAATATATATTATCTGTATACGATAAAAATAATTATATTAATGTATAAATTAAGAATTATATTTACAAATGAATCGAATATACTCAACTTTTTAAATCAACTAATGAAAATGAACCTTTGCTTACCACACTGAGTCCAAAGGACCCAGACCTTAAGCGTTTAAGCGTATTACTCCAAGGAGGTGTGGTAAGCAAGGGTTAATTAATGAAACAAAACAAAAAATGAAAACAAGAAAAAAGAAACGATCGTAATATTGGGATCTTTAGCACTTAAATACGCTATCTGATGGTTACATTCAAAAATAGAGTAGATAGGTCGAATTTTGCTAACGCCACACCCCTTGCCAGACGATCATCCCAATACTTTTTCCGAAATAATATTAGCGAATAATAAAATTGAACCGGAAATTAAAGAAGGGTAAAAATCAAATCAAATATAATAAAATAAAAAATATAACAGGAAGAAGAAGAAGAAGAAGGTGAAAGAGGGGGAATGGTGAGCAAGGAATAAAGTAAAGGGATGGTAGAAGGTAAAGGGAAAAGAGGAGAAAGGGAACGAGTAAAAATGAGGCCGTGCAAACAGCGAGTAATATCGACCGGGGTGTCTGGAGAAAAGGGAGGAGAAAGAGGAGGAGAAGGAGGAGGAGGAGGATGGAAGGTCGGAGAAAAGGGCGGTGAAAGAGAGAAGAAGGAGAAGGTCGAATTAGTTAGGAATTTTTTTTTTTTTTCGATAACTTTGGAAGAAGAAGAAAAAGAAGAAGAAGAAGTTAGAATCAAATAGATGGAAGAAACAGGAAAAAAATTGATAAAAAGGGGATGATTATAAGGGATGTTTCCTTTCTTTTCTTTTCTTTTCTTTTTTTCTAAGGGACAACTGACTTTTGTAAAGTACAAAAAAATTTAGATGAGAGCCACGTTAATTGGAAATAATTTTGATCAATAAACAAAACACGAGAGTTAGTCCTTTTTTGTTTTACACACCCTTTAACATTTTTAATCGATATATATATATACATATGTATGTATGTATGTATTATTTATAATGGGGAAAAAAGGAGGCCTTAAAAAAAAAATAGATCAAAGCATGTTTAGAATACCATAGATTAGATGATGTTTAAATATTTGACATATTTTCAACAAAAATGACGTTGAAAAATTTGAATACTTTGGTTAGTGGTGTTATTAGGTTTGGTTGGTTGGTTGGTTGGTTAGTTGGTTCGTTGGTTCGTTGATGTTGTACACTTATTCGTTGCATCAAGAGTAAACAAGTATTCCACAAGAGAATATCTTTCTCTACTGGTTTGAGGAAGACGACCAAAGAGTGGGTTGCAGATGACGTCATACTGTCATCTAGGTCAGGACAAGGTTTGGCCTACTTTGTTTTACACAACCGATATACACGAAAGACCAATTCACCACCACCACCACCACCACCACCACGCACGTACTTACTTACGCAATTTTTAGTTTGTATTTGTTAAATATATTATTTCATATGATTTATTATGATTGATTAGTATAATAATGTAAACATTCATGTGAGTCCCCCCTTTTTTTAAAAATAAATGTTGTATTTATTTAAATATATTAGATCGAGTCATAAGTAACTTCCAATGCAATTATGTATTGGGTTGTTTGCAAAGTGATTTCGTGTTGTTTTTTTTTTTTTTTTGTGTGAAAATGAAGACAATTTTTGCTCCCAGGTTCAACCTAAGAGTTAAACCCAGAATTTTCTATAAGAAATTAAAAACGAATTTTAACTTAAATTTATTATTATTATTATTATTATTATTAATTGTAACAGACGTCTCATTAAACTGTCTGGATGTTGTAAAAAAAAATTTTAAGTATTACTTGATAAGTGTGGTTGTGAAACGTCGATATTAAAAGAAGCTTAAAAAGGATAATATTGAAACATATATGTATATATATATACATACACACATTTATACATATATACATACAAAAGTAAGAGATCAAACCATTGTAGAATTTCTGAATCAATTTAATATTGAAAATCATATTTCTGGTTGAATATTTTTTCTTTTTTTAGATCTCGTACGAGAATACGTTCTGTATTAAATCTAATACACCATTATAAAAGTCAACGTCTTGTCAATGAATCATTCTTACCCCTCGAGCTATCACATATACATATATATATATATATATGTACATATATGTACATATGAATGTATGATATCTCAGTGAAAGAATAAAACTGATAAAAATGAGAGATAACGTAAATCAAAGAAAAGAAAATGTGTGATTTTAATGAAATAGAATTTTTCTATAATCAAGTTTAACATTTATGTGAAATAATTGTGTCATTTGTTAAAGTAGAAAAAATACTATTACTATAATTACAATTAATGAAATAAAATGCGTATAATATTTATTGATTAAATTATTTCAAAATTCATTAATAATTAACATTTTTTTTTAATGCTTGATAAAACGAACGAGTGATACAAAATTATTATAGTCCGGCAATGTAGTAATAAGTGTTGTTCTACTGAAAGTAAAAAAAAATGCGATTACTAGAATTACAATTAATTAAATAAAGTGTGTATAAAATTCATTGATTGTACCCTTTCAAAATTAATTATAAATTAACATTTTTTTTTAATGTGTGATAAAACGATTAAGTGATAGAACATAATTTTGGTCTGACAATGCAGTAATAAGTGTTGTTCTACTTAATGCAAATTTGAAAGTATATATAAAAGTGGTTTCATTTTTAATATTTTTTATATTTATTAATATATATATATATATATATAAATAATTTAATATTAATTTATTAATATAGTAATTATTAATATATTAATCATATATATTAATATTTTATTAATATACAATTTGTTTTTATATATTTTATATTAATATTTGTATTAATATATATATATATATATATAAATTTAATATTTATATTAATTAAATTAATATTTTATTAAATTATATTGATATTTATATTTGTATATAAATTATTATTATATACAAATAATATTATAATTAATAAATAATATTACAATTAATATTATTTTTATATATTGATATTTTTATATTAATGTTATATTTGTTTTCTTTCTGCACGTTTATAATTTATCAATCACTACAAATAAATCAATTTTCATTTCATCTATTATTAAACCATTGATTTACAGGATAATCAAATATAATAATTTATTATAACAATCAGAAATGAACTATAAACGATATTACCATAGGTCACAGAAAAAGACTGAATATTATTACTGTCAATTTGATAAATTGATCAGCTAATTATTATTAATTTGTTTCCATTGTTTAATAACGTCAAACATGATTCAAATAAATAATAATAATAATAATAATAATAATAATAATAATACCAATTTCTTACTACTAACAATAACTATAATTATAATTCATTTATTCATTTCATCAATTGTTTATATAATTTTTTTTTGTTATGAAAATGTTTGCATATTATTTTTTTTATGTCTGTCTGATAAAAAGTACACAAGTAAAAGAAATAACAAAAAGAAAATGGTGGAAAGATAAAAAAACATGAGGGGAAAAAATCTGAAAGAAGACACACAACACTGTAAGAAAAATGAAAGAAGAAGAAGAAGAAGAAGACAAACAAAAACGTGAAACTAAAGTAGAAAGAATAAAAATGAAAGAATAAAGAACCATAACGCGTCTCTAGATGGGAAACTTTAACAATAAACTATACCCCATAAAACGGAGAAGGCTTTTCTCGTTAAGCTCGTCGTAGGTAAGTATTATATTTATCATGGAAACTATACTCCAACATGCCGCGAACGCATTAACTAAGATGCAACACATTACAAGTAATAAACGAAATTCATATTCCCTTGTGTGTGTGTGTGTGTGTCTGTGTAAGTGTTGTATATATCTTATCTTCTTATCTTCTTTTCTTAATATATATAAATTACGTGTCACACCACACGTTGTTTGTCCGCAATGGACTCCTAAACTGCTGTACCTATTTGAATAAAATTTTTCCACAATGTGTGCAGTTTCATCCAACTTGAAAGATAGGATAGTTTATATTTTAATTTATAATTGCAATATTATTTTATTAATCGCGAATTATTTGAGCCACAGCAACGCGTGGCGGGCCACCCCTAGTTTGAATTTAAAAAAGAATGATAAAATCAAATTTCGACAGTACCCTAAGGTTGTTTCGCAATATTATTGATTATTATTTATTATTAATTATTAATATTTGTTAGTAAATATTTATTAATATAAATTGGTGTTAATAAGGTAAAGTATATATATACTTTCAAATTCTTTGACTTATTGACACAATATATATTATATATAATTATATAACAATTCTGTTACTTTTAACAATTTCTTTCTATTAATATAAATTGTTAATTAATAAATATTCGATTAAATTTTGTCTACACTTTATTTAATTAATGTAATTGTACTAAGTAGTTTTTCTTCTTCTTTTATTAAATTATTGTATTACTGTTGTCTGATTTATGACGATGTTATTCTACTGTAATTAAAACAACACTTATTACTACATTGTCAGACTAAAATTATTTTGCATCACTCGTTCGTTTTATCACACACACATACAAAAATGTTAATTTATTATTAATTAATTTTGAAAGGGGTATAATCAATGAATTTTATGTGCACTTTATTTAATTAATTGTAATTATAGTAATCGCATTTTTGTACGTTAAGTAGAACAACACTTGTTACTACAATGTCGGACCAAAACAATTTTGCATCACTTGACTGTTTTATCACGCATTAAAAAAAAACATGTTAATTATTAATAAATTTTGAAATAATATAATCAATAAATATTATACGTATTTTATTTAAATTCATTTAAATGATAATAAATCACGTTAAAATAAATCGAAGAACATTGCAACAATTAATAAAGTTTGATGATAATGGAAGAGACGTAGTATCATAGTTTGATCTGATTATAAAGGAGAAACCTAATTTCCTTATACGCTTTTACTTACGGTAAATACTACTACTGTTGTCTCATATGTGTGTTCTTCTACTTCTATATTATATATATATGTGTGTGTGTGTGTGTGTGTGTGTGTACCAGTCAAAATGGTAACACTTTACTCGTTATATTCTAACATACTACTACTACTATTTACTATCACTATTCTGTCCGTTCAAAATGATCTTCTATCACTTGTGGCATTTTATCGTGACTCTCTCTACGTGACTATCGATTAAACCATTTCCACTAACCTAAGTTTCCTATTTCAACGAATACGAAATTTCTCTATTATCTCCTATCGTACAATTAGTTTTAATCAAAAGTTTTAGAAACAAATGTATTCTAACTAATATACGTAATAATAATGTTGAACGATATTTTAATACATAACCAATAAAAATATGATATTTCATTTCATAATCAATTAATATTAAATATAATTTGGTTTTATTACTTTTGGTTTTTAAATTATACTTCATTTTGTTTGTTCTTCTCAATGAAATTATTTTCAAATTTAATTCTTGAAATATCTCGAAACAAGAGATATATAGGTTAGGTCAGTAGTGTTTAGCAAACTTTGTTTTATCGTAGCGCCATCTTTTCCGAAAAAAATATTACTTAGTGCTCCTTGTAAATTAATTGTTTTTAATAACAATTAATATATAGAGGAAATTATGTATTAAATGTTTCTAACCACCTCCCATGAATCGCTGCAACACCCACCAGAGGACAGTAGCGTCCACTTTGATAATTACTGAGTTAAATCAACTTAACAGGGAGACTTAGGTTAGATCAAAGGTCACCAAACTTTTTGACTTCACGGATCAGTAAATTCATTATTTAAATCCCACAAATCACTAATAGGATTTTTGAAGTGTTAAACATCTTCTTCTTCTTCTTCTTCTTCTTTCTTCCAAATAGACAACAATTGTCTCAAACTTAACGTGATGAGTATGTGTATTTCCACATTTTTCTGATGACCAGGGAAATTTTCTCTTTTGGACCACCATTTTGATGACCTCTGGGTTAAACCACTTTCATAATTATGGGCACATATATATATATATATAATATATATTAATAATAAAATGGAATAAATTCAAATGAGATGAAAAAAAAAAAAAACTATGACACATTTGTTGGAGAAAAGATTTGAGAAAATGGTTGGAGACAAGGGGGATGATTTTTTTTTTTTTTTTTTTAAGTTAAATGAAGGAATGAGACATTTTTTTTTTGAAGATAGAAAGAAACGAAAAGAAGAAGAAGAAGAAGAAGTAAAGTATAAGTACTTTGGTGGTTGCCTTAGAGAAATAAAAAGGAAGAAAAGGAAAGCAAAAACAGAAAAAAAAGAAGAAGAAGAAAAAGAAGGGGTGGGTTAAAGGAAAATCGTAAATGGAGCTTTTCTTTCCCAAGCAATGACGGATATTACGTCAAGGACGAAGCTCCAGCATCTCTTAGGCACTCTCTTCATGGATCAATAGGCCACCTTCATTCGGATACGATCCTTGGAAAATATCTCTTCCTCTCTCTTTCTCTTTCTTTCTCTTTTTATTATTATTTTTTTCTTTCTTATCGATTGACTTTTTATCTTCTTGCCCTCCCCCCCGCCCGCCCGCCCACTCACCCTTCTTCTTCTTCTTCTTCTTCTTTCTGTCATTTTCTTTTTATATTTTTTCTTTTATCGTTTTCTTTCCTCATCATTGATTAATCTCTTTTTCTTTATCACCATCATTTTTTCTTCTTCTTCTTCTTCTTTTTCTTCTTATATTCTCTCTCTTATACAAATCTTGAACAATTTTTATTAACAATTCAAGTAAAATATTATTAAAAAAAAAAAAAAAGAGTTTAAAAAGTGAATGGTTTTTGAGATAATTAAATAAGATATATTGAATTATAATGAATAATTATCTTTTTCTATTTTTATTACTATTATTAGGAACTGTTTTGTTCTGTGTTGTACCTAACTTCACAGTTTAAAAGCATAACCTAAAGAAAAGTTCTGTGTGAAGTTAGTTCTGGTATCAATCCAATTAAAAGATTGTGAAAACAAATATATTAATTTAAGAGTTAAAAAAGTGAATGGTTTTTGAGATAATTAAAAAAGATATATTGAAATATAATGAATAATTATCTTTTTCTATTTTTATTACTGTTATTAGGAACTGTTTTGTTCTGTGTTAGACCTAACTTCACAGTTTACAAACATAACCTAAAGAAAAGCTCTGTGTGAAGTTAGTTCTGATATCAATCCAAGTAAAAGATTGTGAAAAAACAAATATATTAATTGAAAAGTTACAAAATTGTATCGTCTTTTGAGATAATCAAATAAGATACCTTTAAGATATAATGAATAATTATCTGTTTCTTTTTTTATTAGTATTATTAGGAATTGTTTTGTTCTGTGTTGTACCTAACTTCACAGTTGAAAAGCTTAAACTAAAGAAGCTGTGTGAAGTTAGTTCTGAAAGCGATTATTTGTTTTAGGTTAGATTGCTAGCATTATCCTCGAACCCCTTCCTCCTTTATCTAAGCTTAGGATCATCTAGTTATTATCTAGGTATCTAAATAGTCGTATTAACTAGACGGTGTTATATAATTCATATGATTTTATATATATATATTTTATAATTGAAACAAAATAGATTAGAAAATGAAATAACATCACTGAATCTCAAACCAATTACTATTTTTCCTTTTATCATTTTATTTCTTTATAATTAAGTAGTAATTATTATTAATCAATTTGTAATATTTTATATTTTAAATTGTTAATATTTTATTTTAATAATTAATTAATTATAATTTATTATTATTCCCTTTCCTTTTCTTGAATCTTTTTATTTTTTATTATTTCTATCTCTCTTTCTCTCTCTCTCTCTCTTTTATTTAAATCATTTTCTTTCTATTATTCCATTTGATCATTTTATTTCTTTATCACCAATTAATTCTGTTTCTGATTCTTCATTTACTTTTTATATTATATTTAATTTCTTAAATAAAATATATTTGAAAAATGGTGGGTTTGATGTAATGACGTAACTTTCAACAACATCTAAACATACCCAATTAAAAGGTTGTTGACTACCCTTTTTAGTCCTATTAAGTTCTATCAAGTTCTTACTGCTAAACATTTCATTCTTTTAGTATTTTCTTTCCTTAGTCCTTAGTCCTTACTACCTCACCCACATATCCTTTTACTTCCACTTTATATAACTTCAACCATTTCTTTTAATTCTACTTAAAAGCTTATTCTCGCGACAAAACCCAGTAGTAATTCTCGTAGTAATTCTCTTTGGCAAATGGGACTTTGACTGTCGACATTGATCGAATTCCAAAGCACGTTTTCTTCTAACAACCGTGACCGCAATATTGGAACACAACCCTTTTTTTTTTAACGATTGTACAATCCCTTTGATCGTTTTATTTTCACAGATACAAAATCTTTATTGTGGTTAATATTATTTTTCTTTTTATATTCTCTTCATTTGTTATATTATATATATATGTATTTTTATGTACATGTATTGTATGTAATATATGTATAAATATACATATATTATAATAATATATAATAATATATTAATTATATATATAATATTATAAATATATTAAATTATATATATTATATATATATAATATTTATAATTATAATATATTATTATATATTATATATAATTTATTATATATAATATATATAATTATAATATATATTATATAATATATATAATATATATTATTATAATATAATATATATTAATATATAATTATATTATATGTTAATATAATATTAATATAATTTATATAAATATAATTATGAATATAATTTTCAATGTGTAATTTATATTATATAATATATTTTATATTGATATTTATTATTATTATTATTATTATTACGTAAATAAAACGATTTAAATATAAAACAAGTAAATTATACATAACAAGAAAGTAATTAATTTTCAATTAGAAACAAATCCTTTGAAATGAATTGGGATTCGTACGGAATCCTTAGGGTTTACAGTTTAAGAACGATTAAGTTAGGATCAAAGTACATTCGATCAATTGATTCCCTTATTGTTACAAACGCCATTTAATTAAAGCAAATTAGAAATTCATTGCTAAAATCTTAATTCAACTACCTAGTTGAAGATTTTCGATTAATACTAATTAATACAAATTTTATTATACTAATTATTAAAAAAAAATAATATTTTTATTTATTAATAAAATTAAAATTCTTTAAATTTTTACTTCTTTTATATAATAAATAATATTTAATATCAATTAACAAAGTTAAAATACAATAAAATAATAAATTATTCCTAATTTGAACAATTAATTAATTGAATTACTTTTTTGAACTCATCCCACAACATGATGGTAGCCGCAATTTTTATATTCCATTTTAAGAAATGGGAAACCTTACCATCTAGTGACGAAAAATTGAACTAATGTTTGTTTGAACGAACAGAATTTTACGATAGACCTAATATTAATGAGAGTACTTTAATTTACATGCAAAACACAATTTTATCTTACCTTTCTTTTGAGACAATAAGATTTACCTTTAAACGATGAAAAGATAGTAAAAGAGGAGTGAGAAAAAAAAAGAAAAAGCAAAATAAAAAGAAGAAGAAGAAGAAGAAGTAGATGAAGTATCTTGAAAATGAAGTCTAACTCTTCATAACTCTCGGTAATACAGTTCCCTGCTGCAAACTCAACGAAAACTTCGTTGACCTGATTTCAATCATCGTAATACGAATAAACTTGCTCGATCTTCTTATCTCTTATTCGCTTTTCATCTCATTTTACAACACTACTTTAGCATGTTTTCCCTTTTCATATTTTTTTTTATCTCTTTATATCTTTCTAAGGATAACTTTAATACCTAATCTTCTATAAAAGATCAAGACATTAATCATAATAATAATTAATTATTTATATATACCATAATATCTTTCATTTTAAGACGTAATATTAATTAATATGATATGAACAAAAAATTATAATAAAAAATAATAATAATAAAATCAACAACAAACTAAAAATCAAACTGATTTTCTTATTTTTGTTAACTAACAACATTTTTGAAAAGCAAAGTGTGCTGTAATTAAAATAGAAATTAAATAATTACACTCAGATTTTCTATATTTTACCTTTTCAAATCATTCAGTTTACTGAATATTTATGAAACTGTATCAAAATCTAATAATAAATGAAAATTGTTATATAGATAAAGGTTAGGTTAGGTTATGTTCAAATGTGTCGCCCCCTCACCGAAATTTATGACCAACAGATGACGTTAGACTTATCTGTATCTTTTTCTTTGCTTTTTTTTAATTAATTAATTATTATATAAATAAATTAATGTAATAAAAACCTAGCTGTATGCGAATGCAACGTTGTATAAAAATTTCAAGACAATTAGTAAAGTACTTTTGAACGAAATCTACATTTTCATATATTAGTCCGTTCAAACAAACATTAGTTCAATTTTTCGTCACTAGGGGTAAGGCCCCATTTCTTAAAATGAAATATTGGAATCTCTGGCAGGGGCACGGCGTAGCAATTCAAACTATCTACTGTAAATTTGAATTTTGCCACCAGATAGCGTATTCAAGTGCTGAAGATCCCACGTGACGTAGCAATTCGACCTATCTACTCTAATTTTGAATTAAGCCACTAGATAGCGTATTCAAGTGCTAGAGATCCCAATAAAAATTGCCACCATGTTCACAAGAGTTCAAAAATAATTTAATTAATTAATTGTTACAATTATGAATAATTTATTATTTCATTTTATTTTTAAAATGGACTGAACTTTCTGGTTGACCTAATATATAGATATATTACTATATATATATAAACTATTAATTAATTATATTTCAGAGACTGATTGCTGAACTCAATAAAGAACAAGAAGCTTTCATCGCGAGTAAACAAAATGGAAAAGGTGAAGCAGTTGCACCATGGGTTGGGGCACCAAACGAGGACGTATTACGTGAAGAATGTTTGTCACTATCTACGGTTAGTATTTTCTAATATTTTTCATTTTTAAATAAACATCTCAAAACGTCCACTTTTTATCAAAAACAAATTAAATCCCAATTTTCAATTAATCCATTAATATTTTTATATTTCGGTGTGTTGTAAGAACCCCATACTTACTTCTCATTCCTATTTTTCTCTTATTTATTTTCATTCTGTTTTCTTATGTATTCTCTTACGTTATTATTAAACATTTCTCAATTGTTTATTTGAAACATTAATAACAATTATATTGTTTTAAAAAAAGAAAATAATTAGAATACTGATACGTTTGCCCCTAAATATAGGCAACATTTTGTACAAGTCGATAATATCGTACTCCTACGTTATCTATCGGTAAAAGGGAAAACTTTTTTATCTGCCTTTAGAAAAGGCTTCTCTTTATTACATTTATGTATGAATGAGTTGCCTTTCATAAGGGGCTGAAAAGTTTCTCGTTGATGTGCACAGCTCGTAAGCGACAACATTAATGTTGTATAAAGTGTAGTATATATATACTGGGGGATCTATTTTAACTTGAAATATATACAGGGTGTGTTAAAATAAATGGAAAACATTTTTAAAATACTTATTTCAACGATACGTTTCAAAAATACGATACAATTGGTTTATTTTTTCAAATGTTTCAAAATAATCTTTAAAAAAATATTGTTCAATCCTAAATACTGTTGTAATAAATTTGTAAAGATTTTCAATGTCTCACCCAGTATATATTAACATATATATATACACAAAACATATAAATAATTACTATAATTCTTTGAATAAAAGTTTTCTTCGATAATAACTCGAAAGTAGAAACAAACAAGTCTTATTACAATACTCCTCAACTATCTCGTTCATTTACAAGTTACAAGTTACAAGTTACGAGTTACGTTTTAATGACGAAACAAATATTTCGAAATAATGGCTTCTATTACTTTTAAACGTTGTTTATATATATATATATAAACTTTTCTTAACGAAGGAATAAGAGAAGACGTTATTTGTGTAAATTTTAAGGAACGTCGTAATTTCACGAGAGCACCACCACCCGACGTTGAATTCGCTTGGGACTTCGAAGCCATTCAGCCTGTAGCAAGAGCCACCCTTGCCCTGGATCCTAACCTCGAAAAAATGAGATACGAATTGGTCCCGAAAGTGTAAGTATTTTTACATTATATATAATATACTATATATTATAATATAATATTATGTTATTATATATAATATAGTATATAATATAATATAATATTATAGAATATAAGAATATTATAATATAATAATATATATTCTATATTATATAATATATATATTATATTATATAATGTATTATATTTATATTATATAATATATATTATATTATTAATATAATATATATATATATATATATATATATATATAAGTCGCCCTTTTAGTCGCCTCTTACGACAAGCAGGGATTACTGAGGGGGTATTCTTCACCGCCACCCTCACGGGGATATAATAAATATTAATAATAATAATAAAATATTAATATATAATTATTAAAATAATATTTGTTATAAATTAAATATAATATAATATAAATAAATATATATATATATATATGTGTGTGTGTTTTTAATATTATCTTTTGATTGGTAGCGTATCGGAGGACGAATTTTGGCGTAATTATTTCTACCGGGTGTCGTTATTACGACAAAGCCATGAACTTAACGCGATGGCTAATCAACAACAAAGCGAAAACCCTAATCAAAATCTCAGCACTACCGATAGCATCGATCATACTCAAGGTAATTTTTATCTTTTTAAACATTAAACATTTTCTTTTCTTTTTTTTTTTTTTTTTTGTATCAATTTATTTCAGTTCTCTTTTTTTGTAATCTAACAAATTACTCGAAGCATTTAAACAAACACAACACGTGGATTTCATTTATTCGAAATTAATTAAACCTTTAATTCGTATCAAGAGAAAATTATTTATTATTTAATCAGATTTTTATTGAAAGATATTATTGTTGCTTCGAGTATAATAATTATAATATTAATAATAATAATCTACGACGATTTAAAATGAAATTGTTTTAAACATATTAATAATTATTTTATTGTTTCTATCGTCGTAGATTTGAAATATTTTTTATTCATCATTTTTGCATGAATAATTATAAATGATATGATTGTTAAGCACGTTTTTTCATATTTTTTCAAATTGTTAATTAAGCTTTAAAGAGTGCCTCACGCTAATTTTTTTTTTTTTTTAAACGAAACAACAAAATAATAATAATAATAATAATTAAATGCATAAACTGCAGCATAGATCTGTTAAATGAAATTTTCTTATATTGGGATCTCTAGCACTTGAATACGCTATCTGGTGGCTAAATTCACAATTAAAATAGATAGGTCGAATTGCTTTGCCACGCCCTCTGCCAGAAATCCCAATAATATTTGGCTTATAGTGTAGATTAAAATACAGCATGAATTAATAATTTCGTTGTTGTTTTGAACACACTAGACACTCACACGTAAATCGTAAAGATTTTTTTTATTCTTATTTTATTTATTTGTTTATGTTAATTGTGATTTATAAAAAAAATAGATTAGAACTTCCATTTTGACCTAAAAAAAAAAAAAAGGAAAAAAGAGACTGAAAATTGATGAAATCTTTCGAACGATTAATTTTATCATTTTTTTGTTTTTTTTTTTTACATTAAACAACGTATGAAAAATGAATTAAAAAAATAATAATGAGCAATCATTTTTCATTTGTTATTTGGTTATTTAATGATTTTTTTCGTTGTATCTTTTATACCAAAAAAAAAAAAAAAAGAGAGAAAAATGACGTAAAGAAAAGAACAGTTTGTTTAAACAAAATTATAAATAGGTTTTGCACGTTCCGTTTAGAACGTATTATGTTATCCTAGTTAAATATTTATCTATATAATTAATAATTATTAATTGATTAATAGTAAATATATAAATAGTATGCTAGTGGTAGAAAGTGCCCTTCTAGTTTAGCCGTGAGTGTTGTATTGCGAACAGTTCAAGTGACCGCTGGCCAAGAAACAAGGAACAACGTGACGACAGGAAATAACAACACCTTGGCCGATTCACCAGGTCACGAATTCGTTTCCGATAGTATGAGGGTCACGGATACGGACCTTGAGGAAGTACGAGAGGGCATGAAAAAATTGGGAATGCAACCATCGAAAGGTCAGTGATTGTTAATCGTTGGTCGTCGTTTGTAACAACAAAAATTAACACAAGTCTTCGGAAATAATCATTTTCTTTTAATATTTCTTTCTTTTTTTTTTTTTTTTCTTATTAACAAAACTTTACAAATAAACGAATTTTTAATTAATATTCAACATTAAATTTAATTTAAATTTAATAAAAATTTAATATTGTTATCCAACAATAATGATATATGTTTTTATATACATATATATCTTTATAATATTATATTATTTAATTAATTTAACAATTTAATTATTAAAATAAATTATACAAGTAATTAATATTTATTAATATAATATAATATTAATAATATAAAAATTATATAATTATTTATATTAAAATTTATTTCATAAATATTATGATAAATTTTAATATAATTTAATTTAAATATAAATGTATTAATATTAATATAATACATTAATAATAATAAATATATAATTATTTATATAATTTATTTTAATAATTAAATTAATTAATTAATTTAAAAAATTATACTACTTTTAGTAATTAAATAATTATTAGTTGTTACTAATCTTAGTAACTAAGATTAATTTATTAATTGTCTTTTGATGAAGAAAAAAGAAGAAAAAAATAAGGAAAATAAAATTAGTAATAAAATTAAAATCGCGTTACGACCACCAACGAAATTTCGAGTAACGAATTGAAAAACTAATTCTTTCCTTATATTATTATTATCATTATTATTACTATTATTATTATTATTAACACATTGAACAATGGTTGGTATTGAACCATCCTTGTTTTACAAAGAAACGTAAATTGATTTACAAATAAATTTGGATTCATCTGATTTTACATAAAAACATTTTATTTATATTCTTTTTTTTTTAGAAATTATATAAACAAATGTAGAAAAAAAAGAATAAATAATAAACAATTACACTTATAATTAAAATATATATCAACGTTAAAATGTACTCAAGTATTGTAAAATGAAAATATAAAAAAAAAAAACGAAATCAGACGTTCAATGTGTTAAAAAAAGAAAAAAAAAGTAGAAAATGATTGAAACAAATAAAAAATATATTTTTAAATATAAATTAATTGAAAAAAAAAAAATAAGGAAAGAATTTGTTGATAAAGATCGAATAGGTTCAAATTCCTCGACACGGTCCAAGAATACTTTTCCTCGTGAGTATTACGAAAGAAGTATTAAAATAATCATCGTGAAAAGCTTTTAAAACTTGATCTAACATATATATATATATATACATATATATTTAAAATATATATATACATATATGTTATCTGTGTGTGTGTGTGTCATTTATAATTTTCTATAATTATCTGACGTTTATTAAATGTCGTTTAACGTAGTCTTTGTTTGTAATGAACTTCTTCCTATAAAGAAAAAAAAACAAAAACCTTTAGTCCCTCCTTTTTAGACCAATTTACTTCAACTGCAATTTTCGTACAAAATGGCAAAGCCAAAGCTTTCTTTTACCAATCACCTTCTTCCTATTTTTATTTTTTATTTTTATTTTTATTTAATTTATCTTCCTATTCTTTTCTTTTACCTCCTATATCTGTGCCAGCGGATTGCCACTTTGTGTCCCCTCCATTTTCTTATTTGAACATCAATTTATTAGCAATATCAACAAATTCAAAAATAATTTCAAATAAAATTGAATTTTATAAGGATGATATCATTGCCTATAATAATAATAATAATAATAGTAAATGAAAATACTAGTATACATGACATTATTTGTACATAACCTCAAAAATTTCAATAATTAACACGTTCAGCGCCATTCTTATTTACAAGTAAGTCCCCCATCAGGCCACACTGGCCGCTTATACATATAATGTTATACACGCTGTCAGCCACCGATGACTGACGTGGCCCAAACGGAAAGTCTAATGTCCGCCATTGATAGCATAGGTGGCGCTCAACGTGTTAAAAAATGAAAGTAACTAAGTAAAACTGTCTTAAGAGTTTACTGAATAAAACTTTATAGGTTTTATATTTTGGAAAATACTTTTCAACAATGCGTTCGTTCTCCTGTATTTCCTATTTCAGTCAGTTTACTGCTAAAGTCAATTGAATTGATGTAATTTGAGAATTGAATGGTCAAATAAGCTACCCAATTTTGTAACATTGAGTGGCAAAATCCGCTGATCTGTGCTTTAGAAATTCCTCTCTCGTATTATTAGGAATTATACCCGTAAAAGTAGTTTGTTTATTAAGCGTGTTTTTATATATCTATTATATTTATACAAAATTCTCTTCTCGTTGATTGTTAAAAAAAAAGCCTTGCGTTATATATTTTTCAAACCAAATTTATGACGCCTGTCAACTAAACGACCGCTTTTCATTTCTATTTTGTCAACAGCCTAAAAAGAAGAGGAGAACTTACCCCATATTGCCATTATCCAAAAAGCACACCCCAGACGCCCTCTATAAACCGACCCCCTAACCCCAATTCTTCAGAGAATATACGACAAGCCTAATACCCTTTTCTTTTCTTATTATTATTATTATTGTTATTGTTATTATTATTATTATTATTATTATTATTATTATTTCTCTTTTCCATTTACCAATTTTTGATTTACAATTTTTTTTATAATTCAATTGTAATGTTAATTAATTAATTTTGATTAATAATTATTTTGATTTACATTTTCATTAAACCATCGCACGCAGTATTCTTCATTTATTTATTTATTAATATTATTATTATTATTATTATTGGTTTATTATTATTAATGTTAATAATGATTAGTAAATATTCGCACCGATACAATCCTAAACAATATTTTTCTTTTTTGTTTCCTTTAAAAAAAAAAAAAATGATTATAAATAATAATTCGGTTAGTTTCATATATTCTCATAAATCGCTCGACAGTTCATCATCATTATTCATCATCATCATCATCATCATCATCATTATCATTATCATTATCATTACGAGTTTCATGTATCGGTCGTGTTAAGAAAACAAAAAAATAATATCTCATTAATTAACTTTCTTAAACTAATTGAAAGTTTAGGAATATATATATATATATATATATATATATATATATAAATATATTATTATTATAATTATTGTTATTAAACGTGTCTTGTCACTGGTATTATAAATTGTCATAAAATTATTATTGTCATAATTAATCATAGTCAGTTGAAGATAAGAATTAATAATGTTTACGAGGTTATGTAAAAGAAAAAAAATAAGAGAGAGAGAGAGAGAGAGAGAGAGAATTAAACAAAAAGAAGAAGAAAACAAAACAAAGCTAACAAACTGGATATTTAAACAAAATAAAAGAAAAAAATAAAAAGAAAGAAAGAAAGAAGAAAGAGAGGTTAGGTGAATTTAGTTGGTTAAAAAAAAAAAAAATAATAATATTTTAATCAATATGAAGAAAAAAAAAAGAGGGTGTGCTAAAAAAAGGAAATAGAAAGATTATCCAAAAAGAAAGAGAAAGAATGAGAGAAAAACAATAATAATAATAATAATAATAATAATAATAATAATTTAAACACAAGCAATGGTATTAAGAAGAAAGAAGAAAGAAGAAGAATATAAAAAATAAAAAAAAGGAAAAAAAAAGAAGTATAATCAATTAACAAACAAAGAAAGCAAAGTAAAGCAGAGCAAAGCAAAGCAAAAGCAAAGCCAACAAAAAAAAGCTCAAAAGATATTCGACTTAAATGTCCTTGTATGTCCTGTCCGTTTGTCTCTGTCCGTCTGTCTGTCTGTCTGTCTGTCTGTCACTTCAAATCTAATTTTAAATCTTGTCTCTTCTCGATTCTCTCCGTGTTGTAAAACGTCGTTTTAAATAATAAAAATGGGGAAAAAAAAGTATAAAAAAGTTTAAAAAAAAAAAAAATTCCAAATGTGCAAAAACAAAAAGAGAAAAACAAAAACAAAACAAAAAAAAAAAAGGAAATAATAAGTACAGTAAGGGGAAAAAAAATAATTAAGACACAAAATTATAAAGGGAAATAATAATAATAATAATATAATAATAATATTAATAATAATAATAATAATAATAATATTAATAATGATAATAATAATTAATAATAATAAAATTAATACTAATACTAATAATAATATAAATAATAATATAAATAATAATGATAATATTAATAATTATAAACAATAATAATAAAATTAATATTAATGATAATAATAATAATAATATTAATAATATTAATAATAATAAAACAGAGACTATGTAATAAAGAAATCGTACATTAAAAAAAAAAAAAAAAAAGAAGAAGATGAAAAAAGAAACGTGCAGGAATCCGCGTGAATTTAAGAAAACAAAATGGGGGACGGGGGGTAGGTGGTCAAATTAAAATTATACAAATGAAAGAAAAGAAATGTTTAAGAAAAGAGAAATAAGAAAGATAAGAAAAAATAAAATAATTAATAACGAATAAATAAACGAAATATAACGTCGCGACCTAAAAAAGAAAAAATGGATTCGTTTTAGTCGCGCCCTCTATAAGTTTACAGGTTAGGTTACCTTCCTAATAAGATATTAAAATAATAATTTTAAAAAAAAAGGAAAAATAATAATAACAAGAGAGACAAAGAGAGAAAATGAGATAATGAAAGAGAGAGAGAGAGAGGGAGGGAAGTTGATTTAAACTAAATAAAAAAAGGAAAAAAAAACAATAAAAATTCATTGAATGACAATACGCGTTTTATGGGGGGTTTGTTCGGTTATGTAAAGTTAAAAGATTTGATTAATGAAAGAAATTAAAAGAAGAAAAATGATAAACAGAGATAGAAAGACAGAAAGAGAGATTAGAAGAGAAAGAGAGAAAGAGAGAGAGAGAGAAAGAAGAAAAATATGAAAGACTAAAATGGAAGTAATGAAAAATACTGAAAGATTAACACAAAAATACAAAAAAAAAAATGCATCTTCGTCTCGTTTCTTTCACTTGGCTTTAATTACTTGTTAAATTGAATCAGCTTTTTTTGCTTCTGTTTTCTTCTTCTTCTTCTTCTTTTTTAATACGAACGAAGTAAAGAAAAGTAATTAAAAAAAAAAAAAAAGAAAAAAACTATTCTACAAACTTAATAAACGAGAAGAGTAATAATAAAAATAATGAACAGAGAAATAATTCAATAACTGACGATTAAAGAACTTGAGAGAGAATTTTTTCTACGTGGGCGAAGAAAACGTTTAGAACTCGATGTCTATCTAAAAAAAAAAAAAAAAAAAAAAGATAAAAAAAAGAAAAAGGAAGTATAAAATTAAATTAAGTAAAAACCTTAATTACGAGATATTCATAATTGCATCTCACATCATATTACAAGAAAAAGAAACTTAAAAAAAACAAAAAACAAAAAAAAGCTGAAAGAAACCAAAAGAAGTGAATTGGAATCGATAAAAGTGAGAGAAAAAAAAACACAGAATATTCTCAATTTTCTATTAAGTATTAATAATTAATAATAATTATTATTGTTGTTGTTGTTGTTCTTGTTGTTGTTCATCGTTATTATAATTGCATTTATATTATAATTATTATTATTAATAGTATTATTAGTGTTATATCATCGTCGTCGTGAATATTTTCATTAACGGTGGTGTTAATCAAAAAAATGGCAACAACCCCAGCTCAACCATTTTATTATTATTATTATTATTATTATTATTATTATTAACAAAACTAAAAATAGAAATGTAGAACAACATAATACAAGTATTATCATTTAATCGACTGAGTTTTTCGTATCCATTCCTTTAATTTTAAAGTTAATAAGTTTTAATAAGTGATATTAGTGATTTAGAAAAATATTTTGGGATCTCTAGCACTTGAATATGCTATCTGATGGCTAAATTCAAAATTAGAATAGATAGGTCGAATTGCAACGTCACGTCCCTGTCAAAGATCCCAATATTCTTTATATATATATATATATATATAATTCTTCTGTGCGTGTGTTTGTTCCCGAAATCCTCCTAAACGGCTAGACTGATTTTAATGAAATTTTTCGTGTGTCCTCAGATGGATTCGAGAATGGTTTAGATTTACAATTTGATCCAATTTAAATTGTTTATTTATAAATTGTTATACAAGTTTATAGGTTGAAGTTAGTATACCAATATACATATATGTGTATATATAAATACTGTGTGTATATTGTATAAAAACAAAAACAAAGAGATAAAAGAACAAAAGTATTATACGTTTATCGAGATTAATAATAATTAACAAAAATTAGCGATTGTTTGACACAGGCTCATGCTACTCGTGATTTCTGATCTCTTAAGCACGTTGAACGCCACGTGAATTCTTAGGGACATTCCCGTCAGGCCACAGGGGTTACTTTGTATTGAAAATTGTTGAATATGTCAGTCACTTGTGACTGACATGGCCTAAACGAAAACTCTCGTGTCAGTCATAGATGACTGACGTGGCGCTCAACGTATAAAATCGAATTTTTACATTCCCCATAAAAGTTAACAACAACAAAATTTATTTATATCCAATAATAATAATAATAATAATAATAATAATAATAATAATAATAAATACATTCCAAGTTATCGCGAATCGTGAAGAGGGAGGTGGTAGGAATAATAAAAATTGAATAAATAGGAAAAGAGAAAATTGGAAATAAAAAAAGAAAAGGGCAAAAACGTAATATAAATAAATAAACAGATAAATAAATTTAAAAAACAACAACAAAATGAAATGAAATGAAATAAAATAAAAAGAGTATACGTTAAAGAACATTTAAAAAAAAAAAAAAAAAAAAAAAGGAAATAAATATCACACATCGTCAGCCCAAATTTCTGAATATTCGCGTGATTTCATAACAAAAAAAAAAAAAAAAACAAAAAATTAAATCCTCCCATATTTTTTTTTTTTTGTTGCTTTCACAATTATTTCTCATGGTTTTCAACCATCATCATTCCCTTATCGTGAATTTAAGTTCTTATTATTGATCTTATAAAACCCCGCATTTAAATACACACATAACCACCCTTATATCTTCTTCTCTAAACCTACACTACACATACACAAAAACACACACAAAAGAAGACACACATCACCAACACACACGTACCCTAGTATCTTTTCTATTCCTTTTTAATCTCTCACACATACACATACACATACACACTTACACATAACATGGAGGTGGAACAAAACAAATGTTACACGTAAGCGTAAGAAAAAAAATAACAATTAATTTTTTACGCTTACGTAAAATGAACAAATAAAATGAACAAATAAAATGAAACATTTAATTGAATGAGACACGTATATATATATATGTTACATGTATATATACGTCATACGATACCAGAATACACAGATACATACACATGCATACACAAGTCCAACAAAACCATTAGCCCAATTGGCTAAAATAGCAGCTACCAACGCTCCTTGTGACTCTCTCCGCAGAAGAAGATTGGGAACGTGAATTGGAAGCCGAGCTGAAGGATTACGAATTTGTCTCGAGTGGCCAGGATAAGAACAACGCCTTGATAAACGACGTTATCGGTGATAAGGAGGACTGGGTAAAGCAGATCGACGAGATACTCAACGACGACGAGAAGACTTTCTCTGTTACTGGTTGAAATCCTCATGATGATGATGATGATGATGATGATGATTCCTTTGTGTGCTATTGATCAAATATATATATATTTGTTTTTTTATATATATATATATTTAAAAAAAAGAAGAAATAATTGATATAATTGAAATAATTGAAATAATTGTTTGTCTATATATTATTTTCCTTTTTTTTTTTTTCAATCGTTTTTTCTATTTAAATAAAATAGTAGGTTGGCAAATAAATGATTGCGGATTTTGCCGATAGATGGCTTTTTATAATCAGCAGTGATTTACTTTCTAACCTAATTTATTTAAAACGCGTTATTATTATGAAAAAGGGGTTAGGTTTATATTGTTATTATAATTATATTAATAATATTATCATTAATAATAATAATAATAATAATAATAATAATAATACAAATGTATCAATTATGGCAATTGTATCAAGGGATTACAAAATATGTGAACGATTTATTCAAACGATTCGAAATCGATCTTCTATTCCATATTTTATTATAAAAAAAAAAAAGAGGAAACATATATTCCAAAAAAATGTGAATTGATCGATAACGTCGCCACAAATTGTTATTAACATTTATTATATTGTTTATAATATTAGATTTGATTTTTAATCTCAAAGTTCAAGCAGAGAGAATGAACAGAGAAACAAAAATAAAAAAGAAAGAAAGAAAGAGAGACTGATTGTGAGCATGTGATGACTATTTACAAATTGTAAAAGTTAAATTGTATATGTGTGTATGTGTGTGAGAGAGAGAAAGAGTAACAAAATTTCTCTTTTATTTTATTAATTGATTTAATTTCATCCTAAACGACGACAACACATTTCAAACCAAAAAACCGCCCCCATTTGTGATCCTCGAACAAGATGAAGACGACGACGACGACGACGAAACAATTCATTTTATTTTATTTTATTTTATGTTATTATTAAATTAGTTTTGTTATTTATATAAATAAATAAAAAAAAAAGAAGAAAAAGAACGTTATCTCTTATTAAATTTTACATATAATGAAGAAAAAAGTTAAAAAAAAAATTGGAATACATGATGAGTTAATATGAAAAACAAATATGGCGTTCAATTGAACGCCATATTGGGCATTCAATTGAAATCATTCAATTATTTATTAAATTTGTTAATCAAACTTTCTTTTTTTTTTTTTTTTTTTAATATTATAATCCGACATAATAAATATATACGTAATAAAACGATGAATGAGGATGAACATTTTTGTGAAAATAAATCAAACTAACACCACTAATATAGAATTGTGTCAATTGTTAACAAAAATTGTGTGTGTGTGTTTGTGTGTGTTCCAACTATGGACACACATGTTGGTATTGAGCGGCCATTAAAGTGTATTAATAATTATAATTATAAATAATGAATGAGAGAGAAAACATCCCCCCCCCCCCCAAAAAAAAGAAGAAAAACAACAAAATTGTTTGAATTTTAATGAAAAAATTTCAAATCAATCATTGAACCATCAACAATAAAAAAAAAAATGAACGTTTAGTGTTAAAATAGAATTAAATTTTACAATGTTTTCATTTTAATTGGATATAAAAATAAATGTTGAATTGTTTTTATAATAATATAAAATAGAATAACAATAATAATATTAAAAAGTAAAAAATATTACAACATTTGTCTCTCTCTAACATTATTCTCCAATATAATACTGTATTAAAATCATTTGAAATTAATCCGAATGTAAATCATTTATATTATAAGTGTTTGTAAAACAAGATGGAGACAACAAAAAAAAGAAAAGAAAAGAAAAAACCCACACGAGACACATATGAATAATATTTCATATTTAATTATCAATTGTATCTAATATTTTTAATTTCTTTTATTATTATTATTATTAATACTTTATCAAATAATCATTATTTATTGTTTGTAAAAAGAAGAAAAAAAAAGACAAAAATTGTTTATGAATGATAAAAGAAAATGGACAAAGAGAAGAAGTAGGAGAGGAGAGGGGGAAGAAAAAAAACACTTTTTTTTTTAATTGGAAAATTTCTTAACTCTCTTTCTATTTCTCTCTCTATCTCTCTCTTTCTCTCTCTCTATCTCTCTCTCAACGTGCATACAACAGGTATGATATTAAAAAAATACAAAAATACAAAAAAAAAAAAAAACAAAATTTAATTACATTTGTAATTAATTTGGCCTAAGGTCTGATAATATTTTAATGATATATATATACATATATATAAATGTATATATATAGTTAAGTATGTGTAATGTTAGAAAAGAAACTCTCTGTTTATTTTATTTCCAAATTATGAATTTTGTTCTTTTTTTTCTTCTTCTTCTTCTTTTCCTAAACACAAACGGTTGTGTTCTTGTTAAAAGAAAACACAAAAATTGCAATAATTAATAACTTTTGTTAAGAATGAAAGATGATGATGATGATGATGATGATGATGATGATGGGTTCTCTTCGAACGAACGCTTTTTAATCTCTGTGTATAAAAAAAAAAAAAGAAAAATATGAGAAAGAGAGAAAGAGAGACAGAAAAAAATCAAGAAGAAAAAATCTTGTAATGGCCAAAAAGTGTGAAGGTGTACTTCGGCAACCCCCTAATTAACAAAACAAACAAACAAACAAACAAAAAAAAAGAAAAGAAAAAAATAAATAAAAATAAAAATAAAATAAAATACAATAAAATGAATGTGAATTGTATAATAAAGCTATCTTACGGTTAAAACAGTGCATTCACTCATAAAACACGAGCATACAAAAAATAAAAAAAAAATAAAACACCCGATAGCTATTATAAATATATACATATATACATATAAATAAATATATATATGTTGTTGACTCCATTGAAAGTATGATAATATATAATGAATATTAATGAAAATATAATGGCGCAAGCATAAAATATACAGAACTATGGAAACATTATTAATATAATTGCGAGAATGTAACAACAAAAGTCGTGTACATCGTAAGAAATAAAACATCCTAAAACTATACTATTGTATTATTATTCATTTGTTTACTCTTCCTTGTGATTATTCCTTCAATTATCTTTCTTCTTCTTATCTTAATATATATATAAATTACGTGTCACGTTGTTTGTTCGCAATGTACTCCTAAACTACTGAACCAATTTTAATCAAATTTTACACACTGTGTGCAGTTTCATCCAACTTGAAAGATAGGATTGTTTATATCTCAATTTATAATCGCAATATTATTTGTTTATTAACAAAGAGTCATGATTATCTTCGTTAGTTCGAGAAAATTCAAACAGATGGCGGTATAAGGCAATTCGTGTATCGGACTGATTGTAAGCCACAGCACTGCGTGGTGGGACACCCTTAGTTATTACATAAAAGGTTTTTATAATTATACATAAATGAAATAAAACATCCTAACTATACTATTGTACTATTATTCATTTGTTTACTCTTCCATGATTATTCCTGAAATTATTATTATTATTATTATTATTATTATTATATAAAAGGTTTGTATAATTATACGTATTTATTGAAAACATTACAATACTATTTTTGTTTGATTTAAATATTATTTTATCATATTGTATCAAAATCGTATTAAAAAAATATAATCTTTCCTTAGTTATATTAATACTTTAATGGCCGCTCACCCAACATGTGTAATAAGCGTGTTACTCTAGGAAGGGTAGTAAGCAAAGGTTAATACAGAAAAGAACTATTATTATATTCAAAACCAATTAAAAGATTTTGTCATAACTATTTTTGAATTTCCATTATAAGAAGTCTGTTTCGTTTTTTTCTTATTTTTTTTTAACGAAATTGATAAAAATATGTACACGAGTTAATTTTTTTGTCATCATCATAATGTACATTCTTACATTAATTCAATTCAATTCAATTCAATTCAATTCAATTTAAAATATTACAAATTAATTTCAATGAAGGATTTATTATTCTAAAGTTGTTTATAATGTGACTTAATTAAATCTAGACATTATTCAATCATTTTGTAAACATTTTTTTTAATGTCTACAATAATATCAATGGATAAAAAAACAAACATTTTTTTTGGCACAATTTTATTTTTTTTTCTTTTTTTTTTTTCTTTAAGTATGTGTCAGAAAATTTGTCCCCATATTATTTTATTTGTTTGACTTTGTCTTTTTTTGTGAAATTACAAATATGTGTATATAGATAAATTCTTATAGTAGTAGTAGTAGTAGTATAAAAAATAAAATGTTTAAACAATGCTAATTTATTAATATTATTATTGAAAAATATCATGGGTATTAACCCTTAAAGTGCACAATTGGTAAAAATTACGTTTAAGTGTATTGTAAGTGTTTGACACCCCAATGTGTTTGAACGTGTCTCCTGAAGTCGCTATTTAATATTTAAACTTCGGAATTTTGTTCAAAGTACTTTGATACATCTTTTTCAAAATAGAATAGGTTTTATATACCCATTTGAATTAACACTAGATCTGAATTAACAACAAGTAACCCATTTTTTCGAATTCAGTATCGTCTTCGAGAGATCAACGATTTGTTGGGGTGTCAAACACCAAATTGTGCACTTTAAGGATTAATGTTATAGTATATTATACTACAATTATATATTTCAATATAAAAAAATATGCGTCTATTATATTTAAAAAGTTTGATAATAAAAAAAATAATAATTATATGAATACTTTGGTATTATCTATATACAATATTTACAATTCATCTGTATATTCTTCTTCTTCTTCTTCTTCTTCTTATTTTAATTAAGTGAATTATAATTAGCACAAGAGAAAAAAAAATTGGAGTAAATTAATAATACTTACTAAAAAATTGTTCAGTTTTAAAAAGATTATTGAAAAATCCATTGGTTTTACAAATATTTCATTATGTACATTACCCAAAAAACTTACTTTCTTCTACTTCTTAAACTACGAGTTGGTACGGATGGAGTAGATTTCTACAAAAAAAACAAAAAAAAAGACAACAAAAAATAACAAAATTAAATCACTTAATAATCACTCAAAACTATTACTCACAATTTCCAAAGGTTCAATATCTTGCATTGATTCGTCATTCATTACGAACAATTTCTTTTTACGTGTGGCACGTTTCCTTTCAGGCTTCTCACTACTCGGTGGTTCAGGTTTTGCATAATGTTTACTACAAAAAAAAAAAAAAGAAAATGTTAATAATAATTTACAAATGTGTATCATATCATTTGACATTGACACAATGTATCGTCATTAAAATAATCAACACTCACCCAGATTCTGAACCAGATAAATCAATCACTTCGGATTGAGCTGTTACCGGAGTTTCTTTTCGTAAATTTTCATTCATCGGAGGTCTACCTCTCCTTTTTGTAGAATATTCAACTGTCATTGTTTCACTTTCCGCATTGCTTTCTTCATTAGCTTTTGATTTTTTCGATTCACTATTATTTTGTACCTACATAGAAAATGGAGATTAATTATAGTAACAATTGTTTCTTTGTTTCGTGAAAAACATCATATATTATACAACAAATAATAATAATACGAACCATTTTTTGTAATGAATCAATACGAGTTTGTAATTTTTTAATTTCATCCTTACTCGATGTTGGAGTTGTTTGTCTAAATAACATCTTTTGAAATGTCGCAATCTGTAAATGATACATTGATTAGTAAAAAATACTATTATAACAAATTAATTTCAAAATATAAAAAAAAAAAAAGGAAAAAATACAACTTCGCGTTTATGTTTTTCCATTTCATCTTGTAACGATTTAACCATATCCTCATATTTCTCCACAGTTTCATCCCTGTTCTTTTGAAATTCTCTCATTTCATATTCCTTATTTGCCAAATCTCGTCTGAACATATCATTATATTTTTGCAATTGATTTATTTCGGTATATTGTTCGTCTCTTTCCTTTTTAACACTTTCTAATACTTTCATGACTTTTTCTAAAGAACCCATACGTGATTCTAAAATATTCAAATCCCTTTGTTTACAGGACAATTCTAATTTGGTATCATCCAAAATTTTCAATGTACTCTTCAATTCTTTTTCCATTGATTTTTCTTCGTCATCTTTTAATTGTATCACTCGTTTCAATTCTGTTAAAAATACGTTTATATAATTATATATATTTAAAAATAATAATAATATAATATAATATATAATATATATATTTTTCATTTTTAACACAATTTGAATGTCGTGTCTAACCAAAAAATAAAAAAATCAATTAACTCCACATTCATGGGAGAATGTTTATTCAAAAATATAAATAATTGCAATTTTCCGATGTATACATTGAGAATACAATATTTAGAAAACATATGCAAATACTAGACTAACAACATTTTATTTAAAAAAAAAGAAAACATTATTACACAATTTATTATTATTAACAAAAAATATACTTTATATTTAAGATACATATTTCAAAATGTTTGTTTTTTTTTTAATAACATCAACAAAATCACAAACCTTTTTGAATAGCTAATATTTCATCATCCTTCTCTTTTTCTTTTTTATTCGATTCAACTAACTTTTTTTGCAAAATTTCCTGTTGTTTCACATTTTCTTCTACCAATGCCTCAAGTGCTGTTTTTTCTTTTTGCTTTGCACTTAAATCAATATCCATTTTAGAAATCTTCTCTTGCAATTCTTCTATAACTAGAAGATCGTTTCCTAATTTCTTTAAAAAGATAAATAATAACGAATGATAAATTGTTTGTTTTTTTTTTTTAGAATGAAAGATAAAAATATCACACATTTATGTTTACGTTAATATTTACAACAGATGTACCTCTTTGTATTCAGTTTCTATTTCGTTAAATTTCATTTGTAATTCTTTATATTCCTTTTCCCTTGTTTCATAATTCATATCATCAATTGTTTGAATGGATATATTTTTCACATCATTTTCTAAAATACTAGTTTGTAAAATCACTTCTTGCGTGAGTAATGTAATAGTTTGACAACTTTTATCTTCCTTCGATGTTGATTCTTCTTCATCACAATTCGACGGTGTTAATTTTTCTTCGGATTCTGTAAGATTCATTTTATATTCAAATATTTGTATTTTAAAAGCTAAATTATATATATATATTTTATAATCAAATAATAATCTCACATACCAATTATTATTTTTTCTTCAAATATTTCTTCATTTGTATCCAAATTAGTTAATTTATCTTTCGATTGTATTACATCTTCCTCACATAATTCTGTTTTTACAATTACATCCGCAGAAAAATTGCTTCTTTTATTTTCCTCTGACTGATTTAAAGTCTTCACAAAAGAAGATATATAAAATATGAAAATAATTGTAATAAAACATTTCAAAACTTCTTATAAATTAAAAAGAAATATATTTAAGTGGTTGTTCACAAAGTCGTTTCGTTTTTTTTTTTGCTGAAGCAATAAATGGCATTAATTGATGCAAATCGACAAATAATAACACATGAGATCAATGACAAATTAAATTGATCAAATTCAACTTATTTATGATCACTTGAAAGCTTTAAGTTTAATCTCGAAGCAAAAATTATCTTATCATCATTTTTACAAAAGAAAAATGAAAAACGACTTTCTAAATCACCCCTAATATATAAACGACATACTTCCAATTTGCAAGAAATATCTTCATTGTTTTCAACGTTCATCAATTCCAACATATTTTCCAATTCAATTATTCTATCAGCCATCGTTTGATTATTCTCTTCTAATTTTTCAATCGTTTTAGCTTGTTCTGATAGACAATAATTAGTACGATCAATTTGTTCTTGCATATCGTCCATCTTATCTTCATATTCTATTATTATTTCTTCTTGTTCTTTAATTTGATTTTCTTTCTCTCGAGCATCATTTGTAATAACAATATATTCCTCTTTTGCTTCGTTCAAAAATTCTTTAAGTTTCTAAAATATTATAAATCAATCAATCAATCGATGTAATTACTTTTTTTTTTTTTTTAATTATGACTACTACAAAATGTTACAGTCAAAATAATTACCTTAACATGATTTTCTTTAGCAGACAATTGTAATTTAATCTCTTCTATAAAATGTTCTGTCTCTTCATCGTTACATAAATCTTTTTGAGCAGCATCCAATAAAGATTTGGTATATTTTAATTCTTCCTTAGCTAAGCTCAATTCAAATTCAACTTTATGTTTGTCTACGTTCAAATTTTGATTATGTTTTTTCAATTCTTGAATAGTATTTTGCATAGATCCTAATTTAGTATTTAAACGAGATATTTCATATTCCAATTCTTTAATATCTTTCGAATTTCTATTAATATCATCATCATTATCATCATCATCATCATCATCATATTCCACAGATCGTGCCCTTTTTCGACTATTCAACTTAATCTTTTGTTTATAAAATTCTTCAACTTGTTTAATTGACCACTGCAATGTATCTTCTTGTTGTTCTTCAACATCTCTTATACGAGCCCTATAAATTATTATAAATATAATAAAATTGTCAGCAAGTTGTTGACCCGCTCAAAAGTTTTATCCCGGACGACCAAAGTTCCAAGTAAAAATAAAAAATAAAAAATAACAAAACTATGAATACATACTTCCAATCATTTTCAAGTTTCTTTATGATGGCAGTATAAGTGTCCACCATTTCCTGTCGAATTTCAAAGTCACGAGTTAATGCCATATTTTTTAAATTCGTAATCTCCTTTCTCAATTGTTGATTTGTTAATAATAAATTTTCATATTCCTCAGAAGAAATAAACTTAATGTCATCCGTCTCTATCTCAGTATCTGCATCTGCATTTAACCAATCTATTAAAAATCAAATGGTATCTATCCAACATAAACAAATGATTTAGTTAAAAATAATACATATTATATTGTTACCTGTACTTTCCAAAGTTACAGCGTCCCAATTAGTTACAGTTCGTATACTTTTATGAACCAATTTAGAAAATCTTGAATGAACCTTTCTTTTTTCTTTGACTTTAGGTTCTATGACAATTTTCTTAGCAATTGCTGCAAAATTCAATACATTTTGCGTCTCTACATAAAGATTTGGCAAAGGATTGACATTAACAATTAATGCAATATGTTCTCTCCCTGATAATGCTCTTTGATATAATCTTGTTAACTTGGATTCCCTGAATGGTCCAATGACAGGTTCACTTTTTAATTTTGATAATTGAGAATCGTAAATTGACTTTAAACATTTCCCAAAGACTAACAGACTTGTATTAATATTTTGAGCTTCTTTTAATCTATCACCAATATTCAATGTCTTTTTCAAACGTTCAGAACCAGCCAAATCACAAAAGGAAAATCTGTTTGAGAAAGAAAGAAAAAAAAAGAAAAATAAGAAAAACCTTCATGACGAATAATTTCATATTCAAATTCAATCAAGTATAAAATGTTAAAATACATACGTGCTTAAACCTACTGAATCAGATAGATTGTCAGAATAATACTTTAATAATTTGATAGTAAATATGCAATGAGATCTAGAGCTTCTTGCATTTAAAGCTGTTGCAGCAACTTTTAAATTATATTGGCCAGCCATTAAAACTTGATAGGCTTCAGCACCAGAATTAACATAAACAGAATTTAAACCTTTGATGAATGCTCTACCATGATTATCAGTTGCCAATTTTAATGGTACTTTCTTTTTTTGACAATCAACAGTTAAAAGATCATATATAGTTTCATTATATATCTCAGCAAAAGATACCCATACTGAATAATGAGCATCTGTGCATTCGCTAGTTCTCAATGGTGATTCTTCTTGTAAGATTTTTTGCATTTGTTTATAAGTATTAATATATTGATTTTTATCTACCGAACTGAAACTTAACAATTTAGTTTTAGCTTCTAATTCTTGAGCTCGTTCAAGAGAATTAAGAAATATTGCATCGCTATGGTATACAGGTTTAAAAGAAGGTATAGATTTTGGTGTAATAATAGAAAATACAAATTCTAAGGCACGTGGTATGATCCCAGGTGATGTGATTGATCCTTGCAATGTATGTGACTTTCCAGAATTAGTTGTACCTATAGAAACATGATTTTGTTGTTAAGATAAAATATTTTGTACAAAAATGCAAATAAGAATTTGAAATATTTATGGCTTACCATAAGTCATCACATTGCAGCTTTGTCCCGCTAAGAAATCTATCATTTGTTGTTTAATCACTTGATCAAATAATTGTAATTGCGTTGTTTCTGGTCCAAATGTTTGAGTAAATGTATAAGTTCTACATGCTATATCACTATTTTTAGCTCTTGCAAAACTACTGTTATTTTCTAAATAAGGCAACTTAGTTACCAAAGTAGTTGAATTAATTATTTTATAAGCGTCTTCTTGTTCAGGTAATAATTTAATTTTTCTTGGAAATGGCTTTAAACGTAAATAAACTTTAAGTGTTTTTAAAGCCTGCAAATCAGGAATTGAGGATTGTGTGTTTTCTGCTGAACTTGATTCTTCTATTTCATATTCAGAAAATAAATTTTTCTTTGTCTCTTGAGATGGACATGGTCTCTGTCCGTATGCTAAAATACTAGGATCTCTACCAAATAAATACGACATTTCTTCACGTGTATGATTTTTGTCAGATAGTCCTATTGTATCTAATGCACTATTCATCTACACAAATAAAAATATATATATATATATATATATATATCATGTTTTTATTAAACATTTATATCATATGCTTTAATTCCCCCCAAAATATATATATATAGGATATAAAATTAATTTAATGAATGAAAAGGCCATTAATATGTTTGAAATAAAATAAAAATATAGAAATGGAAACACAAAGAATCAACATCATTTCCTAATACAAATTGTAAGCACACAAAATTCAAATTATTTGTGTTATTAACTAAACAATTACCTTTGTTAAATATAATATTTACTTCTATATCATATCTATCTTTTTTTCACTAAATAAGAATTATTGCTTATTGTTAGAAATCTACGAAGCAAATTCATGCGAGTTTTAAGCGGGTAAACAGTCTTGATATTTCTTCTCTCTTCGTAAAACGTCTTTTAACTGTAGCATCAAACGGTTTTTGCTTTATTTCAAACATCCCACAACAATAATACAATTCATTCTGATTGGTAGAAAAATCGTGTAGCTCCCTCTAGTATTACTTCGTTTGTTTCTATTTATTCGACCAATCATTTCTTTGGAATGAATACATACAAAAGTGAGAACCAATCAGAAAGCCGAAAATATGCAAGAATCGTAATACAACTACCAATCACTTTTCTTTGATTTATTATTTCTATTTCTTATAAGATAAATATAAATATAAATTGCAAATTAAAAAAAATACAAATTAACAATTGTTTCTTTTACTGCAGTTGTTTTTAAAAAAATAATATGTTAAATAATAATTCATGATATATCTTCAAAAATAAGTAACTAGAGACAGTATAGTAACATTTTAGGGGAGGCACCTGTTGGATGACATTTTTACAACGATTTTCATGAATTTTTTTAATGCATAAAGAATTTATATAATTTATTGATATCGTGAGGTCATTTTACAAATATATTCGATAATATATACTGATATTTTCAAAGATATTCCTCGAAAAGTAACAGAGATATCAATTCCCGCGCATTGTTGTTGACTGAGCAGTATGTATTACATACCACGTGGTCACTTAACCTATTATCCTGGGGAATTCCCTTTTTAAATACGTAGCTCTTTTTATTATTTATTTATTTTTTATATTAATTTATGTATTATTATTTATGCTTAAAAAAAATTAAAAGATTATGAAATATATATTTTTTCGTTTATTTATACATAAAGTACAAAGAGGTTTGTACCTTTAACTTTCAAGCAATACGTTTGACGTATTTATACGTCCCGCCCGGTTAACAGATTAATTACTTATAACTTTTGGACGAATTAGAACTTTGACTTATAATTTTAGGAGCATATTTTTGAATAGTTTTACAAGCGATTTATAAAAAAAAAAATGCAATAGAAAATTACATACATCTATGAGGAAAAGTGGAAGAGTGAAGTCTTTTTTAATAAATAATAAATTTACAGTTATATATATAAATAATAATTGTATGTATGTATGTATATATATATATATACAATTATTATTCATTTTTTATTTTATTATTTTATATTTTGGTTTATTTGATGAAAAAAAAATATTGGAACAATCTTTTTTTTATTTTTTATTGAATTACACTTAATATTATAATTATAATGATACAATATACTTTTTAAATGTAGCAATATACAAAATAACACATAACAATGAGCACATTTGAGAATGAACAAAATGAAAATATGCGAACAAATCTACAATTTATTTAATAAAACTAAACTCTATTGTATTGTCGGGATATAAAACAAAATAACTGAAGTAGAATCATGTATTCTATGATGTATGTCTAAAACATGGAATTATGTATTTCTCTAAAACATGTAATATTACTATTATGATAATGTTCATATTAAAAGCAATAAATTTTATCCAAAGAAAAAAAGCGTAAAAATGTGCAAAATGAACAATTATTATATTTTAAACTATTAATTAAAATAATATTTTGTTGATGGAAATGATTTTATTTATCTTTCTTAGCTGCTTTTAGTTTCTGAAGGTACGTTATATAGCAAGTACTTGAACATCGTGGATTTCTATTCAACATCTTATTTCTAAAAGTAACTGCAGTAGAAGAAACATTTTTTAATTGTTCTTTAGATTTTTTTAAATTAACAACATGAAATTTAGCAGTACTACCAGACTTTGAAACAGTCTTCCTTTCTTTTGAAATAGGGCTTATTCTAAATGCATTTTTCGGTACAGATGATTGCGATTTTTCAACTTGCTGCACAGATTTGTTTATTAATTTTCGCTTTTTAAAAGAATTTCCTGTACTACCAGACTTAGAAATAGCCATCCTTTTTTCTTTAGAAATAGGGCTTATTCTAAATGCATTTTTCGATATAGATACTTGTGATTTGTCAACTTGTTGCACAGATTTGTTTATTAATTTTGGCTTTTTAGAAGGATTGGCTAATATATCTGAAAGATTTTCTATAGCATCATTTGACAATCGTTTAATTCCTCGTCTAGTGTTCTTGTTTATTATTTGATCTTCTTTCTTTACTTTAACTTCTTTTTTCTGTCCTTGTACTCGTTTCGGTGACTGATCTTTTTGATTAATTTTTTTACTATCCTTTAAAGCTAAGTTAGCTTTTGTTTCTTCAAGTGCAAGCCTGACAGCTTTTATAATTTCATGCTTTTTAATAGTAAATTGTTTATTCGTTTGTTTTTCTATTGAATCTTCTGTATTTGAACTTACAACATTCTTTTGTAATGATTTTTTGGATTTTTTCTTTACTTGCATTGCTGGAAGAAGTTCTGATGATGCTACTACCTTCGTTGTTTTCTTTTTATTAGGTATTTTTTCTACTTCGTCATTATTCTTTACGTCACTCATAAACGGCTTTTCATTACTCTTATCCTGATTTTTTAGATTTTTCTTAGATTTATTTTTTGTTTTATCTTTCTTGTTCTTACTTTCATTATTACTACATACAATGTCCATTTTTTCATTTTTATCTACATTTTTCTTTTTCATCGTAGTAGTAGTAGTAGTAGTAGTAGTATCATCTGCTTTTTCCAATTCTGTCTTAGTATTTTCACCTTTTTTATTCTTCTTATTTGCCTTTGTTTTGTTCCTATCATCCATTTCAAGTTCATTTTGATTATTTTTGTCTGATTCAGTGGTACATTTATCCACTTTTTTACTCTTTTTCTTTGTTTTCATATCAGTTTGATTATCATCAATCATTTCTGCAGATCTTTTCCTCTTCCTTTTAGTCGATGCAGACAAGTCTGATTCTTGTTGCTCAATAACATCTGCACTAATAGTTTGATCATTTGTATCTTTTTCTACAGTATTTTGTTGATGTTCATTGTCATTATCATTAGTTGTTTTAAAGGAGTTTTCCTTATTTCCTAAACTAGTAATACTTTCATGTAAGCTGCTGGTACATGGTGTTTCGTATGGTACTACTGGATCATCCAAATAGGTCTCAGATACTAACATTTCTGGAATTGGTGCAACGCTAACATATTCTATAACATCTGCTATAAGCTCATCACCTGTTTTATTACTTGGTATATGACGTTTCCATTTTTTCTTATTAGATTTTGAAGAATTGCTCATTGTTGATGTATTTATTTCAGAATTATTTGCAGTTGAATCTTCTGTTTGTTTTTTCTCTTGTTCCTCATTTGTTAAAACTTCATCATTACATGTTTTATCGTTTTCCTCTATAGAAATATTATGTTTTAATTTTGGCTTTGACGAGACATCAATTTTAGGCGTACTGCATGTTAAGGAGATATTTGCTTCTTTATTCTTTTTTACTAATATTGTATCATTTTGTGTTTCTTGTGTAACTTCTTCACTATTCTCTTTTAATGTTTCATTTTGTTTCTTTCCTGAACTACTAGAATTTAATTCCGATATAGTATCAGATACGATTTTATCTTTATCTAATTCTAAAAAGCTTACTTGTTTATTTACTTTTGACTTTGGCGTCTTGTTCTTTTCACTTTTCACATCAGAAGTATTCATTTTTTTATTTGAAGATGCTTTTTTATTAATTGATTTCTCCTCATCTGTTTTATTATCATCTTCTTCAATAGATATTGTAGTATTCTTGCTATCTATCTCTTTTTGCATACGTTCGATTAGCTTTGTATTTTCTTTTTCATTTTCTTTGTCTTCCTCCTGCTGTATAACTTTCATTTCAATTTCAACTTCTTCTTCTTCTTCATTATCATCATCATCATCATCATCATCATCATCATCATCATCATTTTCATCTTTCTTTTTATCTTTATCTTTAATTTCTTTACTTTCACCTTCATTTTCATCTTCATCTCCTTCTTCCTTCTCCTCTTCTTCTTTCTCTTCCCCTTCCTCTCCTTCTCCCTCTTCCTCCGCCTCTTCCTCTTCCTCTTCCTCTTCCTCAACTTCATCATCATCAACAACAAAATCTGCTAGATCTGAACCATTATCATCAGGATCTGAAAATTCAGATTCCGATGCTCTACATTCATCTCCCGGTATATCATCATCTGAGAATTTTTCAATAGTTTTACCATCAAGATTGTATTCGGCCCTAACATCAGAGTCTATACTTATATCTGAAAATTTACCTTCAGATGCATCATCACTATCGTTACTCTCTTGACTTTGTTCTTTATCATCAGATAAATTAGGACTTCTGGGAGTCTTTTTTCTATTATTCGAATCCATATTTTCATCGCAAGAGTCTGAAGAATCTGAACCAATGTGCACCATTGTAGAATAATTTGGATTAAATCTCTTTTTTTCACTGCCTAATTTTGATTGATTAAGTTCATCATTTTTATCGCATTCCGGAATGTCATTATTTTCTTCATCCTCGCTCGAAGAAACGTTTAATCTAATACGTTTTCTCAACTTCAATTTGGATTCTTTAGTTTTACTTATTGAACTATTTAAAGAACGATTTTTCTTTTGCTTTTTATCTAATGACGACCGTCTACGTTTACTTTGTGATTGATTTTCTTCCATTTCATTGGCATCATCAACCATCCTACTTGTAGTTTCTACATTTTCAGATACTTTTTGTGTTAAAGATAATTCTTCATTACATTCTTTTTCTTTTTTGGAAGTGGATAAAAGTGAACTAGGTTCTTCTTCCAATTGATCGTCTAACGACATTGAAAGATCACTTTTGTTAACATTACTTGAAGACCTGCTTCTTCTTCGTTTTTCTTTCGATTTTTGTTTCTTCGACGTATTATGTGATGATACATTCATATCACTTTTATCAATAATCGATTTATTCATTGATTTATTTGCATTTTCTTCTACTTCATCCAATTCATCCTGTACTTTTTCTTTACTTAACTGCTTGGAACTGTTTTTAGATTCTTTTGTATTTTTTTTGATGGTCTCAGAATCACTATCATTATCCTTAGATTTCAATTCTTTGTTATTCTTATTACTCAATTTATCATTTAGATAATCTATTTCAGTTTTTAATATAATCGTATCGTCAGAGTCATAATCAAATTGTTCTTTATTTTTGATGGCTTTTAATTTTTCTGCAGCTAACCATGCTTTTTTATCTACTAAAATGAGATCACAGTCTGTTTCACTATCAGTTTCCACTTTTATTGGTTTTGAATGTTCAGAAATATTTTCCGTTTCAGTATTAACATTCTTACTATTTTGTTTCCATTTATCAGCAGGAGTATCTTCGAACAATTTCTTTATAATTGAAATACTTTCATCACTATCTTCATTATTTTGTTCATCAACAACAGTCTCCTTCTTCTTCTTTTTCTTCTTCTCTGTTGATTTATTGGATTCAGTCAATAATTCTTTTTCCGACACCACTGGTGTATTTGATGATGATTTTATTTTAGATTTCTTTTTATCGGATAACTTTGCTTCTGGTGTTTTACGAGACTCTATAATAATAGAAGAATCATTTTTCTCAGAAATAGATTTGGAATGTTCAGAAGATCGTAATTTTAATGAACATTTAGATGAATTTGCATCATTGGAAGGATCTTTACTTGAATCATTGCTCAGTTCTAAAGCAATAGATGATCCAAAAGACGTATTATCTTGATTATCATTGGTAGAGCACTCAACATTTTCAGTAAAAGATGAATTTTTATTAGTAGATGGTACTTCAGCAGTTTCATCGCATTTTTTCTCATCATTCTTAACATTTGATACTTCAGTTGTATTAACGTCATTATTAGAATTATCCTTCTTTTCAGATGTATCTGTAAGAATCTCTTTTGAATTTACAGATACATTTGCTTTATCTTTAATTTCATCTTTGCTATTTGTCTCCTTTACATCAATTTTCTTCTCAATAATGTTTCCTGAATTGTCTTCATCTTCAATAATTGTTTTACTTTGACTACTATTATCATCATCATTTATTTTAGACTTTTCCTTTGGTATGGAATCTTTTTCTTCTTCTTCATTTACTGACACTTTATGTGATACGATATTCGACTCATCTTCTTTTTCATTCGATGAAATTTCTTCAGTATTTGATACGGATACACGTTTATTTTCTTTCTCTAAATTGTGAACTTTACTGTTACTTATTGCTATATTATTAGAATCCATTGAAGATTCTGTTAAAGAGAAATCAATTAATTTTATATTATCAATGCTTTCTACATTGACTTTTACATCTTCATCTTCTTTCATTGATGTATCTATTACAATGGTAGAAGTTTCTTTACGTATGCTTTTTGGACTAAATATACTTTTATTCTGTTCCGACATAGAACTATTCACATTAGAAAATTCATTTTCTTTATTACTGGTATTCAATCCTTTGTCTTTCTCTATAGAAACATTTAATGCATTATCATCTTTTGAAATATCTTTGACTAATACAACAGCAGAACATTCACTTTCTTTTGAGATACTCATTCTATCAGATAATGAGATTGCATCTTTTTTATTAGCTTCGCTGATTTCCGTACGATTACTTTGTGAAGAATCATCAACTAGTCCTTCATCTGGTATCAATGCAAATGTATATCATAAAAATCAAATGAATATAAGTTAAACATAGGAAACAATCCTTAAATTATATAAAAACAAATTCTTTTTTGTAAATCAATATACACAAGTATAAATAATACATATTCTTTTTTATAATTACACAGAGTACAACATCATTATAAAAACAAAAAGCTAAATAAAAATTTATATAGCATATTACTATATTATCAATCTTACCAGAATTAGAATCCTTTTTTTCATTCATTTCATCCATTTCATCAATACTCTCAATTTTCTCATGATTTTTATTTTTAGGTGATTTCAGTTTTTTAGGTGATTTCAGTTTTTCAGGCGTTGTTTCATTGACTGTAGCTAATTCTGTAGATGCTATAATTATGAACGGAGAAAACAAAAAAAAAAAAAAAGAAAAAAAACATTATAATTGTAATAATTAGAAATCATACATAAATCTATATAGAAACAATAATAACACTAACTTTCATCAACTTCAATTAACATTTTTTCTAATTCAACTACAGGAATTTTATCTTCTTCTTCTATAACAGTTGATTGAGATGGTAATATCGATGCCCTTTTTTTTACTTTTATTGGTGTATCCATTTTTTCATTTCGAATTTCATCAACCGATTCTATAACTGTTGGTTCAGGACCCACAGAACTAGCTCGTGTTTTACGAGTTGATCTTAAAGGTGTAGATTTTGTTTCTGATCCAGCCCTTGTTAAACGTCTACAAGTCACGATGAAGGTATTAACATAAATGCATTTCATATTTTTATAAAATATACATATATATTCATACTTAGTTCGTGTATTAGTAGCCTTTGGTGTTTCAGAAGCAAGCACTGCTGCTAAACTTCTTCTTGTCATTATTTTTGGTTGTGTTTCTGCAGATTGTTCGGCATCTGTTTCCGTAGAATTTTTACTCGAACGCAAACGTTTTAGAACATCCATTGTCTTAGAGTCTACTGTGCCTGCACGAGTACGGAAAGTACGAGTACCCGGTGTAGTTTCAGGTGTTGGTTCATCCGAAGAAGAACTAACTTGTTTTGTAACTAATTTATTTCTAGTACTGCGACGAACTGGTGAATCCGTTACAACAGTTCCTAATCCTGAACGGATCTTTCGACCTAACGTTTAAACATTAACAAACAAACAAACAAAATGTCGTTTTACAACAAAAAAGAAAAAGAAACAAGAACAATCATTTATTCAAATAATAAAATAAGATACACTCAAATAATAATAATAATAATAATAATAATAATAATAATAATTTTTATAATTCAATTACTTTTTATAAAATAACAGATTCAATACTTAAGCCTTCTCGAAAGTTATCACATAAACCAATCACAAAAAGTAATATTAATTAAAAGATAACAAATTAATTATGTAAAATATGAAAGAAACATTTATATTGTCAACATTTTAACGTGAAACAATGCTAATATTACGAAGTACGCTTTGAATATAACTATAACGGATTTGTGTTGACAAAGTTAGAAGAAAGGTCGAACAAATTTTGACGGTTATATGAAGTTGATCGGGTCTATAGTTTTGCGCATGATAAAGAAAAAAAGATATATCATACGAACCAATTTTCGAACCAATACCATCCTCGGTATGTTTTACAGACCTTGGCATTGGAGATATATTATTTTAATAAAATATCACTGATAATTAAACGTTTAATGAACCAGTGATAAAATTTAAGAAAAAACAAGTAAACACATGTTATCAGTACATTAACCAATGGAAAATACGTTTCTGATGAATCGTATGTTATTTTATTGTCTAACTTAGAAAATGTCACTAACGACATCTTACTGTCACTTTTAATACCATTTGTAAATTGTCGATCAGAAAAAATGCGAAAATCAATAATTGTTCACGAACGTTTATGCCTACGAAATAATAATTTTTTTTACAAGTAGTTCATATATTTATCACATTTTAAAAAAAAGGACATAATTATTACAGTTTTTTAAATATTTATAGAATTGTGAAACATTGTAACCTATATACCTATCAGCAATGTCTAATGCGTAGCTGACCAATGAGAAAGTGATTATACAAAACTAAATGCTGATTGGTCGATTTTAAATATTTAGGTTATACTAGAATAACACGAAATAATAAATACATCTTTCTATATTAATAAAATATGGTAATATAATTAAATATAAAATATTATATATATGTATGTAATATATGTTTTATAATATGTATATAAAAGTCATAATTAGAATTTCTCTTGTTATTATAATATTACAAGTTATTGTTAAAATTCTAATGAAACAAATAATAATCAAATATTTGTCATTTTCTAGAAAAAAAATTATAAATACTAACCTACAAAACATAATATAATACTATAATGGTACAAGAGCGAAAAGGTTGAGATAAAGGTACAGGTAACAAAAATGTCGAACAAATTTTAACGGTTATATGCAATTGACACCCGGTCTATTGTTTTGTGCATGATAAAGGAAAAAAGATATATTATACGAACCACTCTTTATCTCCAGATCCTCTTCGGTATCTTTTACAGATCCTGGCATTGTATAATTATTATTTTAATAAAATTTTATTAATAATTAAACGTTTAGTGAAAAAGAGATAAAAAATTTCAGAAGATGCAAGAACACACGTGTTTTTAATAGTACGTTAACCAATTGAAAAAAACTTTTCTGATGTACCGCATGATATTTTGTCGACTAGCTTAAAAAAAAAACGCCACTAACGACACCTTGCTGATACTTTTAATACTATTTAGAAATTCTCGATCAGAAAGAATACGAAAATCAATAATTGTTCACGAACGTTTATGCTTATGAAATAATATTTTCTTTACAAATAACTAATATATTTATAACATTTTAAAAAGAAAATATAATTATTACAATTTTTTTTTTTAAATATGTATAGTTTTGTGAAACGTTGTAACTATATACCTATCAGAAATGCGTAATGTGTAGCTGACCAATGAGAAAGTGATTATACAAAACTGAATGCTGATTGGTTGATTTTAAATTGTTAGATAATAAATATAGAAAAACACGGAATAATAAATATATGTTTCTACATTTATAAAATATGGTAATTTAATTAAATATAAAATATTTTATATATTATGTATATATATGTAATATATGTTTTATAATATGTATATATTATATGTATATAAAAGTCAGAATCAGCATAACTTTTGTTATTATAATATTACTAGTGATTATTACAATTCTAACAAAACAAATGATAATCAAATATTTCTCATTTTCTAAAAAAAAAAAGTATGTAAATATTGAACTGAAATACATAATATGAAACCTGTACTACCCAAGCCCGGCTAGCTCAGTCGGTAGAGCATGAGACTCTTAATCTCAGGGTCGTGGGTTCGAGCCCCACGTTGGGCGATTTTTTTTTCTTCAATAAATAATATTTTATATTTTTTTATTCTCACTTGAATAAAAAACATTACATTTTATTTTTGCACTTTTTCTACTATTTTTAAACATTTAAGTATACGTTAAAAAATATGATTTATTTTGTTTCATTCAATAATATTTATAATGATGATGTTTTATAATGTTTTTAACGAAATATTTGAAATAAAACAAAATTCACACACACACATTATTGTGCTTACTTTAAATAATTTTTACATTAAGTAATTTTGATAGTTAATAAATATTATCAAAATATATATCGTTTATCTAGATTCCTTTTTTTTTTTTATCTAGTGACCCATTTACAACGGAAGTATTATCGACCCGGATGACTATGGACCATACCCAAAACCCATGGATTTTATAGCTTGACCTATTTTCTTACGACTTATAGAAGGAAGGAAGAAATGTTAGAGGATCGATATATATACATAAGTATATTCAGCACTTTTTATTCGTACCAGATTAAATACTCTACCCTGAGTAATTCAATGATGAATAATAATATTGTAAGTATAATATAATTTCGTCATTAGTCATAATAATTTTAATTGAAGTAAATATATATATATATATATATATATATAATATAATGAAAAATAAAATTTCCAATATATAAAATATTTTACGTTAACTTTAATTTCATCAAAATTATATAATACAATTATAAAATTATTATTTATCTAAACGCGTTATTCGGACAATCATACAAATTAATAAGGATCTCGTTTATCTACAATAAAAAGTGAGAGACAATTGTTTAAGAATATTGTGAGAGAATATGAAAGAGATAAAGTCTTATTCATTTCCTCTTCAAAGGTGAATAACATCAGAAATTATAAATACTCTCGCTTTTTTCTTTGTCTTGGAAGGTGCATTGACAGAGTAGTTGAAGTCTGCTTTGGGAAAACGATTCAACGCAAATTAACGTACCATTTTAGGTATAACAATCGATTAATAGTGTCTGAGATCGATCTGCTAACGCATTGTACTATGCATTTTAATGTAGTTATTATCTCAATAATGTTAAATTAAAAAAAAAAGAAAAATCGTTATTGTTCATACCGGATTTAACGATTAGATTTCATCCTGTCGAAACCCATCCATGGGAATATAAGGTAGGTCAGTCAGGAAGCCTCTAAAAATACTAGGTTTCATGAGATAGCTATTTTAACGATACTTTGATAAATTATTTAGGTCATATACAAATGAAAAGAGGTCACCCATGATTTCGTAATAAAAAAAAAAAAAGAAAAAAATACATTTATATTTTTCCTTTGATTTTAAATAGACTAACAAATCTTCATTAGTGTCATACCTGGTTGTCGTTGTACAACTGTGCTATTATGAAATGTATAAAATGATTTCTCTTTTCTTTTTAATTGAAAAAAAAATGAATTATAATAAGAAATAGGGGTTGTTGTTGTTGAGGAGGTGGAGGAGGAGGGGGTGTTAAAGAAGAAATGGTGTTATTGTTTATACGAGTAAAGAACGGAGAATGTTAGGCGTCTGCGCATCGGGACTCATGCTATGTATAGCCAATGATATGCTCGATGCCAGGGCACCGGTTCCTTCGTGCGAATTATATGTTCATTGTAGACCTAGTAATCGGCCAACGCAGACGTTGTACAAGTCTCCAAGTGCGAATATATTTTCATTAAATTAATGTAGCTTCTTCAATTGATATTTTTTTACAGAAGAAAACGAAATAAAGAACAACAAAAAAAAAAAGAAAACGAAAGGGGAACAAAATCGAATTGCGCGCAAACGTACGATATAAAACGATACATGCAAAAAAACAGAAAAAAATAAAATAAAAAAGTATCAAAAATTTTCATAACTGTAATTAAGATAATACTTGTCAAGTAATAAGCTGCACGTTAAAAGACAGTGCTTATTTAACGAGTGTTTATTGTGAATAAAAAAAATAAAAAAAAGGATACGAAACTGTTCCATTTCTTTTGATTTTTGTTTGTTTGTTTCTTTAAGTGAATGAAAATCATTATTTTTATTTCTTCGTTTTATCTTCTTTTAATTAGTGCATTTTCAGTGAAGTTTTTTATCATCAAGGAAAATACGATAAAAGGAATACATCAAAGGTATTCGTAAGCATAAATCTTAGAATCTTTTAACATACATTAAACATTAGTATTAAATCTTATTACGAAGTTTATACCGAGAAGTTATAAATTTCGGTAGACATTAAACGATGATTATCTACCAAAGTATGTACTACCAAAGTACACGGCACACAGTGGCAAGAATAAATATTTCATTTCTACGAGATAATCTTCATCTTAGTACCGGTTGTTAGCTACGGGAACGCCAATTGTTTAATCACTGATAATTATTTGCAATGAGGTTTGTTAATACTGTCAACTATGATTATTTGTTCGCGCCTATTTATTCTGACATTGGGGTATTATTATTATTTCGTAACGCAACTTGTAAATCGTTACTTCCTTAATCATTATTATAATAATTCATATTTATTATTACGACATCTTATTGTCTTGTAAATAATTTACATGATTTCGAATTGGAATAAGGAGATAAAATAGATTTTTCTCTCTCTTAATGTTTGCTAAATTTCTTTCATTTTTTTTTCTGTCATTGTTTCAATCAATGTTCCCATGAAAAATTAATCCGTTTCAATTCGCTTATCAAATCAAAAAAACATTTCGTTAGTATTTCATTAATAAAATCAATGAATTATCTCATTGACAATTTATTTGATTATACAATAATATATAATAATATCTTTTGTCTAATCGTAACACGTTTAATATCTAAATAAAATTAATAATAAATAAAAACTATTAGAATTATTATTTCGCAATAATTGAACTTCTGTTACACGTAAAACGAATAACTCTAATAAAGTATTCAAAACAATGAGAATGCAAATTAATTAATCGATCATGATTCAACAAAAATTAACAAAACGTTATCTCATTTCAATATTTGTTTTCCTACATTTAAATAATATTAATTAATTGAAATGATTAATAATTAAATAATAAATTTAATAAATTTAATTTAATTAATTAATAAACTTAAAAAAAATTAATATTCAAATGCAAATTTTAAATTACGTTATCCAATAATTATTATTGTATTCCAATTTTTTTTATTTTATTCCAATAATTCTTATTTATTTTTAATTTTACAATTATTGTGTGTCATTCCAATAAAAAAAATTTTTATATTAGTAATAACTAATATTTATAATTTTATTTCTTGAAATATCGACAGTATTATAAGTGTACAAACTTTCACACAAAAACCTCATTTTAGTCTAACAAAATTTAGTGAAAATGATAATCTTATTAATAACATTTTATTAGGTTTCCGTCTGATCATTTCAAACCCAAACTACTGCGAATCGATCGATAACCTCTCCAAACATATTACTACGATATCGTAGATAAAAGTTTCCCTAAAAAATCAAATCAGAGACAGGTGTATGATATCTCTCAATCAGGTATGGACCTACCATGTTATTCAAATTATAAGATTTGATTTATATTTATTTATTACCCTCATATGTAATTCATATTCCTTGCATTCAACTCACATTTAGATTTATTCTTAAGTCAAAAATGAGATCGCCTGATTATTCTTATTTTATCTATCTATTATCTATTATTGATACATTATTAAAAATATATATATATATTGCAATATTTAAGGATAGATATTATTTGTAGTATCACAAAATCGTTATTTTCATTCGCAACGTCAAGCTGGATTTTGCGCAAAGAGAACTACCACACACACACACTCACACACTCACACATACATACATAAACACACCAGTTGAGTCAGTCCTCTGTTCCTCCCTCCTCTGAGAGGGAGTACTTTAGCAGAGAATGTAGATAGGTATCTTTATATATGTATGTGTGAGTGTCAAACTGTAGACTGAGGTAGAAAGTATTGATCACTCTTGTACTTGTCCTACGTTGGTCACATCAAAAGTTACTTTTTTTCTCTCTCTCTCTATTCAAAGATGAATCATTAGAAAAGTCACACATAAAAATTCGTTGATTAATAATATCAATGTTATCTATTTTATGAGACTTCTTCATTAACCTCCCCTTCCCCCTCCCCCTCAAAGAAATTCTTCTAATCGTTTCAATCGTTTTTTTTAACCGTCATCAATGCGATGAATAATTAACCGAAGATGAAAACAAAAAATATTTAGGTAGTTTCGAGTTTGCACCTGAAATAGCATTAAACGTGTTAACTCGGTGTATAATATACGATCGTAAACTCATATGTGTTTCTCATTTTACTGTATTACGTACGATTCCTTGTATTGTACAATGCGTGAATCAGACAGAGAATCGAGAAATTGTTACTAATCGTACGGTAAAATTCTACGCTCGAAGAAACAATTAACATTGAAAATTAATCCGTCTAGACTTGGATCTTTAATTCGAAGTGACGTATCGATAAACCGTTATCTATGTTTTTAGATATTAGACACGTATGTAATATATATATATATATGAATATGCATATGTTTGTAAATAATGAGAAAAGACATGTATTTATTTCTTTTCTTAAGAAACAAGATTGTATTTTCCTTATCATTCATTTTCTACTTTCTCTTCTTCTTATTATTTTTTTTTATTCTCTCCCTCATCCTTTTTTTGTTCTAAAATCATCATCAAGTTAGCCCAAAAGATGATATCATTGAATAAAAAAAAAAATTATATTATCTTATTCTTACTTTTGTACTCTGTGCGATTTTTAATGGTATCAAATGAACACACACGTGCATGTCGTGTAAGCACGAATTAATCCTCATAAATTTGTATATACTTAATTTAACTATTATGTATGCAGATTATGTATATATATATATTATACATACTTAAACATTCAAATATATATATATATATATATATATATATATATATATATATACGACAAAGTATTATATGCAAATACAATATGTTATTACATACCTTGATCTAATCTTTAAATTTATATATCTATTTATTATCTATAAAGTTTGTTGCTTAGATTACAAACAAATTATCATTTCGATGTTTTAAATTATGGAATTTAAAGTTATATTTTTAAATATACAAAAAGATAAATAATTTGTATTAGTTTGTTTGAATTTTGTGAATGAATATCGTTGGGAAAATTTTTGCATTTAATCATCCTTTTTCAATATAACGTTAAATACAGATAGATTAGTATGATTCATCTGAATCTATGGAAATTTGAACAAATTCTCTGTGTTTAGTTCTTTTCCATGATTATCTTTCTTTCCATCTCTCTCTCTCTCTCTCTCTCTCTCTCTCTCTCTCTCTCTTCTTTCTCTTTCGTTAATTTCCTCTTTTTTTTTTCGTACCTATTAGATTTCTAATTTATACAATATGTCTCATCTTTCGACCGCGAAGTTGTCCACAAAAAATAGAAAGGGGAAAAAAGAAAAAGAAGATAAAGACATATAATCGATTAATCGGCAAGTTTTTATTTCATTGTGTGTTGTACGTTGCGGTCACGTGGCTTCCTGCAAGCCGGATGCTGGCGGTTGCATTTAAAACGACAAAAGTGGCACGGTCCTACTCGATGTTAGTTCATTTCGTGTTTAACCATCGTCCAAACTAAAACGCCAAATGTTCCTATAATTAATTCAAAGTTTTTACTATTTTCAATGATACTTTACGTTTTATTCTCGTGTGAACAAAATTAATTATTATAGTAATACATTCATGGAATCACATCACGCATTTATCCAAGATGCACGTTTGTTTATTGGATTTGTTGGATTTTTCAAAATGACTGGTAAGATTTCGTTATTTTTGTATTTTTGATAAATTATGTTATTTGTTTTCATTAATGAACTTTCTTTTTATCACAACGGTAACAATTTGTATATAAAATTGTTTATGGTGTTTTTATTATGTACCCCAGTTTAGATACCCATGCCAACGTTTGTAAATTCGGTATTTTCGATAGGTGTTTGTTTGAATATAAATAAATTATTAAAATGTATATTATTATAGTTAAATAATTTAATTAAAAAAATATATATATATTTAAATATAAATTATATTATTTTAATTTAATATTAAACGATTACAGACAAGAGTTTAAAATATTACAAATTGTTCCTAATTAAATAATACAAATTTCGTGAGAAACTATTTAAGGAAATCGTTAATGAAGCACAAATGAATTGAATTGAATTGAAATGAAATGAAATGAAATCGAGCCAAGTATTACGATGCAATTAAACGAGAGAACCACGAAGAAAACCATCATTATCTCCTCAACTAGAAGCTTTATTATGCAAGATAGGTGTGCGCCTTACAATCGGTACAGCTGTCATAAATGTGTGCGGACCAGAATGCGATCCAATATTGATCGCTGTACTGACTCATAAAATTCCTTGAAACAGATCTCGTTGATGGAATAAGAAATAGAATGAAAGAGGGAACTTCGATTTCTATGTGATACAATAGAATAATTTTGATCTTAAGAGTTTTTAAGGACGTTTTATAGTAATTAATAAGAAATTCATTCTTACATACGTGTCTTTACAAAAGTTTATCTTTTTTTCTTTTTTTTTTTTTTTCAAATTAATTACTAATTTGTACCGTTTTATTTAAATTATGAATATATTTTCTAAACGTTCGAAGGATAATTTAAAATAAATTTATTCACGTTCGTTATACGATCATTAATATCAAATAACTTGACTATATATATATATATATCATTTTTTTTCCTTCTTCTTTTTTCTTCTCTCTTTTTTTTTTTTTAAGGATAAATGTCTCGGAAATTTACGACGATTATATAGTAAATTACTCAAATTGATTAAAATCGTTTCCCATACAATTTTCTTATTTTACCTAAAGATTCTATTTTATTTTATATATAATATATTTTTTCAAGATAAATATCTTCCGGTAATATTTCTTTTCCTTTTTTTCTCTTTTTTTATCATGTTCATATGCGTGCAAGGTAAATCCTAGATCGTAATCGTGATATTTTACTCTGATTCGTTTACTTTCGTAATAATATTCTTTAGAAAAAAAAAAAAAAAAAAAAAACAAATAAGACCTTAACCAAGAGTAAATTAGTAAACATCAAGGTTTTTTTCCATAAGATCATCATCATTTTTCCATCATTGACTAATTTTCGCACGTTATTAACCATTGTCACTTCCCAACTCGACACGCGTGCCGATTTAATTATCGCATTGGTCATTGTTTCGTTAAACGTTTTTTTTTTTTTTTCATTCCATTTGATTCGTGTTGAGGGTGCTAACAATCGATCTTATTGTTTTCCAAAGGTAGAACTTACTCTTCTTCCGGTAAATTAGTAATACTTATTCGAACTTGACATTTATCTCACTATTTTTTTTTTGTTCTTCCATAGAGAAGGGGGCGGGTAGAGAGGGAGGGGGGGGGGGTAAATATATAAAATAAAAATAATATTACGAATCTTGTGATCTTACGAAATTCGTTATATGCGATACAATTTCCAGTCATTTTTCTTTTTTTTTTTCACTTGGTCATTCATTGTGTTCTTTCTTATGTGTTTCCTTTTTTCTTTATCTTTCTCTCTCTCTCTCTCTCTCTCTCTCTCTTTCTCACCTCATTTCTTTATTACCATGAGACCTATCAACGCATTCAACGAACGTATGATATCGAGACTAGTAGAGCTCGACGAATGAAATGCAGAAAAACGCAAAATCGAAACACAATATGCAAGAAACTTGAATATACATTTGTGCATACAACATATATATATAATTAGCCTTTACCAATCGTTCAAATTTTTTTGTCAAGAAATATTTTTTTATTTATTTACGTGAGCGTGCAATTGATAAAGAACTTACCAATATGATTGTTTAATGAAATATACTTTCACTGTGACATTCATCCAAACAATTTTGATACAAAAAATAACTAACAAAAGAAAAGAAAATGAATAATTTTATGTATATATATATATATATGTGTCAATAATTAAAATCAACCATAAACGAACGTTTTTTATTGATTGCAACAATGCGGGTACTTTTTAACTGTCCATTCGATCAATTCATTTCAATTCAATTAATCGAAAGAACCCCTTTCCTCTTTCTTCCCTTTTCTAAAATTACATCATCAAATTTTATCGCATTTGTTAACAGAAAAAGCATAAATTTTTCTTCTATCTCTGTTTTTTTTTTTTTTTTTGCAAAAGTTATTTAACGAGAAATTATAAAATTGACGATAAACGTTTCCACGAAATATATCTATATATAATTAAACAGTATATTTATTTACGAAACGAGTAACGTTATCCTTCGTCTTATCAATTTTAAGCAAATATGAATTTTTGCACCTGTCGACATATTGATATTACCCTTTTTATATATTTTTTCTTTTTTTTTCCTTTATGATACGACGAAACCGGTACGAGTTAATTCTAGGAACATTTTTTTATTTACTTATTTATTTGTGTATTTTTTTATTTATGCATTTTTATGTATTCGATAATATAATTGACCCATGTAAAGTGTCACTTAATTAGTGAACGAAATGCAACAACAAACGATGATCATACGGGCACCATGGTACATTGAATTAATTCAACAATGTAACACTTGAGACGTGATTATTTATTTTTTTTTAAATTTGATTTTTAAATTACTTTTACTTTCATCAGTGATACTTGATACTACATTGATACTTATATCATATTAATCAAAAGAAAATAAAAATTATTCACGATTAGGCCACAGCTTTTTTATTATAATTTCAAACAAAAGCATTATAATATAACGAGAGTAAAATTATTCTAAGCCTATTTAAACCCAAAGCCTATAGTTTCATTTTTATTTATTTTTTTTCTTTTATCTGCACATGTCAAGGATAATATTCCTTCTTCGTGATTATAATTATTATTTTCTTTTCATATTTTTGTTTTGTTTTTGTTTTGTCTTGTTCACGATAAAGTATACAAACTGTAAGAATCTTCCACTATTGTTATGTCATTCGTAAACATATTAAACTGCTTGATAAAATAATTAATTCGTGTAAAAGAAACATTAAAAAAAAAAAAAAAAAATAAAAAAAGAAAGACAGAACAAAAATTGTTGTACGTAAAATATGTGCACGTAGTAGATTTATGTCATACAGTAGTTACTCTTTCGTTAAGTTTTATTTTATTATTATAGATTTTTCTTTTTCAATTTTTAATTTTTTTCTTTTGAGAAATGTATCGTAGCAAAAAAAAAAAAACAAAAAAAGAACAGAAAAACAATGAAGGCATACCACGTACATATTTCATATTATAACCTTTATGCTTGTGCCTTTACATTCTATGAATTCACACGATAGTTTTTGTTACTCGATGCACTTGAGTGGATAACGATAACCGGACTTAATATAGGTATCGGCAGATAGCATACATTGCCACCTCTATTCCGAGGTTACATTAGTTCTTGTATTCGTCTATCTATGGAATTTAGACCTCCATAGTAAAACCATTATATGTATAAGACGATAGTATTGTTATTACAACGATAGAAACTAAAGAAAGAATCAAATAAATGTCTTTTGTTTGTTATTTGTTTTTTTTTTCAAAATAATATTCGATGTTAATTTAACCTGTTAAACACGTTGAATTCTTAGGGAAATTCCCGTCAGGCCACAGGTGTTACTTTGTATTGAAAAAATAGTTGAATGTGTCAGTCACCTGTGACGGACACGGCCTTAACGGAAAGTTTCGCGTCAGTCACCGATGACTGACGTGCGCGCTCAACCTGTTAACCTGGGAATTCTCTGTTTAATGACGTAGCTTTTTTGTTATTATTTATTTATCATTTTTTATATATTTATTTATTTATTATTATTTATGCTTAAAATAAATGAAAAGACTATGAAATATATGTTTTTTTGTTTATTTATTTATATAGTTCAAAGTGCACTGTTGTAAAAAGTAAACAGGTAAATAAACGAATTCATGAATAATTCATGAATGATTCATGAATGATTCATGAATTATTCGAAATAATTAAATTTGAAAGAATTTGTACGATTTAAAGTGCACATTTGTGGATCAATTATTTACAGTATTTTTCAATATATCTATTATCTTAGATAAAAAATGGATGCATTTCACGAATAACTAATGTGGGTGTGTCCATCCAACACACAAAGGAATGAATTTCAATTGAATTAAAAAGACAGTGTGCGAGAACTCGTTTCAATTTAATTATTAGTACAATGTCGTCTCACATTTATTTTAACGAATGATTCTTTCCTTTTTTTTTTAATTTTATTTTTCACACGTGTCTCACGTATTTTTGAATCGTTGCAAAAAAACAAATTTTATATAAATAAATTAATATGAATTAAATATATTTAATAATTACTATATTATGTATATATATATATATATATATATATATATATAATAATATAATATAAATTTATAAATTTAATATTAACTAAATCTATTCTTAAATTTTAATATATATTTTCTCATCTATATTTTAATTCTCTAATGTATCTTCCATTATTTATACTATAAAAATTTGTTTAAAAATATTTAACGTTACAAATCATGCATATTCCTTAATATATATATATATATATATCAAATTACTCAAAGAGATCGTAATGTAACGTAAATTCGAGTCTGGATACTTTCTTCAGTTGAACTAATATTAGCATGATCTTCAAAGTCAACGATCTCCTTTTTAAAACAAAAAAAAAAAAAAAATAAAAAATAAAAATCAAAACAAATAGAAAAAAAAAAAAGAATTAGAAGCTTGGCAGAGTTGGTCTGTACTCGAAAGTTTCGTTTGATTTTCATCGAATAAACCTATTTTTGGCAAGTGAACACATAGCAACCTTGAAACGAGAAAAGCTCGTCAAAAACAAAAATAGAAATTCATCGTTGACTCCTAGGCGTTCTCTTTTACATATACATACATATGTATATATATATATATATATATATTACACATTACAATTTCATTCTATTAAACACATCTGAGACAATCGTTTCATTCAAAAGACACTCGAGTGTCTGAGAGTTATTCGATAATTATCATTTTGATGAGTCAAGTTCGATAATGTAATGTTCGTAACTGTTATGTATATAAACAATCATCGTTACGTTACAAAAGTTCATGTTTACATTTCGAAATAATATTTAAGATGAAAGCTGATATGAATGGTCAGTCGAGTTCGAAATCTCTTACGGTAACTACTTTTCTAAATTTTTCAATATACTTCTCGTATAATTAATATTACAAAAATTCATGTTTTTTCTTTCTTCTTTTATGTTTAATATTAATTAAAAAAGAGTTTCGAATAACAATTATAATATATTTATAAAAAAAAAAAAAAAATAAATAAAAATACGATAATACATAGAAAAAAATCAATTATTTTCGTGTCATAGACAACTTAATGTATATATATATATGTATAACACAAAAATTTGTTATCTTTTATCGTTATTGAAAAAATGAAAGAGCAATCGTTGCTGTGTACTATCTATTGCGAATATCTGCCAAACCCATGTGTATATTAGATAATATCTCGTTTAATGGGAAATATTTGAACGTTTTACGGTAAGATTTAAAAAAAAAAAAAAGAAAAACGGAAACAAGAATTATCATTGATAAAAAATTGTTGAAATATAATTTCAAAAAAAAGTTCAACTAGAAAGTATCCCTCGTTACAATTTAGTAGTATACTTTACGATCTCTCATTGACAAGTTTAAAAAAAAAGTATCTCATCATCTAATTTTTCGATTTCTATATTTTATTTTAAATTTAAATAAAATAATGAATTTTTTATATTCTAGTTGATGATTCGAGATGCATCGGATATATGGAGACTGAGAAAACGTGGGAAAATATTGTAGACGTTCGTATACGAAATAGGATCTCATTCAAGGGCACCACGATACATTTTTCTTCGAAAAATATGTCTGAAGTTCATCCACTTGTCTGTTCATCCACTGTCAAATCAGACGAAACGATGTCTGGCATCGATCCTCGTAACATCGTTAATCTCGAGGTATGTTTATTTTATTTTATTTTTTTTTTTTAATGTTTATATTAATTTATTTACATTAGGTATAAAGTAACATAAAAGATATTCGTCGTTCATTAGATTTAATTAATCTCGAAATTTAAACCACGAGTAAAGAGTATTTATTAAAAAATGAAATAAAAGTGTTTATATTTTTTGATTTTTAATTTAAAACTTACATTTTTTATTCTATTGTTTAATTCGTTATATATTGATCAATAAAAAAAAAAAAAAAAAAAAAATAATTGAAAAGAAAACCATCCACTGGCCAAATATGCAATTATTAGATTAATTATATTATTTACTTTTTACGTATTTACGATTGAACAAACAATTGTAAAAAGATAGTAGCAGATGGTGAATAAACGTTTGTGTAACATTTCTTTGATGTACCGTAAATGCAGGTGGGGTTACCCGGGGACACCTGGTGGTATCGTGTAGAGAGGGAACGATTGGCCAAAAAATCTGAATGGTTTCGTGCAATGCTTATGGGACCCTTAGCACCAGAACGAACAGATCCTCCCCCACTTGTAACCATAAAACATATTGAAAAACGAGCCTTCGATCATTTTCTCAGGTATTTCATTCATATCTATTTCTTTTTAAACATTCACACACTATTATCCTATAAAGATTAATTCAAACGTAAAAAAAGAAACTTCAATATTCATTGTTTTCTTTTAAAACTACAATCTTTTTCTCTATTCTTTTAATTATTTTATTATAAATAATTTATCTTTTAATTTAATTATAATCATTAATTTTTTTAATAATTTAATAAAGTAATTTAATTTAATTTAATTCTTATAATAATTTATCTTTTATTTATTATCTATTAATATTTTTATCATTTGTATCATTCGATTCTAGAAAAAATGTAATAATAAATATCAAAATAAACATTGAAATCTATATAAAGATATAAATAATATACAATGAGACATTTAAATTCGTAATACAAACATCTGTTTATTTACTTGTTAATAGATATCTCAACGACGAACCTATTATCTTTCAATCAGTATCAACTGCCAGAGCCACGCTTGACGTAGCACATCAATATCTCTGTTCAGATCTCGCACGTTTAGCTATTAATTATCTCGAAGAGAATTTAAATTCCTCAAACGTTCTCGAAGTTTATGAAAATCTTTATTTATATGCAAATCCACTTTCATTTTCTACAATTGAAGATAAGAATAACGAATCATCTAATAAACCTTCTGCTCCACCCGCGCCCAATGACGAAGCTGGTGAAATAGGTGAATATATAATTTCAATAAAATTTGTTTAATAATTAATAATATCTCTTAATTATTCAATTTCTTTTCTTTTTTTTTTTTTTTTATAATTATAGCTGCAGCTTGTACGGTACTTCTTTCACGATGTTTGGACATAATCGATGCTAATCCTTCAACTATACTTACTCAAGAACGTTTCGAAGAATTGAATGCCAAAGAAATTGAACAAATTGCGTGTCGTGATACATTGAGATTACCTAACGAAGTGATTCTATTTTCTGCACTAAATAAATGGGCTGCATCGAATTGTAGAAAACGTGGTGTCGAACCTACTTCTTCAAATAAAAGGGCTGCCCTATCTGACGAAGTGTGGTATTCCGTAAGATATTTACTTATGACCGATAAGGAATTTATTGACGGTCCCATGGCTAATGGTATTTTATCTAGCGAAGAGTCAGCTTTTATTTTTGCCAAAATTCTTGGACACCCTAGTAAAGGAGAGGTACATTTTATTATTCGATATTTTCATAATCTTTCATTTTTTAAACTTGTAATTTTTAATAATTTAAAAAATATAATATATAAGGTTTCTCTTTTTTAATTTTTTATACAAGGGTAGCTTGCGATTTTACGTGAAAGAAACTAAATCAAAAATGTAGAATTAAATTTGTTCATGTAATATTTCTTGCATGATACAAAAAAAAAAGAAAGAATAGTTAATAGTTACAATAATTATATTAATATAAATTATAGGCAAATATTTCAAGAAGCAGCCCTCTTTGGAGGTTAACCAACAAACCAAGAAGTGGAACAATAACGTGCCATAAACAAGATTGTAGCATGTTAAAATCAGGTAAGAAGGAACGTCAGGATAATAGAAAAAATCGACGAAAAGAGTGTGCTAGTCAAGCGTGTTCCAGAATTTGTACCTGTTTCGTACGTGTTTTAGCATGTGTATTCGAGTAAATAGTAAAAATTGAAAATAAGCTTCCACGCTCTATTATTACAACTTTCATTAGAAGAACAAAAAACAAACCAAATAAAAAAGAACAATATTCAATTGCACTTTTGCTAATTTTCTAATATATTGATAAGTTATATGTATATATATATATATATAAGATTTCTAAGAAATCATAGCAATCGAAAACAACGAAAAACGAAATATTTAGATCTCATTAAATGAATTTTTGATTTTCGATATTCCTTACAGTGCCATCGAATATTATAAAGAAAAGAAAACAAAAAAATAGATTTTATGTATTTGTGTGACAAGATTTTTTATGACTTTCGTTAACACCAATCGTATTATTCGATAACTATATTTAATTATTTAACGAAAGTTAGTCAGACAATTGAAAATAGAATTTATCATACGTGCACACTATGCTGTCTCATTGTCAATTGCCGGAAAGTTAATAAGTATACACAAGATTTATGCATTTAGAATTATATCTCGAGAGCATTAAAACAAAACAAAAAAAAGAACCGAAAAATGAATATTTTTATAAACTATCTTACAATTAGATCGATCGATTGATGATCGATAATGATGATGATGATGATTATTATTATTCTTTTGGTGGTTTATAAAAAATTAGCGTAATAACGAAAAATGTTCCTTATTGTCTCTTATTGTTTTATATTTATTTCTCATAAGTGCTAATTATAAAAAGTAAAATAAATAAATAAATAAATAAAATAAGGATTAATCAATTAAATTATTCTTATAAATTGTGCTATATTATATTTTAAGCTAGTCTGACTTTGATTGTGTTCATTATCTACTTTTTGTAACTTTAACTCAGCGAATTTTTTTTTTTACATATTAAGTATATCGAAGTATAAAACAAAGAAAATAATTGATTTAAACAAATATACGCGTACGTTGTTACTAGCAAATATGATCTGTATAAGCATAGATTTATGTATAATATATCGTACATTCGTATGATTTCTAAGAAATGTAAGTTTGTGCGAATTTATAACGCTTCTAAGTGCAATTATTTTTAATTTACTATAAATAAATATATGTATATATATATATATATATACAGGATACATCAGAAATTAATCGCTAAATTTTATGGCATCGCGTATTTTACTTTACCAAAAACATATGATCAAATGAAATACAAACATTACGCAAGATCTTCTTTTCTCGAATAAAAATAATTTATCTTTGTGACAAAGTATTTTAAAAATGTGACGACAAAAGTTACTGAAAGTAATTGTTCAAAATAATATTAACACGTTAAATAGAAATTATTCAAGACTGTAGAAGATGTTTGAAATCGGGGAGGAGGGAATGTGCAGGGGATGCAATTGATCCTCATCTGACGATTTAAAGATTAATGTAATTATTATTAAAATATTCTGAAGCAGATTAATTAAAAGCAAAAAAACAGTTGGTCATTATATCCGTGTTTATATGAACTTTTTTTCAGAATAGAATATGAAATCTAAGTTGAACCATTTAATTTTGAAGTACCCTGTATATATATATTTTTTTTCTACATTTATACATAATTTTCCTGCAGCAAATCAAAGATTATATTATTTAAGAAATTTTATATATATTCTTTTTTTTCAAATAATCCTCTAATCGATAAATGTTTCTTCTTTTTATGTTTATTGATTTCAATGAAAAAATACGAATGGATAATCATTTATAATATTAATAAAAATAAAAAAACATGTAATAATACATAATTAAGTGACTGAAAAAAGGAAAAAGCATAAAGTAACATATTGTTTTGTACGGAATTAGAATACACAAAAAAAAGAAGTTATATATTTATTTAAATTTTTGTAAAAAAAAAAAAAAATGTTACTCTTACACTTTTCCATGTTCAATCATTTAATTAAAACATTTTGATAGACAATATAAATTTTGATCAATCTATCCATATAGACATTCATTTGTGATCGTTTAAAAAAGATAATTTTATTGTTGCTATTATAATTCATAATTAATTATCATCGAGTTAATATTTAACAAATTTTATGCGTTATTATTATCAGCGTTATATTATATTATATTATATTACATTTGTATTATGACTGATAGTTATGCGAATATTTAATAATTGTTTTTTATATGTGTATATATATATATATATATATTATATATTGTCTAGTTATAACATATACACATATATTTATTAATTTTTGAAATAAACCTTCAATTTATGTTATATCACGAAAAAAAATATTGAATGATACTCATTTTTTCGAATAAATAACATCTTTGTAATATTCAATAGCGTGATAACATACAACTATATAGTTTTATGTATAAATCAATGCCAAACAAAGAGACTTTGAAAATATAAATAATTAATTAAATAAATATCAATCAAAAATGCTATTTTTTCTATACACAAACCAAATAATTTCAACTATAAAATTATTTATTATTTTTATAAAATTAGTTGCATGTCTCAATTCGTTCAAAATTTATACACGACGTGCAGTAGCGGTAATAATAAGAAACACCATTAAATGCAACAGTGGATAAGTAAGAAATAGTTACCTTGTTTCAAAGAATGCAAAAGTGCATAACTAGAAACTCCCAAGTCCTTTTCTTTTCTAAACAGATCCATAATAATGAATACCCTGACCACCAGTGGGCGATAGTTGGTACCTTAACGCAATGATGGTACGATACTATCAAAGAATAGAGTTCTGACAGTACAATACTATCAAAGAATACAATATTTTTATATAGTTGTACTGTAATAGAATTTTAAATAATGATATTTAATTTTTAATGTATAAAAATGTGTGTGCCTTCAGAAATGCCATTATACATATATATTTTAAAAATTTGCAATTATAGAAACTCAAGTAGAAGAAAGTCGCAAAAAAGTTTGTTGTTAAATCCAACGATGATCACCTGCAACAAGAAGAAAACTATATTAATAATACAATCAAGTGATATGAAGTAGCCTAATATATAAATCGTCCAATTCGCAGATGCACTTTTCAATTGAATTCTTTATCTATTTTTATCAAATATCTATTTACCGTAGCAATAAAATTAAATTTAAACGCGTGATTTTACATTTAGAAAAAATAAAAAAAATAAAAAAGTAAAAGTACAAATATTAAGTTACTAGAGAAAATAATATCGATTAATTATTATAACTAATACTTTTAAACTGCATTATATAGAAAAGAAAAGATTAAAAATTTAATAAAATACGATCACAGTTAATAATTTTAAAGACGCGACTAGAAAAGAAAAATTACTGTATTATTTACCGAACATTATTTAAGCTTTCAAATTTTAAAATACGAAAAAATATTCAAATTTTTGACTCGAACTAACTAAACACATGTGCATCTTTTTGACGATATAGACACAAATTTGGTGTCCCAAGGAGATGGAATGGTCCATCATCTCCAATTACAACTAGAAATTAATGACGAGCAAAAAAGTAAAACAATAAAATATAAAATATGACTAAGGAGCCATTCTCTAAAGGTTCAAACTTGCTGTTGAACCTTTGAAAATAACTCAATAGCCTGTAGTTGCCCTCTTGAGCCACAATTAAGTGGGGGCCTCTTCGGCATTAAGCCTCTTCTTTCTTCATTCCACGAAAACTGCATTTGGACATTTTCTACGTACGAGCAAGATAAGATCTTTCATACTAACTTTGCAAATGAACTTGAATTTTGTTATGATTGTTTATTCTCAATTAGTAAAAAATTAATTTACATTTCGCGTTTACTTTTCTAGCTCGTGGACCATCAAAGAACTTAGAGTTCATTGACCATACACGAGAACAATTAATCGAATGTCCAAGCAGATAATATCCCTCGATGACCTAATAACACTTCGCACTTCTAACGTCGAGTAATAAAATGGAATTGAAATAAAAAGTGCAATAAATGCAATGTATTTTCTTGCAATACTTTCAGTTCAATAATATGTTATATTTAATTATATCATATATTTCTAGCTGTAAGACAAAATCGCGATAGTGCGTAGTGCTAATCCTGAAATACTTAAAACTAAGTATCAAATGCATCAAAGAATTTGCGAATTTGATTCGACTCTATCTCGTTCGAGATAAAATCGAAGTAGAAATGAATCTTTCAAATGGTTGCAAATACCTTTGAATCATGATACATAATAAAGATCACAGAATAGTTACAAAATAAATTAACAAATCAAGCATAATATAGAATGAGATGATAAAATTTTGTAACAATTCTGTATAAACCAGGAGGCGGAATTTCCACTCCGGAGTGGAAGCAAGAAGTCTAATGCCTTTCCTGGATCCTACCTACTTAAAATTAAAGTTTTCACATTCATTCAGAGAAGTATGCTACCTGCCTGCCTATTATCCATATTTTTACCCATTTTAAGAAAAACCATACGTACCCACCCACTCACTCCACGGTTCTCACACATACCACCAGGGTGCAAAAGCCTAAACTAGAGAGCATGCCCCGGGGCACCTCCGACACCCTAGTTCAACCACGTTTTCTAAACTTATATGCTAATGGGTATACGTACGTTTTGCTGAAATCGACTGCCAAGGCTAATGATTATTGCATACAAAACTAAAGCAAAAATACAAGTATACACTAGTATATATGTATGCATACTAGTAATATACAAGTATATCAAAGTTTCCACAAATAAATGCAGTAACTCTACTATGCAAACGATTATCAAAAAAATGAGAAATATTTAATATAAATATAAGAATGAAGATAGATATGTAGAAGTAATTCTTTAAGTATTTAATGATGTATTAAATGAATAAAAACATATCGCGTAACGATGTACAATACACACTACCTAATACGCACACACAGGTGTAAAGTACATCGTGCAATCACTAGCACAATAACAGCCGCCAATAGGGGAAAAAACTAAAACTAAACCCACGCTAACTGTTTCTCACCCATTCGTGTAACACCTGGGCACACGCATAGATGAGAACGCAGAAAGTATGGGGGGGGAGAAACGGGAGATTAGTATATTAGAAGCTGAAAATCCTGATCTAAAAAATATGATTAAGACATAAACACATAAATACATTTGTATAAAAATTCATCTAAGCGACTAAGGACTCTACAAGTCATTTGGTGAATAATGACTTAAACAAGCGAATGAAAAAAAAAGTTACCCCATATGAAACAATTATAGTTTCGAGGTAAGGATGTATTAAAAGACTCTACAATAATGATGGATATTTTTTGCAAACCTCGGACGACTCCTTTCATTAAGTTGGCTGTTCTAATTAAAGAACTGGGCTTTGAGCCGCCACTTAACTGCCAAAGTCTATCCGTCGCGAATGAGTTTGTCTTCTTGCTCATTTATTTAAAATATCAAAGTATTGATATATCAAAATTAATTTCGATTAGATAAACTATGTACGAAGCAATGCATGTAAGACATTTATTACATGCTTTTAACACGTAATAAAAAAGAGAGTGCATTTATTAATTGCATTATGAATTAAATGAATTTAACCGATGAGACAAGAAAACCTATCCTAAACTAATAATAAAACATACAATAAAATATACAATTTTCATGAGTAGCACCTAAAAAGGAATTACTCATGTGCTCGTCAATAATTTATTTAAATAATTACAACCAGTAACTCGTGCCGATTTGGACCTTTCATCCTCGGCATGATTGAGCACTGGAGGGACTTTAAATAAAAACTCATGGTTTAAGAAGTTCTGCGATGGCTCCAAAACACTCCTACTTCGCAGCAAGTATTGTAGTCTGACGATGGAAGACGATACTCGATTTGCCATTGAAGAAGATCCATCGAAGATCCATCGAAGATCCATCGAAGATCCATCGAGGAATTCATCCAACATCTTTGAAAGGAAGAGAATCCATGGTTATATCTGTAAAATTAAATAGAACAAAACGATAAATTATCTGGAATATTATTCAAAATCATATAAAATAAAATTGAATAAAATGTAAATACAAATGAATACTTACAATGCATTTCAAGAAGATGCAGCTCTATTGCACCATGGTGATGCACCTCGCGTGAATCTAAAAACGCGGTATAAACGAAAATAAGAAACTATAGATGAGTTTCTTATCGCGAAACCGATATTTTATTATACGACGAACAACACTGACTCTAATTCGCGTTTGATTTTAACTTATTACTCGCCCGATCACTGATTCTACAACTAATTCAAAGACTGCATTGCACGCAGTTTGATGATACCACCATAAACACTGCACATATTGCTTCGCTCACTGTTGCAATCTGAAACTGAAATAAAAAACAATACTATTAATATCATTACTATTACAGAAAAACATTAAAATTTTGGAGGAATTATTTAATACAAAAATATACTCACTTTAAATCTTTATTGATGAATGCACAATAGATCTCTTATCCTTAGGATGATGATGCCAATGCACAAATAATGACTATAAAACTGCATTAAATGTAATTAATTCAATTAACACTAGATTTATGGACCGAGCAAATGTGATTCATTTCAAACTTTTTTGTTACATATATATAAAATAGAAATATTTTAATTAATTGTAATTTAATAAAATTTAAATTTAATTACTTTTAAAATAGAATATTTTTTAAAAATATATATTAATTTTTAATGCTGTAATGAAATATGCATAAATATTAATTCCTCTCCTCTACCCACTTTTTCATTTAAACAATGTTTGTAAATTTTAAGTAAATAGTGAACAAAACAATAGTGAAATAATCTAGTGTTAAACGAATTTCTAAATGAATTTAATTAATAAAATATGAATACCATTCCAACGATGATCTGAAACACAAATAAAAACAAAATAATATAAATTGTTGTTATATAAAAATTACAATAATTATTGAGAACATGTTTAATATAAAAATTGACTTACGTTTTTTCTTCATTGATGAATGCACGATGGGTCTCCTACCCTTAGGATGACGATGAGCACACGTTTAAACTTAATAAAAGAAACTTGCGAGTTTCTTAACCGAGCAAACGAAACTTTAACATGCGACGATCAACACTGAATCTACTTGTCGACTTTTTATATTTTATTTTAACACGATGCAACACACGAGAACCTCATTGCCTACGCGCTCGATTGCAATGATTTTCTGAAACAGAAAAAGAAAAAGAACAATTAATATTATTGTTGTAATAAAAATCAATTGAAATTTTCATAGATATGTTTGATAGTAAAGTATACTTACTTTTAGTCTTCGTTGATGATTGCAGGATGGGTATCCTACCCTTAGGATGACGATGTATAAAATAAAATTAAATAAAAAGTCTGAAAAGCTGAAACATACTAAAGACCATATTACAATATTTCCTGTAAATCATTTCTGAAGGCAGGGCACACATTAAAACCATTGAATATTTCTGATTAAATATTCAATATAATCAGAAAACTCAATAAAGAGTAACTTAAAAAATAAACCAGTTTTTATACCATTCTATGCAATGAAAAACTTTTTAAACTATTAAAATCAAAACGATAACTTTAGAAATAAAATTATTAAATAATTTAATACGTCTCTTTTTCGTTTATGTTGTCTCGTCGAAGGATAGAAGACGAATACGAGATACGTTGCTACGTAACCTTGGTAGAGGAGATCTTGGGAATGTCGAACGTTCGGCTACTATACCTATGTTATCGGCTGTTTACGTTTTGTCGTCGACTCGAGAAATACCTACAAATATAAATACACATTTAAATAATAGCTTATATGTAGAGTGTATTGTTTTCTTATTCTTCCTCTCTCTCACACACTCCTTCTCTCTCACTCTTTCTGTAGTATTTCTATATGATTATATGCTTATACTTAAAAAAAATAATGCTCACCTCGCCGTATATGGAGTAGATAAAAAAAGTTGCCACAAGATTAAAAGGTTAGTGAATTCGTGTTGCAACTATCCCCATGCTCAGAAAGCTAAAAAAAAAGTAAAATATGAAAAAACTCACGTATAAAAATTATGCATGTAGTATGCATTTGATATATAACATTCGTTATATATCATTTAATATATAACAGGAAGGTGTACATTAAAATATTAATTGAAACAATTACCTGAAATTAACGGGATAACCAAATCCGCTGCAACAAGTATACAGATCGCAGATTAAAAAATTCGAAAGATTCGCCATATTGCAGTGCATAAAGCAGGCGCATAAGACTGGCGCGAAAATACTGCATGCGCGAAAATGATGCGCAGAATATCTTCCTTCCACCTATATTAAAGAAAAATTTTGAATGATTAAAAATACGATATAGAAGCATAAAAATTGTCAAAATATACTCAAAAAATCAAAATTGATCCTTACATCCTTTATATATTATAATAGGAAGATGTAAACTTTATAAAATATCTTTTAATTACCTGATCTTAACGGGACGATGACACTCCGATGTGTTCTCCACGAATGACGCCATGAAACTGAAGAATTCGGACGAAAGCTTGGCTGTGATTGGCTAATTCATTTTTTTGAACAAGAAAAGGGTCATCACAGCTTCTTACACGGACAGAATCTGACCTTCCTCATGACCACGCTGGTCAAACTACATATGATAATTTATTTATTAAATAAATTAAAAATCATTTCTATTTTTCTAATAAATGTACACAATACTTATAAATATTCTAAAAATAATGAATAGAATAAAGACAATGTAGACATTAAGAGATCTTTGTCGTTTTGCACAAAAGAACAATGTCGTATAGAAGACAATTGTCGATAGAAAAATGTCTAATATGAAATGCAGCATATGAAAGAATAAATTCCCAAAATCTGTATCGATAAAGAATCCTCACAATTGGAATACTTTCAGAGATGCATAATTGTTTTTAAAATATTTACAATAACGTTTATACACGATTCACACACAAAGATTATTCCACATGATTTTCTATGCTATAAGATACTATATTCTCTTTATTCTATTCATTATTTTTAGAATAATTATGAATAACGTGTACATTTTATTTCTAATCGAAAAAAGAAACATAAATTTATAACATATCAAAATTATTCTCCTCTATTTAATGTATGTTAAAACATATGAAATGTTTAAACCAATGTATATGCATAGAAACAATCTGAAATGTAATTAGAGTATATTAGAATAATAAAATAATTGTTAATTAAAGAATGAGATTCCCTATTTTTATTTAAAAGCTTATATATGATATATGTACCTTTCTCTTAAAGATTCACCTTTTAACTGAGGCATTATCCTCTATGAAAATGCTTTTATTCAATGTTGGTTATGTTATTTTCCAAATTTGCCCATGTATGCAACGCAAATAACATTCCAGTTACACAGAGATTCACATTATAACTCTTTAATTTTTACACTATTTTTACTTTACACAATACTTTACACACTTTAATTGTATACATTATAAAAATAATGAATAAAATAAAAAAAGAATACATATTAAAAACATTATCTCATTGCATACGAGAAAATAATCATGGAGAAGAGAAACTTTTTCAATGAAATTTGTAAAACAATTGACAATCTATCGCTTGCCAACAGTATAAAAATAAATCCTCATCATAAAGGCGCGTTTTTACTTTATCGATATTGATAATAGGGACTTTTATACTGTTGGCAAGCGATAGATTGTCAACTGTTTTGCCAATTTCGTTGACAAAGTTTCTTTTCTATATGATTGTTCTCTCGTGTGTAATGAGATAATGTTTCTATTATGGATTCTTTTTACTATATTCCTTATTTTTATAATGTTTAGAAGGGACATATGCATTTAATAAAAATAGTAATAACATAATAGTGATAAGAATGTAAAAATAAGAGAATTGTAATCTGTAATTCTGTTTAATTGGAATGTTATTTGCGTTGCATACATGGGCAAATTTGGAAAATAACATAACCAACATTGAATAAAAGCATTTTCACAGAGGATAATGCCTCAGTTAAAAGGTAAATCTTGAAGAGAAAGGTACATATATCATATGTAATAAGTTATTAGATAACAAAATGCACTTATATTAATTATTTAACAATTATTTTATCATTCTAATATTCTCTAATTACATTTCAGATTGTTTCTATACATATACATTGGTTTAAACATTTCATATGTTTTAACATACATTAAATAGAGGAGAATAATTTTGATATGTTATAAATTTATGTTTCTTTTTTCGATTAGAAATAAAATTAACACTTATTGCTTATAATTATTCTAAAAATAATGAATAGAATAAAGAGAATATAGTATCTTATAGCATAGAAAATCATGTGGAATAATCTTCGTGTGTGAATCGTGTATAAACGTTATTGTGAATATTTTTAAAACAATTATGCATCTCTAAAAGTATTTCAATTGTGAGGATTCTTTATCGATACAGATTTTGGGAATTTATTCTTTCATATGCTGCATTTCATATTAGTCATTTTTCTATCGACAATTGTCTTCTATACGACATTGTTCTTTTGTGCAAAACGACAAAGATCTCTTAATGTCTACATTGTCTTTATTCTATTCATTATTTTTAGAATATTTATAAGTATTGTGTACATTTATTAGAAAAATAGAAATGATTTTTAATTTATTTAATAAATAAATTATCATATGTAGTTTGACCAGCGTGGTCATGAGGAAGGTCAGATTCTGTCCGTGTAAGAAGCTGTGATGACCCTTTTCTTGTTCAAAAAAATGAATTAGCCAATCACAGCCAAGCTTTCGTCCGAATTCTTCAGTTTCATGGCGTCATTCGTGGAGAACACATCGGAGTGTCATCGTCCCGTTAAGATCAGGTAATTAAAAGATATTTTGTATAGTTTACATCTTCCTATTATAATATATAAAGGATGTAAGGATCAATTTTGATTTTTTAAGTATATTTTGAAAGTTTTTGTGGTCCTATATCGTATTTTTAATCATTCAAAATTTTTCTTTAATATAGGTGGAAGGAAGATATACTGCGCATCATTTTCGCGCATGCAGTATTTTCGCGCCAGTCTTATGCGCCTGCTTTATGCACTGCAATATGGCGAATCTTTCGAATTTTTTAATCTGCGATCTGTATACTTGTTGCAGCGGATTTGGTTATCCCGTTAATTTCAGGTAATTGTTTCAAATAATTTTCTAAATTATACCTTCCTATTATCAAATGATGTTATATATCAAATGAAATGATATATAATGTTATATAATCAAATGCTATATAATAAATGTTATATACCAAATACTACATGCAAGATTTGTATACGTGAGTTTTTTCATATTTTACTTTTTTTTAGCTTTCTGAGCATAGGGAGAGTTTTAAGTAATTCCTTTTTAAGAGTTATTCATGAAAATTGTATATTTACTATATGTTTTATTATTAGTTCAGGATAGGTTTTCTTGCCTCATCGATTAAATTCACTTAATTAATAATGCATTTAATGAATGTTTTGTTATAAAGAAGAACGGCTCAGTCTATAGGTGAATTTCGAAGAAGAAGGTACTCCAATAATTTATCTCTTAATTTTAAACAATAATCGATACTTCTATCAATTAATTAACAATTGTTTAAATATTCTAATACACCCTTCTTATATTACAGCATAATTAAACACTCGAAGTTATCACTGCGCATGAACAATAAAATAATTATTTTAGAATAAATAAAATAATAAAATCTGTACGTTATAATATTACATTTTCTTTATTAGAATTATTATTACCGTTGCAGAAATAATCAACATAAGAAAAATCATAAACAACTTTCTAATTAATGTTTTGTTTTAGAGAACAATGGGTCAGTCTGCAAGTGAATTTCGAAGAGGAAGGTACTCCAATAATATATCTCGTACTTTTAAACAATAATTAATACTTTTATCGATTAATTAACAATTAATATAATATTCTTATACACTGTACTTATATTACAGGACAATTAAACACTCGAAGTCATCACTGCGCAGGAACAATAAAATAATTACGTTAGAATAGATAAAATAATAAAATCTGTACGTTATAATATTGAATTTTCTTTATTAGAATTTTAATAACCGTTGCAGAAATAATCAACATAAGAAAAATCATAAACAACTTTCTAATCAAAGTTTTGTTTTAGAGAACATTGGGTCAGTCTATAAGTGAATTTCGAAGAGGAAGGTACTCCAATAATTTATCTCGTACTTTTAAACAATAATCGATACTTCTATCGATTAATTAACAATTATTTTAATACTCTAATACACTCTACTTATATTACAGCATAATTAAACACTCGAAGTCATCACTGCGCATGAACAATAAATTAATTACGTTAGAATGAATAAAATAATAAAATTGGAACGTTATAATATTGAATTTTCTTTATTAGAAATATAATTACCGTTGCAGAAATAATCAACATAAGAAAAATCATAAACAACTTTCTAATCAAAGTTTTGTTTTAGAGAACAATGGGTCAGTCTGCAAGTGAATTTCGAAGAGGAAGGTACTCCAATAATATATCTCGTACTTTTAAACAATAATTAATACTTTTATCGATTAATTAACAATTAATATAATATTCTTATACACTGTACTTATATTACAGGACAATTAAACACTCGAAGTCATCACTGCGCAGGAACAATAAAATAATTACGTTAGAATAGATAAAATAATAAAATCTGTACGTTATAATATTGAATTTTCTTTATTAGAATTTTAATTACCGTTGCACACATGATCAACATATTTGAAGTCATATAAACAACTTTCTAATCAATGTTTTGTTTTAGAGAACAACAGCTCAGTCTATTAGTGCATTTCGAAGAGGAAGGTACTCCGAAAATATATTCCGTACTTTTAAATAATAATCGATACTTCTATCGATTGTTTAACAATTATACTAATACTCTAATACACTCTACTTATATTACAGCATAATTTAACACTCGAAGTCATCACTGCGCATGAACAATAAATTAATCACATTAGAATAAAAATAATGTTTAAATGCGAACGTTATAATCTTGAATTTTCATTATTAGAATTATTATTACTGTTGCAGAAATAATCAACATAAGAAAAATCATAAACAACTTTCTTATCAAAGTTTTGTTTTAGAGAACAATGGGTCAGTCTATAAGTGAATTTCGAAGAGGAAGGTACTCCAATAATTTATCTCGTACTTTTAAACAATAATCGATACTTCTATCAATTAATTAACAATTGTTTAAATATTCTAATACACCCTTCTTATATTACAGCATAATTAAACACTTGAAGTCATCACTGCGCATGAACAATAAAATAATTACGTTAGAATGAATAAAATAATAAAATTTGAACGTTATAATATTGAATTTTCTTTATTAGAATTACAATTACCGTTGCACACATGATCAACATATATGAAGTCATATAAACAACTTTCTAATTAATGTTTTGTTTTAGAGAACAACGGCTCAGTCTATAAGTGAATTTCGAAGAAGAAGGTACTCCAATAATTTCTCTCGTACTTTTAAACAATAATCGATACTTTTATCGATTATTTAACAATTATTTAAATATTCTAATACACCCTTCTTATATTACAGCATAATTAAACACTTGAAGTCATCACTGCGCATGAACAATAAAATAATTACGTTAGAATGAATAAAATAATAAAATTTGAACGTTATAATATTGAATTTTCTTTATTAGAATTTTAATTACCGTTACAGAAATAATCAACATAAGAAAAATCATAAACAACTTTCTAATCAAAGTTTTGTTTTAGAGAACAATAGGTCAGTCTATAAGTGAATTTCGAAGAGGAAGGTACTCCAATAATTTATCTCGTACTTTTAAACAATAATCGATACTTCTCTCCATTAATTAACAATTATTTTATTATTCTGATACACCCCTCCTATATTACAGCATAATTTAACACTCGAAGTCATCACTGCTCATGAACAATAAAATAATTACGTTAGAATGAATAAAATAATAAAATTTGAACGTTATAATATTACTTTTTGTTTTATTAGAATTATTATTACCGTTGCACACATGATCAACATATGAAAAGTCATATAAACAACTTTCTAATTAATGTTTTGTTTTAGAGAACAACGTCTCAGTCTATTAGTGAATTTCGAAGAGGAAGGTACTCCGAAAATATATTCCGTACTTTTAAACAATAATCGATACTTCTATCCATTAATTAACAATTATTTTAATATTCTAATACACCCTTCTTATATTACAGCATAATTTAACACTCGATGTCATCACTGCGCATGAACAATAAAATAATTACGTTAGAATGAATAAAATAATAAAATTTGAACGTTATAATATTACTTTTTGTTTTATTAGAATTATTATTAACGTTGCACACATGATCAACATATGAAAAGTCATATAAACAACTTTCTAATTAATGTTTTGTTTTAGAGAACAACGGCTCAGTCTATAAGTGAATTTCGAAGAGGAAGGTACTCCAATAATTTATCTCGTACTTTTAAACAATAATCGATACTTCTATCAATTAATTAACAATTGTTTAAATATTCTAATACACTTTACTTATATTACAGCATAATTAAACACTCGAAGTCATCACTGCGCATGACCAATAAAATAATTACGTTAGAATGAATAAAATAATAAAATTTGAACGTTATAATCTTGAATTTTCATTATTAGAATTATTATTACCGTTGCAGAAATAATCAACATAAGAAAAATCATAAACAACTTTCTAATCAAAGTTTTGTTTTAGAGAACAATGGGTCAGTCTGCAAGTGAATTTCGAAGAGGAAGGTACTCCAATAATTTATCTCGTACTTTTAAACAATAATCGATACTTCTATCAATTAATTAACAATTGTTTAAATATTCTAATACACTTTACTTATATTACAGCATAATTAAACACTCGAAGTCATCACTGCGCATGACCAATAAAATAATTACGTTAGAATGAATAAAATAATAAAATTTGAACGTTATAATATTGAATTTTCTTTATTAGAATTACAATTACCGTTGCACACATGATCAACATATGAAAAGTCATATAAACAACTTTCTAATTAATGTTTTGTTTTAGAGAACAACGTCTCAGTCTATAAGTGAATTTCGAAGAGGAAGGTACTCCAATAATTTATCTCGTACTTTTAAACAATAATCGATACTTCTATCAATTAATTAACAATTGTTTAAATATTCTAATACACCCTTCTTATATTACAGCATAATTAAACACTTGAAGTCATCACTGCGCATGAACAATAAAATAATTACGTTAGAATGAATAAAATAATAAAATTTGAACGTTATAATATTACTTTTTGTTTTATTAGAATTATTATTAACGTTGCACACATGATCAACATATGAAAAGTCATATAAACAACTTTCTAATTAATGTTTTGTTTTAGAGAACAACGTCTCAGTCTATTAGTGAATTTCGAAGAGGAAGGTACTCCGAAAATATATTCCGTACTTTTAAACAATAATCGATACTTCTATCGATTGTTTAACAATTATACTAATATTCTAATACACCCTTCTTATATTACAGCATAATTTAACACTCGATGTCATCACTGCTCATGAACAATACGAATTCTTTTCGATTATTCAACGATTATTTTAATATTCTAATACACTTTAATTATTTTTCAGATTGTTTCAATGCATATACATTGGTTTTAATGTTACATACACATTAACGTACTTTGAATAGAAAATAATTTTAATATGAATTTATTTCTTCAGTTTATCAGATGACTGTCTTTACTTTGATTGCATTCCCGGATCGAAAGGTAATATAAAATTCTCCAATTACTTACATTGCAAATAAAATTGTATTAATATTCATTAAAATTTCTGTTTCAGAAGCGGTTTAATGGGTAGCGGGTAAATTTTTTGTTCGTAAAGGGTGGTACCATTTACGAATAAATAATTTACTTCAGGTATGCGACCCTGCCCACGCGAGCCATGATTCCATCTTACTCCCAAAGATAGAATCATGTTTATTTAACTTTTAAATTGGAACTACCGTCTTTTTTTTTCTTTTTTTCTTTTTGATATGCATAGATAGATATGCATGTAGCATGGGAAACTGAAGCTTCATTGTAAGGGAAGGCATCTTCCGCTAATTGTTAGACGGACCCAAGGATTTTTTTCCGTAAGTTCGCAATAGTATACGGTGTTGGACTGAACATTTAGTGTAGGTTTCTCCTAAATTTAGAGTCAGTGGACTAGTCCAATCGGGGGGAAACCACTTAAAAAAAAATCGTGAAAAGTTCCGCTTTAAAAGTTATACCCATCCCCCTTTTCTCCTATCCCTTTTATTTTTTAACTCTTTTTTATCCCTTTGTTTTCTGTTGCAGATTGGACTATGTTAAGGAAACGACTACAGGTGGACCAAAGGAGGACCATAAAGGAACAAGAAGTGGACTTGGTAATGTAAGATAGTATAAAATAATTATTTGCATAAATAAAATGAAAATTTTTGTATCTTTATATAATTCTCTTTGTAGCATCTCACATGTGTGATCATTATTTTTAATGTATTTTCTTTATTTATAGGTTCCATGGAACAACTCATAATTGTATACTCTTTTTAATTATTATACTTTATTTTATGGAGATTGAAAATTATGTATATAAATGTATATAGATTGTATTTCTATAAGTTGAAGTTATTCTAGGGTGTGTTAGTTTTAAGTATCATCGATGATTCTATTGAATTTCTTTTCAGATTACACTCATTGCTTATCTCATTCTGTATTTTTTAGTATTGAAATTTTTCTCTGGTATTTTCGATAATAATTTTAACGATTTTTCGGATGGTACTCTTATGGTGGGGCCTAAGAGTTAGGTTCATTCTTTTGAATGATATTCGGATGGTGGCATCTTTAGGATGCACATCCCTCGTGGGTCTTCAGAAGCGGTTACCTCCTCGTGGTTAGACCCGGGCAATGGATATTGCTTTCCGTGTAATGTTTATCATATTTTTATATGCTCTACATTCCATGGCAAGTGAAATCTAGCTAAAGACCGCTTATCATTAATATTATAATAATAATTAGTTTCTTTCATTTTCCTTATTAATATCATATTCACATTCCTCTCATTACTTTCCCTTAAATATTCACCTTCATATTATATTTCACATAATAATACTCGATTTATTTTGTAGTAACTTTAATCATGTACATTCTTTCAGTCGATTTTTTGACGTGTAGTGCGGTCGGTTTAAACACGTCTCGGTCGCGATCGCGTTCGCGTTCGCGTTTGTAATAAAAAACTTTATTATAGTTTTTTATTTTCGTTACCGTCTACTGGTCAACGTCATCTTAAGGGTAGGAGACCTATCGGGCATTCATCACAGAAGACTACAAGTAAGTATAAATTTTCTATCAAACATTTTAATGATAATTCTAATGTATCTTTTATATTATGACGATGATATTAATAGTTCTTTTTCATTTTTCTGTTTCAGATTACCATTGCAATCGTGCGTGTTGGCAATGAAGGGATCGTTTGTTTGCATCGTTCAACAAAATCGCGAATTAGAGTCAGTGTTTGTTCGCCGTATATAAAAATTTCGGTTTTGTTCGGGTAAAGAAACTCCGATAGTTTCTTTTATTCGATTTAAACGCGCGCCCATCGTCATCCTAAGGGTAGGAGACCCATCGGGCATTCATCACTGAAGATAGAAGGTAAATTAAAATTTCTATTAAACATTTACTTTAATAATAACTTATAATTTTGAAATGATAATAATGATTCTAATCGTTTTGTACTTTTTTCTTATTTCAGAAGGGTAAGCAGTGTGAGTGTTTGAATTTTTTGACTGCGTGCAATGCAGTTGTAAAAATTAGAGTCAGTGTTTGTTCGAATAATTAAAGTCAAATTGAATCGCGAAGTAGAGTCAGTGCCGTGTTCGCGATAAGAAACACGTAAAGTTTCTCCGTCGTTTGAACCGTCTACAGCATCGTCATCTTTAAAGGTGGGATACCTGTCGGGCATCATCTAAAAAGATGAAAAGGTAAGTTAACTTTTCTATTAAACATTTCTTCAATAATTTTATATGATTTTTGAAATAATAACAATGATTCTAATCGTTTCGTTTTGCTTTTTCTATTCACAGGTAAGACGTGTGTCGGGTTTTGATATTTCAACTGTCCGGTATGCAGTTGTAAAAGTAGAGTCAGTGTTTGTTCGAATAATTAAAATCAAATCTTTTATCGCGAAATAGAGTCAGTATTTGTTCGTTTATATTATATAATTTTAATATCACGGATTTAGAATCATCAATAACTGCGAGCAATGCAGTTAATTACAATAGTGTATTTGTTCGTATAAAGTTGTTTTTTTTTATTTATAACAGTCGTACAGACTGTTCGCGAAAGTAGAGTCAGTGAAGTGAAGTGACCGGGAGTGAAATTTTCGTGTGTTTGCATTTGACTGCGTGCAATGCAGTTTTTTTTTAAAGTAGAGTCAGTGTTTTTGTTCGATTAATTAAAAAGTACAATTTTGATCGCGAAGTAGAGTCAGTGATCGGGCGGGCGTATAAATTCAATTTAAATCATACGCGTATGTAGAGTCAGTGTTGTTCGCCGTATCAGAAAAATTTCGGTTTCGCGATAAGAAACTCATCTATAGTTTCTTATATTCGTTTATCGCGTTATTAGAGTCACGCGTGTGAGTGAGTGAGTGGAAGGAAAAGTGCATCAAGAAATTCTCCGATGGACCTGGTGGACGAGGGATGCAGCTGGGACCATTTTCTACGAAGTAGGAGTGTTTTGGAGCCATCGCAGAACTTCTTAAATCATGAGTTTTTATTTAAAGTCCCTCCGGTGCTCAATCATGCCGAGGATGAAAGGTCCCAATCGGCACGAGCTACTGGTTGTAATTTTTACCAAAAAAATTATTGACGAGCACATGAGTTTATTCCAAAAAAGGATTATTCCTTTTTTGGAATGGCTCATGAAACTGTATATTTCATTGTATGTATGTTTTATTAGTTTAGGATAGGTCTTCTTGTCTTATCGGTTAAATTCATTTAATTTACAGTGCAAATTACTTAAATGCACTTTTATTTTTTATTACGTGTTTGATTCGCGTTTTAGTAGTGGTGAAATCGAGTATTAATTTACTCGATTTCGTACCAATAAAGCATGTAATAAATGTCTTACATGCATTGCTTCGTATTTAGTTTATTTAATCGCGATTCATTTCGATATTATAAATAAATGAGCAAGAAGACAAAACCCTTTCGCGAACGGATAGACTTTGGCAGTTAAGTGGCGGCTAAAAAAGCCCAGTTCTTTAATTAGAACAGCCAACTTAATCAAAGGAGTCGTCCGAGGTTTTTTAATTATTTTCAATTTTTAATATCTAATATATTTTTTTTTTGAAAGTCTTAAAGACTTGTAGAGTCATAGTCCGCTTAGATTTATTTGAGAATATTTGATTGTATTAATCAATTTTTAGATTAGGATTTTCAGCAACTAATGTACTAATACCCCCTTTTCTCCCCCCTATGCACGCTTCGTTCTCATCTATGCGTGTTACCCAGGTGTTACACGTATGGGTGAGAAAAAGATTGCATGGGTTATTAGTTTTTAAGTTTTCCTTTGGCGGCTGTCATTGTGCTAGTGATTGCACGGTGTACATTGCACCTGTGTGTGCGTGATAGGTGGTGCATTGTACATCGTTCGCGATTACGTGAAATACCGCGCATTTTTGAAAAAGTTATTCAAATAAAAATAACTTGTAGAGTCACGCGTACGATACGAATTTTTTTTTTTTTTAATAATCGTTTTGCATAGTAGAGTCACCCACATTTATTAGTGGAAACATACACGTATATAACTAGTATGCACATATACTAGTGTATACTTGTATTTTTGCAGTAGTTTTATTTGCAATAATCACTAGCCTTGACAGACGATTACAGCAACTGGTACGTAACCTATTAGCATGTAAGTTTAGAAATACGCGGTTGAACTAGGGTGACGGAGGTGCCCCGGGGCATGCTCTCTAGTGTAGGCTTTTGCACCCTGGTGGTATGTGTGAGAACCGTGGAGTGAGTGGGTGGGTATGCGTGTATTCTCTGAGTGAATGTGAAACTTTAATTTTAAGTAGTTAGGACCCCGGAAAAGCACATGGTACACTTGCACTTTGAAAGTGCAAGTCCCATCTCCGGGTTTTTTTATATAGAATTGTCACAAAATGTTATCTTTTTATTTTATCATGCTTACTTAGTAAATTTATTTTGTGACAATTCTATCATTTTTCATATGTATCATGATTCAAAGGTATTTGCAACCATTTGAAAGATTTATTTATCGATTCTATCTCGTTCGAGATAGAATCGAAATTAAATTCGCAAAATCTTTGATGAATTTGATACTTAGTTTTAAGTATAACAGGTTTAACACTTCGCACTATCGCGATTTTAACTTTGAAATGTTTGATATAATTCAATATAAATTCAATAAAAATATTGCAAAGTAATGCATTACACATTTTTAGTATTATTTTTATTTCAATTCGTTTTTATTATTTGATAATAATAGTGCGAAGTGTCATGGATTAGCTCAATTAACTGCTCGGACATTCGATTAAATGTGCTCGTGTAACATGTGCACAGTCGATGAACTCTAAGTTCATCGATTGTCCACGAGCTAGGATAGCTAACGGTAAACGCGAATTTCTTTTGTAATAATTATTTAACAGAGTTATACAACGAACATCGGAATTATTTTGCAAAATGGTATGTATGATAGAAAAATAAATGAAATTATTTCATAGGTATTGTAATATGAAATGTATTTCATTTATATTAGTTTTATAAGCAGTTGAGAATAATTGGGTGAAAATGTCTTGAAGTCGTTTCTAAATTGTAGGACCATAATTTGGCATGTTACAACGATATGGTATTAGAATAGAATCGATAATTTACATGGTTAATAATATTCCTTTCGACGAAGAGATATCTCTCGATCAAAAGGTAATAATTATTTTCTATGTAAAAAAAAGCTCAGGATGTTTTACTAATCACATTTTTATTTTCAGGGTTGTGTTAGGGTTGGTTAGGTCGGGTTTTCTTTTCATTTTATAATTTAGAATCAGGGACGATTCTGATTCTATATCATTGATCGTTGTAACATGTTAAATTATGAGAATACTTTTTGGGAACGATTGACGTTTTTGGTCAATGATTCTTTTCATGCTCGCACGTAGGGAATGTCCGACAGTAGGCATCAAGAAAGAAGAGGCTCATTGCCGAAGAGGCCCCCACTTAATTGTGGCTCAAGAGGGCAACTATGGACTCAATGAGTTATTTGCAAATTCAACAGCATGGTTGAATTTTTGCGAATAGTTCGTTGGTCATTTGATATTTTGATGGTTTTATTATTTTGCTCGTCAATAATTTATAGTGGTTTTTTAAGAATGGAAGTAATTAATATAGTTTTCTTTCTGTTATAGGTGAACATCGTTGGAATTACCACCACCAACTCTATCAGAGATTTTTATTGCCAAAAATAAATCGAGTATTTGATAAATTTGATTTTATAGAGTACAATCCCATTTAGAATCCCCCCTCACTTTAATATCATATCATTTTTTCATTTCCAATTACCCCACACCTTTCTTCATTCTTCATTTTATTCATAGAAACTAATTATTTTATAGTATTTTTTAATATATCTTTTTTTTCTAGGTATAAGAAACTTAATTTTCATTTTATTTTGTTTCAGAATATGATTCATTCTAATGCACTTGTAAGTGCATCGAGTTTTTCATCGGGAACTTGCCCTTCGATGCATTCATTGCATCTTTTCAGACCCCCAAAATAATCTTTTCTTTTTCAGATTCGTTTTCAGTTTCTTGTTTCCATGGGTAGCGGGTAGATTCTTTCTTTGGTTTCTTCGCAAAGAAAGGGTCTACTTCAGGGATGCGACCCTGCCCTACGCGAGCCATGATTTTCTCCTACCTCCAATAATTGGGAAAAAATCATGTCCTTACCTTGAATTTCACTCCACCAACCATCACTCCTTCCTTACTTCTTGATTTTTCTTTTTGTTTTAGATATCTTCTTGTTCTAGATTTCTTATAATATTGGAGTATTCAAGAGGAGAAGGATATGGACCAGAAGAGGACTGAGTTATGGTAAACAAGTTGCATTTTAATTTATTTATTACTTTTTTTATTCACAGGATGAATTGTAAAGACGATGCAATATTCCATCCAAGAATAATAGGAAACAGATAAGAAGAGGACTATAATTATAATAAAGGGTAATATTAAATAATTACTTGTAAAAATAATTACAGTATTTTAATTCTTTTGATTTTATTCTTTCTAGCATCAGATATGTATGATAATTATTTGTAATGTATCTTCTTGTTTTTTACAGATACCATCTAATATTATATACATTTATTTTTATTATACTATATTTTAGGTAGATTAAAAATTATTAAATATAGATTATTCATAACTTGTAATTTCCGTATGTACATATATTGGAATTATTCTAGGGTGTGTTAGCTTTAAGTATCATCGATGATTCTATTGAATTTTTTTTCAGGTTACACTCCTTATTTATGATTTTGTATTTTTTGGTATTTAAATTTTTCTCTGATATTTTCGATAATAATTTTAACGATTTTTCGAATGGTACTCTTATGGTGGGGCCTAAGAGTTAGGTTCATTCCTTTAAATTGTATTCGGATGTGAGCATCTTTAGGATGCACATCCCTCTTGGGTCTTCAGAAGCGGTTACCTCCTCGTGGTTAGACCCGGGCAATGGTATTTTACTTTCAATGTAATGTTTAACATATTTTTATATGTTTTATATTCCATTGCAAGGGAAATCCAGCCAAAGACCGCTTTTTACTTACATTGCAAATAAAATTGTATTAATATTCATTAAAAATTTCTGTTTCAGAAGCGGTTTAATGGGTAGCGGGTAAATTTTTTGTTCGTAATGGGTGGTACCATTTACGAATAAAGAATTTACTTCAGGCATGCGACCCTGCCCACGCGAGCCATGATTCCATCTTACTCCCAAAGATAGAATCATGTTCATTTTACTTTTAAACTGGAGCTACCGTCTTTTTTTTTTCTTTTTTTACTTTTTGATATGCATAGATAGATATGCATGTAGCATGGGAAACTGAAGCTTCATTGTAAGGGAAAACATCTTCCGCTAATTGTTAGACGGACCCAAGGATTTTTTTCCGTAAGTTCGCAATAGTATACGGTGTTGGACTGAACATTTAGTGTAGGTTTCTCCTAAATTTAGAGTCAGTGGACTAGTCCAATCGGGGGGAAACCACTTAAAAAAAAAATCGTGAAAAGTTCCGCTTTAAAAGTTATACCTATCCCCCCTTTTCTCCTATCCTTTTTATTTTTAAACTCTTTTTTATCCCTTTGTTTTCTGTTGCAGATTGGACTATGGCAAGGAAACGACCACAGGTGGACCAAAGGAGGACCATAAAGGAACAAGAAGTGGACTTGGTAATGTAAGATAGTATAAAATAATTATTTGTATAAATAAAATGAAAATTTTTGTATCTTTATATAATTCTCTTTGTAGCATCTCACATGTGTGATCATTATTTTTAATGTATTTTCTTTATTTATAGGTTCCATGGAACAACTCATAATTGTGTATACTCTTTTTAATTATTATACTTGATTTTATGTAGATTGAAAATTATGTATATAAATGTATATAGATTGTATTTCTATAAATTGAAGTTATTCTAGGGTGTGTTAGTTTTAAGTAACATCGATGATTCTATTGAATTTCTTTTCAGATTACACTCCTTGTTTATCTCATTCTGTATTTTTTAGTATCGAAATTTTTCTCTGGTATTTTCGATAATAATTTTAACGATTTTTCGGATGGTACTCTTATGGTGGGGCCTAAGAGTTAGGTTCATTCCTTTGAATAATATTCGGATGTGAGCATCTTTAGGATGCCCATCCCTCTTGGGTCTTCAGAAGCGGTTACCTCCTCGTGGTTAGACCTGGGCAATGGATATTACTTTCCGTGTAATGTTTATCATATTTTTATATGCTCTACATTCCATTGCAAGTAAAATCCAGCCAAAGACCGCTTACCATAAACATTATAATTGTAATTAGTTTCTTTTTATTTTCCAATGAACATATTTTTATTCCTTTCCTTGGCTCCTTCTATCCATTTCATCTTCAGAAACTAATTACACTTATAATGTATTTTAATAACTTTTATATTCTTACAGACATTACACCGAATTAACAAGAAATCTTTTATTGTATAATACTTATTTTATTTTATTTCAGAATAGAATTATTTTTTTTTTATAATGCATATTTTATTTTTTAATGCAGGTTTCTATATTATCTCACAATATGTCGATTTCAATCAAGTCTGCAATTGAAAAGGAATATCATACCTTTCTAAAGATAAATTTGTTACAGAGAACAACGGCTCAGTCTTTAAGTGAATTTCGAAGAGGAAAGTATTCTAGAAATATATTTAATACTTTTAATTATACGAGAGTTTTTTCATATTTTACATTTTTCTTTTTAGCTTTCTGAGCATGGGGAGAATTGCAACACGAATTCACTAACGTTTTAATCTTGTGGCAACTTTTATTATCTTCTCCATATATGTCGAGGTGAGCACTATTTCTTTTAAGTATAAGCATATAAGCATATAGAAATACTACAGAAAGAGTGAGAGAGAAGGAGTGAGAGAGAGAGAGAGAGAAGAAAAATAAGAAAACAATACTAATATATAGGTTATTATAAATGTGTATTTTTATTTCCAGAAGTTTCTCGAGCCGAAGACAAAACGTAAACAGCCGATTAACATAGGTATAATAGCCGAACGTTCGACACTACCGAGATCTCCTTTACCAAGGTTACGTAGCAACGTATCTCGTATTCGTCTTCTATCCTTCGACGAGACAACATAAACGAAAAAGAGACGTATTAAATTATTTAATAATTTTATTTCTAACGTTATCGTTTTGATTTTAATAGTTTAAAAAGCTTTTCATTGCATAGAATGGTATAAAATCTGGTTTATTTTTTATGTTACTCTTTATTGAGTTTGCTAATACAATTATTGTTTGTATTTAGAAAGATTTAAAGATTTTTAATTAATATTTTTATTAACATTACATACTTGGTATGTAATTTAACAAGCAAATAGTTGCATACTTTGATAAATTTCACAAATATTTAATAACTTTAACTTTTAATTATGTCAATTCTTATTGATTATTAAATTATTTCTTTCTATTTATACCATTGAATATTTTATCAAAAATATATAATATATAATATATTTCATTGCAACATTAAAAATTAATATATATTTAAAAAAATATAACATTTCTTTTTTATACGTAAATATATATATATATATATATATATATAATACGTCGGATTATTATGAAAGATTTAAAAACAAATCGTTAATACATTTTTCATCGCTGTTTGATCTTAAGCGCATTGTTACTGCGATTATGAGATATAGACAGTTATTAGGATGACGAGATGTTTATCTTTGTTTTAACAAAATTCCAGTCACGTACGATGAAAGGTCGTCACGAGATGCAGAAAGGAGATGGCCGACGGAACGTCGAGCAAGCGCGAGAGAAAGAAAGAAGGGAATAAAATTCTTTTACAACGAAGATCACATAGCGAGGACAAACCAGCATACCAAAGACAGACCAAGTCCAGATGCTGTCTCTTGCACTAAATGTGGCTGGCTTGGAGAGTACTTTGGTATATCCTGTCTCGGGGAAATGGTTCGAAATGAAACAGGAAGTGGAGACAGATCCTGTGCGAAGTCATACTTTGGAATCCCAGGGGTTAAAACGTTCTACATTACATGCCTGTATATCGTCACTGTTGACTTCTTCTTACTATTTTTTTATAATCTTCTATATGTGAGTTCATTCATGATCTTATCATTTATTTTTATCAATTCATATGATTCGTTAGAAGCTAAAATGAAGAAATTAATTCCTTTTTATTTTTCCTTTTTTCAGAATATATATTTTGAATATATTGCTCGTATACACATTCTATTGTAATCGATTGAATTGAAATTCTTTTTACAATTCAAGTACAATAATAATAAGGTATTTATATATATATCTGTTATATAAATATTAAATATTTTTTAATTTATAAGTATATCCATTTTAATGGTATAATATTTCTTCTTTCAAAAAAAAAATAAGATGAATGCATCCAAGATATTATCTCTCTAGATTCAAGCACGTAGACGATTTAGAAACTGGTTGCTCCCTCGTTATACTCGGAGTTGCATCGGTCAGCCTATGAAAGGAATGGTGGTCACTTAAGAAGAAGTAGGGTTGATTGTCCAGGTAAGAATCATGTATATATATATATATATACATACATATATATGATACTAGCTGGAGAACCCGTCGAGAAACTACTTCAACTTCCAAGTTTTCTATCTCTTTTTTCTCTCTCTCTCTCTCTCTCTCTCTCTTTCTTTTGCCCCTATCCCCACCCCTTTCTCTTTTCACCGACAGAGATTTCCTCTCCTACAATCTCTCCCCTCCACCCCACCGACCTGGGTTACTACCATCTCCCTTTTTCTCTCTTTCTTTTATTCTTTTTACTCTTTCTCTCTCTCTCTTTCTTTCGTATACGCTCTTGCCTCGTCTCTTCTAGTCTCTATCTTCGTCTCTCTCTTTCTCTCTCTCTCTCTCTCTCACTCACTCACTCACTCTAGACTCTCGCGGTTATGTCGTGGGCGGAAATTAGTATAACTCGTCGGACTAGTCGCGTTGCGACCGCGCGTTAGTACGCACGTACTTCGAAATAAACGACGAGAAAATATACGACGAGATAAGAAGAAAAATATCATCACACATCTTTATATTTGAAAAAGAAATTTCCTTTTGCCCCTTTTTTTTCTCCCCTACTTCCTTTCCTTATCGTCTTATCTATTTATCTATTGGACCAGCGGTAATCGTGTGTGACGCTATAAGAACGAATTAATTTTCTTTTCTTTTTGTTTTTTTTGTTTATTTGTGTGCACGAATTATTACAACCTGATATATCAACATTAAATTAATTATCAAGAAAAAACTTATAACGGGTTATTCCTTAGTGATACGTGAATTTGTATTTTTCGTTTTTTTTAGACTTTACATTCAATTTCGGTGTGTTCAATTGGTGCCGTGATAAAACAAGAAAATTATAAGGAATAAAGTAAAGAACATTTGTTAAACTTTTTCAACGATGAATGCAAGGATTACATCATGACAGATCAACAGAAACAACTTAAGGCAGCGTAAGTATTTTTAACAATTGATCATTAATTGATCAAAAAAAAATATACTATAGATTTGTATTAGAATTTTCATCAAACTTATTATAAGATTACAGTTAGATTTAATGTAATTTATAAGTCATTAATATTTTTGTACTTTATTGTTATCATCGTTATCATATGTAAAAGAATGTTAACATTATAACCGATACCTTTTTAATCATGTTTTAATAGAACTCTAGAAAACTATATATAATTTATAACGAATAATTTAATAGTTCATTAGTTGGCAGAGTTTATGTGTAAAAACTTGTGTGTCGAATATTTTCTATTATTAAATTTTAGAATGTATATATTAGTAATATAAACATCTCTTTTTTCTTTTTTTTTATCAATGATTGCGAAAAGGTTTACTGTTTATATGATGGCAGAGAGACAAGCGACGACAACGTGCGTTTATGAATTATGCAAGTAGTACACGTGTTTGCTCTTCCGTATACTATACGCCGTATATTTCACCGAATTCACACAACACTCATGGAATTATTTTGCGGATCCTCATACAATATGGACTCGAGCAAACTGTACAATGAATAGTATTGTGCAACGATGCAACTCGAATGAATTTTTCATTAGAATGTTATAATTCGATGTAATCTTATTGATTCATTAGCGATTATTTAATATTCTTTATTCTTCTAAGTTCTCATTTGTTAGATTTTTTAAATAATTGATATTTATTTGAATAATTTTTATTAAAAAAAAAAAAAAGTATTGTAAATAGTATGTAGTATTTGAGAGAACAACATTTAGTGCATTATAGTATTAAAGTATATTAAAGTAATTTAATATAATTAAACTGTTTAAAGTATTTAGGTATAAATGACTTTTTATAATATACTACATTATTATAGAATAATTAACTAAATAATTAAAGTGCATTATAGTATCATATATAAAATACAGTGTACAAGTAAATTCATATATTTAAAATATAGTATTAAAAGTACTATTATAGTAATAAAATAATTCAAATAAATATCGACTATTCTACGATATTTCGACGAAGTAAGATTTGCATTAGATTGAAAAATGGATTTGAATAATTTTAATATCACAAATGTTTTTTCGAACTATAGATATAAAACGATTTTGTTAAGTGACCGATCAGCAAAATAAAGTATCGAAAGAAAATTCAAAATAGACATCTCAAGCGTGAGATTGCACAGGCATTATTTTCAAAACGAATGCCAACGAAATGAACTCCTAGTCTGTGTTTATCGCGTTAAATTCAAATTCCTCGATCGTATCCTACGTGGTGGTTTAACGTGCACGAAACACGTGGCTATGGCTCGAGCTAACGTAGAGTTATTTTTTTGTCGATGTTTATTGAAGGCTCGTTTGAAAATAAACAATGCCAGACACTGTAGAAAAGCAAGATGAAAAATTCTTTCCAATCTCTTTTGCATCGTCGTGTCAATAAAAAGCAAACTGAGTGTGCCCACTCCTTCCGAATCTCATTCATCGAGTTTCATCTTTAATGGATGTTCAATATTTCTTCACTCTCTTTTGCTTTCAAAATTAATGAACAATCAGATACATTGAATTTTTATCGCATACATATATATTTTTGATATTTAATATTGAATGGAATTCGAAGTATGAATCTTGTCAATAGAGGACACACACATACATACATACGCAAGTATTTAACGGTTTCTCTTATCGATGATATTAAGCATGCGTGTCGTGCAATCTGCGATAGAATAATACAGATTATATTAACGGGGGGGGGGGGAAAGAAAGAAATAAAGAAGGAGAAGAAAAGAAAAGAAAAGAAAATAAATTTCTTCGCCAAGGTTCGCAATGTTTACATCGTTTTCGTGTAAAAAGAGATATTACGTCGTTCGTAACGAAGATTGTTGTTAGTCGGAGCATGACTTTAACACAAGAACCTTCGATAATCCATAAATAAAATAAACAGAGAGATTGAAATACACATCACGAAGAGACGAATTCGGCGGAGGTATTGCATTTGCATCGTCGACTCTCACGAGCGAGCGAATCGAAGCGTTGCATTTTGATTGTGCTTCGGCTGTCCGCACACGCGCATTGAGTTTTTGTTCGCGAGACAGCGAACTAGCCAGCGAATACTTATTGTAAGCATAGAACAACGACGACAATGATCGACTATATATATATACATATATATTATATGTATTTATGTGTGTGTTATATGAATATATATATATATATGTATGTGCGCCCTCAAGAAATATGACACGTGTGCACAGGCAATTTTAAGTAGGCGAAGAGAAACTACTTTACAATGAGTACCATACATGGCGAAGTAACATTGTATTTTCTTCAGCTACTTTCGTTTCTATTTCATATTTGCTTTCGTGACTGCACAAACCGGATAACAACTTACGACGAGAAGGAATAGATCGTTCTAGCATATCCTAGCAAATCTAATGCTTCCTTATTTTTTGTCTATAACGTTACATTTTAAAATTGAAAATTAAATTACGTACAAACCTTTTTTTTTTATATATAATTCGATGTATAAACATATACAAATGATTGTAACGAGTCGATACAAATTGTTATTGATTTAATTTTGTTTCTTCTTTTTTCTTCTTCTTTTTTAAATTTCGATAAATCCCTTTGTAATTTATTCAAAGCGAGAAGCAAATTTTGAGAGAAGGTTTTTTTTACAATAGGCACGAATGCATTTGTAAAGTAAGTACTTGTAATGTACGCGCATTAAAGCACAGACTCGTGTATCAGCGATGACGTAGATGGATTGCGATTCAACTGCGGATGTAATTACATCGGGAACGAGCCGGAAGTGGAAACGGTCCGAACGCTTTTGCCGCTTAAAGAGAGCCTTTATACGGAAGAGTTACGTCGATCGGTTGCGATCGACGTTTGGCTTTCAACATTCTCTCACTCTTTCTCTCTTTCTCTCTTTCTCTTTCTTTTTTTGCTATCTCAATGGGGTTAAAAACTCCCTGTGGAGATTGGATGATGTGCAGTTTATAATTCACAAATCAAACACATAAGATCTGCTATTCGTCTCTCATCTCTCATGAATATATCTCAATGCATCTGTGTATATGTATATATCTGTTGAATTTTATTTTAAGAACAAAATATCTTCAATTTGCAATAACTTTTATTGATTTTCTTTTTCTTTTTCTTTTTCTTTTTCTATACATATATCGGAGAAATTTCATTTTGATCGTAGAACAAAGTCAATTCGTAGAAGTTGTATTTGTGCTTTACGTGCGAACACGAACGTGACTTCAATACTTTGGAAAGTACTACTCGAAGTCTTCCAAGACAAGGTACGATAAGAATACTTCAGCGTTCCCACTTTACACGTCGCCATGAATCTTTAAAATTCTTAGAGAACGGCGATTTCTCTGAACTATGCAACGATTCAAACATTGTTGAAGTTTCTACGAGAAAAAAAAAGGTAAAAAGAGAAAAAAAGGAGAAAGATAGAAAGATAGAAAGAGACAAGCTTATTTATTTGCATGAAACGTTTGAAATACGCGAAAAGAGCTCGTGCTAACGTAATCTTTACATCGAGGCATGTACCGGCTACTTGCATCGATTAATTTGAATAATGGCAAACCATTTGCTTTAAGTTTATGTTCACATATGTAATCTGACCACGCATGCATAAAATTCGAAAACGAGAAACAAAGGGACAAACAAAAGTACTTTATAATGCATCGATTTCAAATGGTACATGTATGCTTACGTGTCTCTGCCTATGCATAAATCATTTTTTATTCATAAGAATATAACAATAAGTTATTAAAAGAAGAGTCTGAGCAAGGACTATGTAATGTAATTCGATGCTAGTGTATTCGTTGATTAACCACATGTGTAGTAATCAATGATTACAAGTGGCACGATCATATAACGCCAAACTGGTACGCCGTCTGCCAACAATAGCGATTCATTACGCATTATAATGACAACAACGGTTTTATAATCGTTGTATGGGATGATAGATCCTTGTCACGTGGTATAGGTCAAAGGAATAAACGAATTTCAATGTATTAATCATCATTTTAACACAAACATTCAATTGACGTGTGATATGCTACTTGTTTTATTTCAACAACAACAAAATATATTGTAATGCATTTTCAGGTGATGCCAAAGGAATCTTGTTGGGGGTTACTGCTAACCCTAGTGCCGTTATTCGTCGGTGTCTGTGATCTCGCCGGCGCAATATCCGGTTCTCAGTATCCGGTGTGTAAGCCAGGTCTAGAATTCTGGTCCACCGAACGTGCATCTTGCTGGCCCTGTACGAGATGCGCTCCCGAATTCACATTGAGCCCTTGCGCAGTGCATAAAGACGCAATTTGTGGACCACTCTCAGCTTTGGAGCTTGACTGGTCTTTTCTTTCAACGAGAAAAAGGCCTGAGAACGGACAGAGACGTCTGGAAGCGGTAACATCAAAGATGCTTTGGCGATTTCCGGAATTAGATCAACAACAACAACAGCAACAACAACAGTCACAGGAGGAACGACAGCAAGAGAAGTTAAAACAGGAAACGAGGAGTCTCGTCGATGCTACTTATGACGACGAAATAAACGTGGGACACGTTGACGAGTTCTCTTCTCAAGAACAAAAAGTAAAGAATGAAGAATCGTAACTGCGCGTATATAGACTTTTAAAGTTTCTCTTTTTTAGTTTCGATAACTGTCGGTTAGTATAATATACGAGAGTTTTATAGGCATAGATTTTACAGACATATGTTTTATTTTCACAGAGGCCATATGACCCTAGAGAAAGGAGAAAATCTAACATCCACGAAGGAACTCTTTTGTGGGATTGGCAGACCGCCGCCCTTGTACTAGCGGTATGTGCCTGTGTGGTCTTCTTTTTGGTAGCGGGTTGTTCGGCCTTGGTTTATGCGAGACAGTGGCGAAGGATGAAAAAAAATTTTGAACCAGGTATATATGTATATATAAATGTATCGTTCATCATATTCTTACTAACTCATATTTTTCCAAATAAATGCAACATTTAAAATCGTCTTGCCTCGAAGGATAAACGAAGATTCACGGCTTCTTCTTCTTCCTCTCTTATCGCCATTGGAAATCGACATCAAGCATGTTGGTCATTAAACGTTATCCTTCCTACTCTCTAAAGAAGGACCGACATCTTATGCGGCAAGGCTAAAGGGCTCGCCTTTGAGCCCTGGGGAAGTACGCGTAAAACATATACTCCGCGAGTCCTTTAAAATGCAAGACAAGATTTTCTTCATTAGAGGGCTGATCACGGCCTCTCCTCACCTTGGCTCGACCTACCGCGCCCGGATATGACGTCTCCACGTCCAACGCGCTCAACGTACCATCGCCCACGCTGTCACTATCGTGTACACCGTTCCGCGTTTACTATATCTACTTATAACCAGGGCCGTATTTAGTACGATCGAATGATGATCGAATTATCAATTTATATATTTATTTCATGATCGACACTATCATTTTTTCTTTTCTTTTTATTATTAATACAATAGTTAAACGACAATCATTGAATTTCTAAACTTTCTCTTACGAATACTGAATAGATAATTTTGATTTAATTATCTTGTCTAGTTTCTTTCAATTTATCTAAGATTAACTTTGATATAATAATTTGTAATTTTTTTTAATAATTATAAATTATAATGTATATAAAGTTAATCAAAGGTAATTCTATATATAGAATGTTGATGTTAAAGTCTTCTTATCTGATTGAGTAATATTTCAAATTGATGTTAAAAGTGAGATTGTATGCAAAATAATACTCTTAAAAAACATTTATCCTTTAAAGTCGTTACTACATAGAATAAAAAAGAAAGAAAAAAGGAATACAAAGAGAAGTAAGTGTAAGTCGCGTAACGTTCTTATGATCTATGGTGCACGTGTGTACGAGGAGGTTACTATATGCATTTGCATAACGAGCATTACGCAGAACTCTTTCTCGCCGGAACACCTTCCTCCCCACTATTGAAGTCGTGTATCGTACCACGTATCGCGTGCACGTTTGTGGGAACCGATTCAAGCACGATTCGTTAATGAAGTTCGCATGAATGGAGCTTCGTTACCGGCGTCCTTTCTACTATCAAACGTGTAGAACTTAAAATCGGTGACACGTAAACTATTATAAACGTGATAATATAAAATATGGCGTATGAATTAGAATATCACGTCTCTATAATGATCTTTCTCTCTATATAAATATAATTAATACAAATAATTAGATAGAATTGTATCCGATTGAAAATTATATTTGAAATGTGATCATGAAATGAATTGAAACTAACACGCAATAATTATGTGACATTTTAATAGGATATAGAAATTGATTCTTCCTAGCGGATTCGATCATAGGTAATAAGTATTCGTTTAGTAATCAGTACCGTTTCATTACGTTTAATGGTCGGCCCACCCGGAGTTACTGATTCTGATTAGATACAATATGGAGAGGACTTATAAAAGACGTCCCGCTTAAGTCTCGACCTATTAGAAGTAACCAGCTGTCCAAAATGGGTCTTGAGAAAGCTAAGTCACGCATTCCATGGCCATTCATGCCACATTCCACCTTGACTAAACTCGATGCAATCGAAGATTATATATCTGAGCAATTCTTTCTACGATTTCAAAAGCATTCCTTATAAAAAACATACATTTTGCAATACCTAATCATTCTTTCTTCATTATTATTATTATTATTATTATTAAGTTATTATATGAATTATGAATTATTTGTATTTTTCAGTCGGTCTCGAAGAAATCTCTGCCCGATTAAATGTTATGGTGAAGGCAGAATTGGCTGAACTCGTTGCAGGTGCACCGATGAGTCCAGGTGATCCAGAAACTAGATGTCAGTACCTTGAGAAATTATTAGGTAAGCGTTTAAACAAATTATACGAGTTGCATAATATTTGTTTAATCCAATTAAGCTATCCATCGGTGAAATTTTATCTCTAGAAAATTAGAAACACCGAATACAATAAATGATTTGTCTTAATTATTGTAATATTAATTGATTTTAATATTATTTGTGTATACACTTATTGGTATTTTATTTCCTTATTTTATTTTCGATAAAAATAAAAAGTAAAATATATCATGGATAGAAAATTTCACTGGTGATAGCTATTTATTTATTTTTTCTTATCTTAATGATAAATTCAAAATCTCGTAGAAAAATAGTAGACTTTTCTAAGATATATATATATATATATGTATACATGTACACGAGTAGAAATATTACATGGTACATATATATATCATTCATGTTTATTCGTTCACTAAGTGCACATTACATTAATCTAAAGCCCCATTTTGATTCTGACCCTCAGTGTAGATATAGTTGCGTACGCATTCGCGACGAACGTTTTGCGAAGAATGATCGAGCTGAGTATACCAGAGATAAATGGATGGAATAAGGGTAGGGATGGGATAGGGTAAAGTAGAATAGAATAGAGTAAAGTAGAGTAGAGTAGAGTAGAGTAGGGAAGTGGGAGGGTAAGGGATTTCAAAGAGGGCGTAAATAACAAATTCATTTGATTCTAACCGTGGTTGAATGTGCTGCTTCACGCCACGTATACGTCACGTACGTTGTGAGTGAGAACATGTAAAGAACTTTATCCTCGATAATGATCCTTGACTAGGACCGACCACCACCTTTTACGAATTTCATTCAATCGATCGTTTCCTGCAACTTGATCCTACCAACTGAATAAAATTCATTGCTTGAATTAAATATATATTCAAAATTATTAATATTACATTATAGTTTTATTACAGTGAATGAAATCTTCCAAAGTTAACAGATTAATTGAAGAACACTTTGAATGTAAATCATCTGATTTATTAATTGAAAATATTTAGAGTATGTCAAAATAAAACTGATATAAAACAATGATTTTATTAATTGTTACAAGAACAAATTAATTGAAGATAATATATCAGAATGAAATTGTAAGTTGTCATCAATAGAAACAAATCAAATTGAAAATACAAATACTTATTGAAGTAGTAGAGGACAATAAACGAAAATCTGATGATTATACGATCTAGCAGGACGCGATGTTTGACTTAAAAGCTTACGTTACTGGTATATTTCAGGAAATAGTTGGGGTTGTTTGTAAGTACTAGTAAAATAGACGAGACAAGACGATGGGGCAACATTGTGGCTAAGTGCCATGGCCTTTGGTAATTTCTCTCTTATGTATTTACTTGGCCTTTAAAAGGGATAACTCATACAGCTTCTTACTTAATTATTTATCACGTGATAAAAACAAAATGACGTGATTGTTCCCCTAACGTTTTATCTGCTTTCATTCATTCTCAACCGGGATTTCGTAGTTCTAACTTTAGAATCTTCATCGTTAAGAGAGAACATGCGTCAGTTTGCATTTTCGAGATTGACGCGCGTGATGCTGAAAATCAAGCCTAGCGTCCAATTTTAGGCTCAACATTAGACGATATATCACACATATGTTCATGTACACATATATACATACATACTTTTCGTACATATATCTCTTTATGCATATGTATAAGTGCATGTACATTGATTCGATCGTTCGAGAACTACGAATACGTTTAACGAATTTGATTAGAAATAAAAGAGAAACACACAGGAAGTATAATATCGTTAGATAAATATCAATTGAGTGAGAATTAAAAATAACGAAAGAGGGTGGTGGGAGAGGAAAAAGAGAGTTCTTATATATATATATATATGTATGTACGAAACGTGTGTATCTATATACATACATAAATTAATTCGATCAATGTCAATAATCAAATCGTTCGATAAATTCTATCACGTTTATCGAATCAATTTGAAATAAAAGAGTTTTAACAGGAAGTATATATCGTTAGATAAATATCGATTGAGAAAGAAAGAGGTAGATAAAGATAAAGATAGATAAAGGGAAAAGGAAAGAGAGAGAGAGAGAGAGAGAGATAAAGAAAGCCCTTGAACAACGTAGGTGAATTGGGGAAGTACTCGGTTTGGTTGATTGGTCGGTCGATCGCACTTGTTTCCTCTTGCTTACAGACCGGAAACGCGAAACTCCGGTGGTGGCTGGTTGGCCGGAAGTGGGTGGGAACCTCTACATCGAGGAAGGGGAGACACCGAGAAGTAAACGTTCACAAATCGCGCGGATTCATCGAAACATCGAAACGATTCTCAGCCACAAGACGAACGTCATTGACTGATCTAACTAAATGCAAAAGAAAGAAAGAGTAAAAAGAAACCGAGAGAAAGAGAGAGAGAGAGAGAGAGAGAGAGAATAATAATAATAATAAAAAAAAAAAATCTTCAAAGGAATTATTCTCTCGCATCTCACCGGATGCTGGAAGAACGATGATGTTGTATGGAAGATTCTTGTTACGGTGCATATAATATTTAGTACACAATTATAGAAAGGTATTATATATATATATCGTTCTTCTTACCCTCCTTCTCCTCTTTCCCCTCATCATCTGTCCTCTTCTCGATCGATAACACGAGAATATATTTTCTAAAGAATTATTTGTAAGATTTAATTCTTCTTTATTGCCATTTTGTAAAAGTAAAAAAAAAACGACGCTTGTTGTTGGTCTGTTAAGATTACGAATGTGTGTGATGTGTATTACGTGTATTATTATCCACCTTTTTATTTCTATACCTGGTTCCTGATAATTTAATTGTAAGAAAATTATCGATGAAAATTTCATAATATTATATCCTTCCTTCTTTATTGTATTATTATTATTATTAATATTATTATTAATGGTCCCCGATACTCGAGTAAAATTCGAGCAACGAGAGAGACCATTAAAACGCTCTTATCTCAATCCACAAATTTATTTTTTTTTTTTCTTTCTTTCTTTTTCATTAACTTTAACACATAAGGAATTTAAAAAATAATAATAATAATAATAATAAGGAAAAGAAAGAGAAATAAAATATACAAAAACAAAAAAAAACAAAGTGGACATTTTGTAATATAACACACGAGCCTTTGTATTCATACAAGTTTCAAAAAATTATTAAAAAAAAAAAAAAACAAATAAAATTTATAAAATGTTTAGAGGTAATCCTTGTTCAATATTATAACACTACTCTCTCTCTTTTTTCTAATCCTTTTATTTGTCCACAAGTTGTACGATTGTTATAGAAGAAATAATTAAATTTATTCTAAGACATTATTTGATTCTTTTTTTTTTTTTTTTAAATATTTCATTTGTTTCATCTTTAAATCTTAACATTAAAGGAACAATATTAGGGATATTGGAGAATTGAAAAATACGTGTCTGATGTGAGAGAGTCTTTCGATATCTATTACTTATATATACATGTAAGAATTATGTATTTAAATTGTACCCATTACACCGTAGTAACATCAACAATATATTTGTTTGTTTTTTTTTTTCCCATTTTTTTTTTCTTTTTTATAGAATTAAATATATTTATAATTTTTATTCATATAAATTAAGAGGGACAGAGGGCGGGCGGGCTGCACCTAAGGCTTTGTTTTTTTTCTTTTCTTTTTTTTTTTTTTTATTCGAAATTGTGTTCATCATATTTTCGTATACTTCTAAATACCTTTACTTCTATCTTCTAGGTTTAAGACTAATTTCTTTGTAAACGTGATCACAGTTGTAAAGGCATTGCTATTCTAAGCACGTGTGGTAAATGCGGGCACGCTTCTGGTCCATATATAGATATATATATACATATAATATATAATATATATATACATATATCTTTCTCTAAATATGGGATTGGATAAAAATCTTTTTTTTTTTTTTTTTCTTTTCTTTTATAATTCTACAAACCGATATCTGAATCAGTTTCCATATTTTTCTTTTTTCTTCTTTTTTCTTATTTTCTTTTACTTCATGACACAAATCAATCATCAAATTGAAGAAAGATAATCATTTAAATCAGGCACTTATTTTCACAATACCATAAAAAAATTCACGACGAACTAATATGATGAACACACAGTGTTGTTGTAAAGGTATCTAAAAAAATTTATACGTTAATGATGCTTCAATAAAGATTGACAGTGCTATTAACAAATACAATAAACACTTGCATATTATTATACAGGTTCTTTATCAAGATACGATATTTTTAAATAATTATATTTAAACTGTTTCAACTTCTTTCAGATATTATTTAATACCAAAATCATCGATGTATGTAATAATGTTAACAGATTAAATATAATCATTTAAAAGTCTTTTATATATATATATATATATATATATATCTCTTTTTAAAGATCCAGTATATAAAATATATAGAATTTCTTCATAGATTTGTTGTTTGATTTTGAAATAAAAATGATTGATCAATAATTTGTCATTAACTTTGAAGATTCTTTATATATACTAATTATTAATTTACGAAGATAATCCCATTGAATTTCTAAAGAAACAAACAAAATTAAAACAAAAAAAAGCACCGTTAACGCTGATCATATTAGTTTACAATAATATACTCTACTTTATCTCTTGGAATGCAAAGCAATAATAAATTACTTATATGCTAATAAATAATATTGATCATATTAAATACTATGCTGAGATATACAGAACAATTATTAAATAACTACAACCATTTACAGCAGTGTCTTGTGTGTGTATCTATCTTTCATTCTCTCTTTCTTTCTCTCTCTCTCTCTCTCTCTCTCTATCTCTATCTCTCTATCTCTTTCTCTCCAAATGTGTATATATAATCGTGTATATTATCCGTGTGTCTCTATTCTTTTCCTTATATAAATATATATATATATATTTTTTTGTTTTTTTTTATTTATCTGTGCATAATATTAATTATTATGCGCTTGCCATGTAACGCAGTAATCACTATTTCGATTTTCTCTTTTCATATCGAATTTGTCTCTTAATAATTTGTTTTTTGTTTTTTTCTTTTCTTTTCTTTTCTTTTCTTTTCTCTGTACAAATATTTATATATAAAATAATCTTCGAAGTAAAGGCAAAGCAGAGAATATGACCCTGTTGTGTTGTAAGTAGTACGGCATATATATATATGTACCGTAAAATAACACACATCTGTAAAACTCTGTTCTTATTTGTCCTCCTTTTTTGTCCTTTTTTAATTTCATGTCAAGGTCAAATCCCCATACCTGCCTTTTATATAGTACATGCCTGGTGGCTTGTGCCCTGTACATGTGTTATCCTCATTTAATCGGTTGTACCGATAATATAACATTCCTACCTAAAACAGGTGAATCAGCAATACGCATCAACTTGCTAATGAAATTTTTAGCTAAGTCAAGTATATTTTGTCCACCTGTTAAAACCCACATATCACCATGAATTAGTAGGATAAACGGCAAATGCTTTTAACTAACCCGATGTTATTGTTGTGTTTATTCTGATGTGTTAAATATGAATGTGTGCAAGAAAGTGCAAGAAAAGGCAAAGTTTAATATATATATATTAAATACATACATATGTATATATGTATATGTTTTATTTTCTGTTATTATTAATATATTAAATTCATATGTGAGTTATATTTAAAGATAATTCGATTAAGAAGTTAATTCAAAAAATACATCGTGTCTGTTTGAAAGCATTTAAGCCGCATTAATAACTAAATAAGATAATCTAATAGAAATGTTCTTCATTTTTCTTGGTAATCTATCTATGTTAACTCTGTTCATTTTTTTTTTTTTTTTTTTTAACAGTCTAAGACTGTTCTAATGTGTTTAATCTGTAAAATATATCGGATGAGTCAGCTAACATTGAAATTGAATTTAATATGTCGCTTAATTTCTCTAAAGAAATACGTTTCATTGAAAATGGATTCCAATATACAGCAATTACAAAATAATATCAATTCAGATTGACAAGCAAATTACAATTTGATCATTTTTAGATAAATGTTATCTACTTAAATTGTATTAATCTTTTCGACTTTAAACATATTTTCAAAATATTCGCAGATTTAGTTTTAGATGTCTCATCCAATATACATATATATATCTAATTGTAAGTTAATACTACTTATAGAGCTTGGAATAATTCTGTAAAGCTCTATGGACGGATCGTTCGCATGATGACAATATGATGGACGAGTAAAAGTCGGCAAATTTGAAAAAAGGCACAAATCCTCCCATTACGCGCAGAATTTTTTAAAGGGGGAAGGCAGCACATGGCTATTACCAAAATTCACAATTTAAAATAACTACGTATTGGGATAAATATATGTATATATATGTGTGTGTGTGTATTTTCTTGTTAAAAGTACTTCGTTGGGGATCGAGTTTTTATATTTGAGTGTGTGAAAATATAAATATATCTATATATATATATTAAATATATAATCTCTCTTTCTTTCTCTCTCTCTATATATATATGCATATATTTATATTTTCGTGGCACATGCTCTTCTCATATATGGGAATATTATTTTACATATAATTTTACGTACCCTTTTTGGATAAGTTGGTTTTAAATAAAGAGTGAAAAATGATATGCCATTGCATATTTTTTGTTCGCTGCTACTGATGACTTTTGCTCAATAAATGCGAATTAAATTGGTACAAGTTACAGCACTGCTCACCACATATGTTGCACTTCCATGGATTGCTCTCACTGTGACAACCCTTATGAAGAAAGTACAATGTCTGATCTGGAAAAGTAATTCTACAGTGCATACACTGTAAACCACTGCTTCGTGGATCGGGTCTCGTCGATGTTGGGGGTTCACCCCTCGAATGTAAATTGGAATTTGAACCATTATTGTTATTAGTGTTATTATTGTTACTGCAACTTGTTGAAAGTTTACGACATAGATCATCTCGCAATAATGTCTTCAATGGTGAAACCTTGATTAACGATGGCAATGACAGATTACTGGATGTTGCTCCACTATCTTCCATACCATTGCTATTTGGCTCTTGTTTAATAGGAATTAAAGAGATTGAAGGTGTGATAGCTTCTTCTCCGCCACCCACACTCCTTGTAATATAAGATTATTTTATTCATATTTTTTAATATGAACAAACAAGTTAAGTGTGTCTCATGAAATATTTTTAAATAATAGTATACTTACCTATGAATGCCACTACTGTTAATGGGTAATTGATGATGACTACTGCTTGGAGCGTTACTATTGCTATCAGCACTTTGTGGACTATTTGGACTATCACCATTTAGTGGAGCAGGACTTGAATTTCGTTGGTTGGTAGTTTGTTCCGGGTAAGGAATGGATATTTCAACGTGAGGAGTAAGAAAGTGCATTGGAGGAGTTGCATTGTCCGCTGATCTATTGCCAGTACTGTCACCACTGTCGGATAGGGGAGCAGATGGCATGGCTTCCCCAGGTGTGCAACTATTTAATATTGAAGTTGAACTGTTTGGTCCTGGATTATCTAAATCTATTCCATGTCTAAACACAAACACGAATATATCTGAATGAAGGTATTCTTTGGATTATAATTATATTTGCACACAAATATAGTAAAAAAAAAAAACAAACAAACAAACGTATTATTTACGATAACTAATATACCTGTTAAAAAAGTGCAACCTAAGACATTTCATTGTAGTCGCTCGATAACTACACAATGGACATGATTTGACCATATCCTGTTGTCCTACATGTTCATTTTGGAAATGTGCCCTCATGGCAATTTGTCTTTGGAAACCTCTATTACATATTGGACAATGATATGGTAAAGTTTTAGAATGAGTGGTAAAATGTTCTGCAAGATGATCTTTGCGAAAAAATCTTTTCTGACATACACGACACTCATATGGTTTTACACCTGTATGCCTCATCTAGAAATGAAAATAATATAAAAAACGAACAACAAATGAATACAATACATACATGTAAGATCATCACTATTTTGTCTTTTGTACAACTATCATTATGTATAGTTTTATACCTTGTGTCTTCTCATATTAGCCCCATTAGAAAATTTCATGTTGCAAACATCGCACTCAAATATTTTTCTATGGGTTCGCAAGCCTGAATGACCCTCGTCTCCATCTCCATCATTTTCAGGTCCATCAATACCCTCTGTGCTTTCTCCTGGTTCACCGTTTCCAATACATTGATCTTGATGAGCACAAAATGCTGTCTTATTTATAGTTTCATAATTGTCACACCTATCACATCTGTAAAAGCGTCAAAGTAATGTATAAAAAATAAAAAAAAACATATTATATTATAGATCAATGTACTGCCACTTCATGTTAATAAATATATTCTTTTTATTTTAATTAGCATCTAAAGGATTTGAAAACTAATCAAACCTAAATGCTGGAACGGCTCCATCGCTACTATCATAATTAGTATTAAGAGCAGCTTCGTTGTCTGGATCCAGTGCTTCTTCTTCTCTGTGATTAGAAGAATCACCAGCCTCTGCATGCGAAGAGGAATGAGAGTCTACCTCGTTTTCCCCGCCGCCACCATCGACTCCATCTGACATGATACCAAACGGTGGAACTATCTTGAATCCTTCATCTAACCTGCACCATTAAGAGTGTCTTTGTAACAAATTACCATTGGAATTTTTATTACAATATAAGATATGTGGCATCTTATATATTACGATTAAATATGACAACACGTCATTAACTAAAAATGACAATAAATATTTATATATATCATTTAATGATATAATTTTACTATTTTAGAAAGGACAAACTTGAAGAGAAACGCCCATGAGATATTTATCATTTATCGATGTTTCGATCTAACATGAATTTCGTCTTTACCAGTATTAAAAAAAATATATATATATACCACACGTACATATACTTACATATATATAGATATAGATATATACATACATACGTATACTCGTATAGTAGGACACGTATCCTTTTTGAATTGAGATCGAAGAGATATAAGAAAATATATTGTAAAGGAGAGAGAGTAAAATACACGTAGGTATTTAAAACGTAGAATACAACCGAATCACATAGTAGACACGACGATAGTACACGTATTATTACAGGTCGAATTTCACGCATACAATTAACTCGTCCAAAAGAGACAATGACGAATGTAAACCTTTACCTGTCAGTCTATGGTACCTAGTTGTGTGTCAAGTCTCTCGTATCGGAGATTGAGCAGGTATTCGAGAGCAAGGTGCAACGGTATGAGTATTACCCAATCCTGAGAAGATTACGGCATAGAAACACCTGGTGGGTAAAGCGCAATGCCAGAGTGCACTGCACTTTGTCCCAGTTTTGACCGAATCCGTCACTCGTGACGTAGTTTTCGCGGCTTTTCCGCGGAAAGACAGCGCCGTTGAAAGCGATAGAGAGAGAGAGAGAGAGAGAGAGAGAAGAAAAAAAAGGGAGAGATAATGATAGAGATAGAGACGAAGAGAGAGAGAGAGAGAGAGAGTGTGCAAAAGACCTAGAGAATGATTGGAGAAGGAGAAAAAGCAAGAGAGAGATAGACAGATAAAAAGAGAAACAGAAAGAGAGAGAGAGAGAGAGAGAAAAGAAAAGAGGTCGGGACACGCGTCTTATTTACTTACTCACATTCCTCAAAGGTGGGTTGACAAGACCTGTTTCAACCCACGGAATTTTTCTTTTCTGTTTCACGACACCACGCTCATCCTCCACAATGTTTATTTCTTTTATTTGTATTTTTCCTCCTTCTTTTAACGACAGACAGGCGAGTGAAACGTAACGGAAGTATACCGAGTCTCCATATCCTCGCTTACCGACATCTGTGAGCATTGCTACCAATCCATTTCTGATAACTACTTCATATATTCAGGTATCTTCTCTATCTCTTTCTTTTGATCTTCTATCGATTTCCCTGCACGTTAAATCGACGATCAAATACATTTTAATCGTTTGAAAATAAATTAGAAAAATCAATTAAAAACAATGATTGAATTCATTCGAATGTACCGCCATTCGTTCTTCGGCTGTTTTCGTATATTTTCGCGCGAAATCTTTCTTTTAAATGGCAGGAACATAACCTAGCTCTTCTCGTTTCTATATTTCTCGACCAATCAAAGGTTGGTAATGCGTATAATCAATTTTAACTTCACGTCGTTGTCGTCGTTGTCGTCGTCGTTCTGTCGTGTCGTCAAACGTCACGCGCAATCTCAACTTTTTCGTTAATTATATTATTTGTATAAGTTTCATTTGGATTTGATAATAACGAAAGAAGAAAGGTTAATAGGATCATTTCAAATAAGCGCGTGACATATCGCGGTATGATCGAAATCGAGCGAATCGAGAGTATGAGATTCGAATCGAATGACGCCAAATCGATCCACCGTGTTAAAGAAAGTGGCGAAGATCTCAAATCGGTACGTGCTTTTTTATTATTATTTTAAAAATAAAAATATATTTCTCAATAATTTCATTAAGTGTCAGAATTATGAAGTATGAAAATATATAACATTATTAATTTTTTTTTTATTTTTTTTTATTAAATTTGGCTTGTTTAATAGTACGCATCCATATAGTACATTTATCGCGCGTTCTAAACTTCAATTTTATTTCAGGAACACCATCGTCGATAACAACGATAGTTCATCTTAATAAAGATAAAACGCTTTTTTCTATGGGCCTATGATCGATGATAAAAAAGGACAAGAAATACATTATTTTTCTTTACAATCGGATACATAAATGTTTCGTTGGAGAAACATACAATAAAAAGGATCATAAAGTTTCATTCATCATTAAGGACATCGAATTTTCATGAAAAGGTAACTTCACGAGATTCATTCGAGATTCAAAAATCGAGATAAGTAATCGATTATCGTATAATCGAATATTAAAAACAATAGGTATTCGTTTATCTTAACAGCGACGCGTAGCGTCAATATCAGAAAACACAAAACACACTTCTCCCATATGTTTTTAATCGGTCATTCGAATAATAATAAATCTACATATATATCGCCAGACATTTTTGCAAATAAAATCATCAAATCAACTGTATAAATAAAGATAAAATTCACGCGCTAGTATTTCAACATTATTATTTACTTTTTGTCTTTCTTTCTTTTTGACATATTATCAAAAATATAACGTTCTTTTTCAGTTATTCATAAGATAATATTCATTGAATATTATTTCTAATTATAATTAGTGATTATTTATATTTTTACGTAATGATAGCATGATCAAAGGTTATAAAAAAATAAGATATGCTTTCGATTGAGAAATGTGTATATAAATATATATATATGTATACATACATAAACAAGTTTATTAGAATGATCTTACGTTAGAATGGAAAATGAGTGTAGTTATAGAGTGGGAGAGGGACAGAGATAGAATAAGATAGAAAGAGAAAGAAAGTGAAAAAGAGACAGAGACAATGTGAAGGCAGAATACGTTATGGTGGCGTAGCCATTGGGCGTTGCTCTTTAGTACCTGTTGACCGTTCGCACAATATTTGCTTATTCACGTTAATATTTATATTTAAATTAAATTAACTAATAATATAATAGATACGTTTAATCATCGATCCAAATGAAAATCATGAAACGACACGGTAAGATTAATCTGTCATTTTGGATTCTACAGATAAGATTGATTGATAATGATCATTTGTTATTGTTGTTGTTTTTTTTTTAAATAACTCTTACTTAGATTATAGATTTATTTAATATCTTTATGCACGTTAGATTAAATACAAACTCTGTCAGATTTAATTGCATTTTATTTTTTCATATGAAATTAATGGGAAATTTGATTTGATATTGTTGATAATGTTGATTAATTACAAGTGAAAGTAGTTTCATTTTGTTAAATCAATGATAATTTGGAGGATGAAGAAAATGATTTCTTGAATGTTTGTTTATTTTTATTTTTAGTTTCTTTGGTCTCACTCGGTAAATATTAGGAATGTGCATCGTTGAAATAAAATCCCTATGACTCATTCCTTTGACAGTCGCGTGCAATGTGTCAATTAGAAACTGATCTGTTTTTAATGTTCTTATCACATTGTTGACCGGTCAAGAATTTATTCTTGTTTGCATAATGCATCCATAATGCATGAAAATTATGTAATTATGAAATAATTATCAAATCTTTTATTAACTTTTGTTTATCACCTTTTCGGTAGTAACACGCTTACCACACCCGGGTCCAAAGGACCTTTAATACTTATATAATACTTTAATACTTATTTAAAAACACTATATAGGTTTTATAGCTTTAAATTAAATTTAAATATGTTTAAAAAAATTACCATAATTGAACAATTGAGATAAATGACTCAAGTTGCAAAAAAGGTCGTCTGGGTCCTTTGGACCAAGTGTGATAAGCAAAAGTTAAGTCGTTATTGTAATATTGTTTGAGATTTATTTTTATATTAATGAACTTGAAATATTTCAAATAACAATTTATATTTTGTAATTATTAAATGATCATCTTTATTTCTTTTTTGGATTTAACAATCGATCAACAATGTGTTATCAAAAAAAAAAAAAAGAATTGAATAACAAAACGATGAAATAATCATTTGTTTAATAAGATTGTTATCATTTACATTAATATTATTTTGTTATTTTTCAGTGATAAGTAATGGGAAAAAGTGAGGAGAGAAACGACACTACGGTGCAGGTGAACGAGTCGAATTTCTTAACGAAAAATTCGAGTGAAGCTAGTAAAATGTTGGAGGCTGCACTATTACAAATGGATGGAATAATATCTGGTAATAATCTTTTAAAATTATACATAAGATATTATCTAATTTTCCTTTTTTTTTCTTAATAATTTTACAAGAATAACATAGAGTTAATCAACGAATTTCTAATTTTTCAAATGAACATTATTTTTAATTCTATTTATTGAATTGTAGGAGCGTGTGCAGAAGGCGTCGTCGAAGGGAACAACACAGAATGGAAGGATTCCGTGAAAGAAGCAACAAGAAATCTCGTAGCAGCGATAAAAAGTGCACCTACACCACCTCCCCCGCCGGATGCAAGCACCATTGAAATTTTCATGCAGTGGATGCAGCCGGTAAGAAGAAGTCATCGTTATCATCTCAATGTTTACTTTCAGCAGCAGCAGCAATAGTAGTAGTAGTAGTAGTAGTAATAACAGCAATAATAACATTAGTAGTAGCTGACACGTTCTGATGTGATTGCAAATTCAAAAAGGAAAAGTTCAGTACCTTAAACAATAGAAGGGAAAACGATGATACATGTCTCTTTCTCTCTTCTTATATATTATTCTCTTTTTTACGTTATCGTTGTTATTATTAATGGCCCATTTCCGGATATACTTATCTTTCGCAATCAGCGCAGATGTCAATGAAAACACGTGGTGCGCATATCCGGACTGATTTCCGGCACGCGCACGTCTCTTTCTACGCACGTGTTACATGTGCTGTGTTTATCCCAGTCAAATGCTTCTCACGTATGTTAGTCTACATCCGGATGTTCTTAGTAGAAGAGACATGCTACTAACGATCTATGATGATACGTGTTTTGTTTATTTTGTAAACAAGAACGTCATATGTAGACATTTTTTTTTTTATATATATATAACTAGGGATGCCTCGCCACACTTTGCTGTGGCTCACAATTAGTCCGATACACACGTCTTTAAGTCATAATTCGCAATAAAATAATATTGCGAATTATAAATTGAGATATAAACAATCCTATCTTTCAAGTTGGATGAAACTGCACACAGTGTGGAAAATTTTATTCAAATCAGTTCAGTAGTTTAGGAGTTCATTGTGGATAAACAACGTGACACGTAATTTATATATTATAATAATTTAATATTTTTATCAAAGGCTGTGATTCAGGTTCATCCTTTCATTGATTAATTTTATACCAAGAGAAATACGTATCTTTCAGGTGCATCCATTCAAAAAAACCATAAAGAGTATAGTTCTTAATCGAACCCCTTCATACAGATATCGTTGATTGATAATATACATGTGTTATCCCTCACATTGTTCACCACTTATATATGTATTTATCTTCATCCTTGATCTCTCATCATTATTGAGAAGAAGGGGCAGCGATCCCGACTAATAAAGAGGGAGAATACACTTGCTCTATTTATAAGTTACAATCTCTCTTTCTTTCTTTCTCTTACTCTTCTTCTTCTTCTTCTTCTTCGTCTTCTTCTTCTTCGTTTTCGTCTTCGTCTTCTTCCTCCTCACCACGATAAATTTTGTGATGTTAAATTTAGTTTCGATGTAGACGAAGTTGAGCTTAGCATATGAGACTGAGTTTCATCTATATTCAATGTGCCGAATAATTTGAAAATTTTCAACCGATATAAAATACTTTCGTCAAAAGTTCTAGACCAGTTATTTTATTCGTTATTTCATTCTTTGTTTGTTTTTTTTTTTTCATACTCTAAAAAGTTTCTAAATACTTGTAGAGAAGTTTCTTTTTTTCAATATTATTTTCTCGTGTTTTATGTGACATACATTTATGCATGATTATTCAGTTCAAGAGTTTAGATTATACGTTTCAATAATGTGGTGCAATCATGATATTTTAAAAGAAGATGTTATTTTTCTAAAAAATGGATAATACGTGGAATAATTATTCTAAAGAATTTAAGAATTTAATTGCTACCATGGAAGAAGATAATAAACTACATAGAAAAGGTCTTTAATTTATGTATTTTTCACAAGTATTATATTTATTCTTATTTCGTTTTTTTTCTTTTATATGATTTAGTTAAATAATTACTAATAGTCATTAATTTCTTTACGATGATACGAATGATACAAAAATAAAATCTTTATCAGTTAAGTAGAAACACTTGGTACTAAATATAGATTAACTGATTTTAGAAGAGAAATTTGAAGAGTAAACCATTCAGTAGTCTTATCTTATGTTAGTAATAGTAAAAACAGTCGTTCGAATTTAATTTAGATTCACAGTCGGATTCGTCAGATGCTGCTTCAACTATAAAACACTGGGATAGTCAATGGACACCCTCAGAAGGATATGATTCTTCTGAAACATCTAATTCAGGTTGTGGTGAGGATTATACTGAAGATTATCAACACAGAATAGCAATTGATCCTTCTAGATTTGTTGAAGATTGTCATAGTGGTTGTAGGTCTCAAACTTGTCTTTGTCAGGTATTATTTGGAAGAATATATTTTATGATATTGTTGTGTTCGTATCTGATATCAACATTTCATTTTCACAAATTAACGTGTACTTGTAATATCACACTTTAGGGTTGTCTATTCGAATACAATAGGATGATAAATCTTCAAGGGAGTGTGTCCAATATTTGTGGAACACCAATAACTAAAACTAATCCAAATCATTTATCAACGATTCCATCTTTGTATAGTACACCATGTCCAAGGTTTATGCGTTTGTTAATTTTTTGACAATATATAAAATAGTAGAACATGCAAAACTAATTTCGTAATGATCTATTTATGTAAATTAGTATCCAGAGTGAGCTGCCACGTCATTATAACAAGGATCATCTTCCTTTAAATTGCAATTGTCATGCAATGTATCCTTGTCATATGCAACAAATTTCATTGCCTTTGAAGGAATGTCATTTACATTCCAGTGACAAAACAAATAGCACTACTTCTCTTTCTGGAAATTCAGTAGGTCGTTCTGGTGCTGGTTCATTGGATAGAAGAAGACGAAGATTTAAAAGTAAAACTGATCATAATCAGAGGACTAAATCCCATAGTGATTTAATATGCTGCCCTAAAGATAGACCACATTACTGTTCTTTACAGCAATTTCAATGTGGCAATAATCCACACATGTATAACTACTATAATAAAACTGAGGTATATGAAATGCACTAAAGAATTCATAATTAATAACAAATTGTTGTTTCATTTCAAGAATGAAGAGTATCAAATTATTTCTAAAATTTTAATGTGTTTGTTTTCTATTCATAGGAACGTCTTCAAAAATTAGAAAATGAACGTGGTGCACTTCACATGGAGGTATCAGTTCTATCAGAGCAAGTCGATGCACAATCTAGCAAAATTCAAGAATTGGAAAATATGCTTAAAGAAAAAAAGCATTCTCTCAGACAAATGGAAGAAGCTTTACAAGAGGTTAAATATTATATTTTATTTAATTTTAATTTACATGTGAAATTTAGTAATGCAACTTTAATGTTTTTTTATTATTATTATTATTATTATTATTATTTTAAAGGAAGTGTTATCAAGAAGTGCATTGGAGACAGAAAAACTCGAGCTTCTTAGTTCTCTTTCCGAACTGAAACTCAAACAGGCTAGCTTAGAATATGAAAATTTAACATTAAGAAAAACAAGTTCATCATTATCCAATGTAAGTATTGTAATTAAAGATTATTTATTTATATATTTGTCTTAAGTATAAATTTACAGTTAATTTTTTTTTTTTTTATATATATATATAGGGGGAGAGATTCAGTAGACATGCCGGTCAATATAGCAGTCTTCCAAGGCCACCAACATCTTCAAAGAAAGGAGTAGCGTTTGGTAAGGTTTCCAATTTAATCTCTGGGGAACACACAACAGTACCATTGGCTGTTAGAGGAATTTCTGCGAGATGTCTATCAGCTCCTATTCTAGGTTCTTAAATGAATCTTTACTTAAGCATGCTTATGTCATGTTTGCTTGTTTCTAAAAACCCAAATTTGTTTAATAACCACATGTTGAACATAGGAGAACTCAATTATTAAAATATAAGCCCAATAGTAATATATTTCAATGTTAAAATGATAATGCCATAAACCAAGATGGTACTTTAAAATATAATATTAAAATGAAATAAATATATATTTCTGTTATTTTGTTTTATTTGTATTCAGCGGAAGAAGAAAAAACGGTAATTGGAGAGTCAAGTTTTCAACCAGAATCAACACCACCAAAGCCCCTTGCAGAATTGTCTATACAAGAAGTTGGTGATTGGTTATCCCGTATTGGTCTGGAATGTTATACAGCAGAATTAAAACGATGGGGTGCTACCGGTGTAAAATTAGTTGATGCAACACCAAATCAAATTGAAAAGGAACTTGATATCAAAAATGTATTACACAGAAAGAAATTATTATATGCAATTGAATCTGAGAGATCTAATGCAGAGGGTTTTCTTGGTTCGGAGAAGGTTGTGTAAATAATGTTTTGATTAATTACTTTTCATGTATTTGATGTATTTTTCATAAATATTGTTGATTTTCATTGTAGATGGACAGTGCTGCGGTATTACGATGGTTAGATGATATTGGATTACCCCAACATAAAGAAGCTTTTCATAATGCCAAAGTTGATGGTAGAGTATTACATAGATTAACAACAGAAGACTTATTGAATCTCGGAGTGACAGCTCAGTTACATGCAGCTAGTTTACGACGAGGAATTCAGGTAATATTAAGTTTAATAACAAAAGTGATAATAAATTAACATTGTATTTTGTGTGCAATATAATTATAGATTTTGAGGGAATTGAATTTTGAATTTGATAATTTGGAGAGAAGAGCAGCAAGTGGGAACGGTGCAGATGGAAGTAACGTTACATTATGGACTAATCACAGAGTAATGGATTGGTTAAGAGTAGTTGACCTAGCAGAATATGCACCCAATATGAGAGGCTCAGGAGTGCATGGTGGATTAATGATCCATGAAGGTCGTTTCACATCAGAGTTGTTAGCAACCATATTAAGCATTCCACCTTCAAAAACTTTATTAAGAAGGCATCTGACAACTCACTTTAATCAAATTCTTGGTAGAGAAGTTGTGCAGCATAAAAGAGAGATGGAAAGTACACTTGGATTCGTACCTCTAACTCTTACGGCTAGATTGAAGGTTGATATATATCAATTATAGTATTAAAAAAAGCAAATTATATTATATGGGAAACATATATTATTATTATTATTATGGTATTATTACAGGCACCAAAGAAGTCTCAGTTCACGTTGAAACGTAAAAAGAGTAAAAACGAAGTGGATTATGGAAATCTGGTTTGTCCTTTGGAAACATCACCACCAGGTACACCATCAACATCTTCGTCAACACCGGGCAGTCCTAATTTGAACTCACCTTCATTCTAACCACATTCACAGATTCATTCAAGCAGTCATCTTAACTAACTCGTAAGTCTAACTCGACTAATATTTCAATATCGCATTGCTTCTTATGATTCAATTTATAAAGGTGCAGGTATTATGTTGTTTTTCTTATTTATAGGAACAAACAAGTTGTATAATTGATTATTGGGCATAGTTGTCTTTATCAAATTCCTTATTTCTTTCAAAGTAATCTATTACTATTCTTTTCTGTTTTACTATTTACTAAATATTTCGCTTGTATTTTATTTTGACTATTTTTAACACATTGCCAGCCGGCAACCTAAGAAACATTTAAAGACTGAGCACCGGCAACGTATCGGCCACTTAAACCCCAAACGCCCCAGCCTTATTCGCTTGTTTCTCTGATCACTGAATAGTCAAAACAATAGCAAGTAAATACAAATCGATGTGTAAGACACTCATATACCAGCAAAAAACAAAAATCCACATCATCGTGGGGCAGCTTACTCAAACGACACAGTCTCAGAAATCCGCGTTTTCGTGGGGCCGGAATTCTGTCAATGTGTTAATATTACCCTTTTTAGGTTTGCTTATTAATTTCTGCATATAATTCATCTCATCATATCTACATGATTAAAATTAAAAAAATGATTTCTACATTTCTAAAAATTGATGATTATTTTCAGATCTAGAGGATACCGGACAAAAGAAAGTAATTGGTTGTATATGAGGAGAAAATTAACGTAACATTTATTTTCTACAATGAATATTATATTATAGGCAATTATTTCATTTTTATACCAAAAAAAAAAAAAACAAAAATTTGTGCTTTTATTAAAATTTGACTTACAGACAATTTATTAGCAAAGAGAATGGTGATATAAAAAAACATAAAATAATGTAAATCACGGATAAACAAACGGGGACCATTTTTTTTGTTTTTAACGAAACGAACGTATATTAACAATTTTTCTAATCAAAATAAAATAACAGGACAGTATAATAGGTGCCTTGCTATGTATAACGTGTTTAGATTATGTCATGTATTTTTCAATACAGATTTGTAATAACCTTATCAAAATATTAATAATAATAATAATTGTTCAATAATAAATGATTGACGCGCTACAAAATTTCTATTTTCATATATATATATATATACAGTAAAATAATTCGTGCATATTATATATACATACGTAGACTTGATTAATTTGTTATTAGAAATAATGATATAATATAATTAATTTAATTGTTAGTATAGATTTTTTTTCGATACTTTTGTATTATAAATAATACATGTATATCGAAAAAATATTTTACTAAAAAAGAAGAAAAAAAACAACAACAACAACAACGAAACATAATTAACCAGTTAAGCGTGTTTGACGACTATATCCGACATCGCTTGATTATCGCGACACACACCAGAGAGCGCACTCTGCGCACAGATCATCGCCACACTTAACTGGTTAATCAAAAATGCTTTACTGTTGCTGCTGCTGCTGCTGCTATATTTGTAATCTTTAAAATGACATATTTATTTTGTGTCTTCTTTGGTTTTTCTTTTTTTTTTTTTTGTTATGTTTACATATAATACGTGATGATCAAAGTAAATACACAAATAATATAAAAAAAAAAGACGTATCGAGAGTACAATTACTCATTTTAGTTTGTATGTTTTTCACAGATGATTTATTTTACACTTGGAGATCATGGTAGAGAGAGGATAAAATATTAAATACGATTTATATTAGTAAATACAGTAAATTAGTATAAGGTGGTGATATCGATCGAAGGTGAACTATCACAGATGATATTTAAAATCAATTTATTAGGCGTTGTCCGTATCTTTGAGCTCCTCTCTTAATGTAACATTAATGAGACCTTGATATTTTACAGGATAAGCTAATAGATTTCCCTTGTTCCATGTATACAGCTCCTGTAAATAATTTTCTTATTTATCTAAGACAAACAACAATTTTATATAATTGAAATATATCATGTCTATTCATTAATTTCAATATTACAAACCTTCGTTTTGTGATTATAGCTGACAGCTGTAGTTTTATGATATGGATTGGAGAATGACAAATGTACATCAACTGTTGAATTTTTGTACAAATCTAAGGCTAATCTAAAGAAAATAATTATTTATTTAGTAGACAATTAAAATATCCGGTCTTTTTTTTATTCTGCGTGCATAAGGATTGTTTTATCTATTCTATGTAAATATATTTATTCGAAATGTTTACCGAATTTTCATAGTTTCATCGGTTACGCTATGAACTGCGTATAAAATTCCACCAGCAATAAACATCTCTCCAAATTTATGGTGATCAATACTGATGTTCCATGCATATTGAAGACTGAGATCAGTAGCGCCCACTTTCATCACGATCGTATTATTTGATGGTAATCCATAAATTACCCATAAACCTATAAAATACAATTTATAGATAATTTTCATAATATATATTGAATATTCTAATTACTAGCACATAATACTGTATTATAATTTAATATTATACTAATATAAATAGTATAATATTAAACCAAACTATATTTTACAAAATACTATAATATAACAATAATAATAATAATAAAAACAATAAGGAATATATATTTTATAATAATAAATTTTATAACACACTTATATCTATATAACTTCTATTATATTTTTCTAATAAAAAAAATATATTAAAAATAATATAAAAATAATATAAAAATAAATCACAACGCCTATATTCATAAATGTGAATTGCATATATGAAAATGAAAGTATAAAAAAAAAAAAAAAAAAAAAAACAGATTTCTTTTAAAAATATCCATCAATGGTACATTATTAAAAATACCAATAGAGATCAAAGGGTGAAAGTATAAACATCATATATGTATAATAGAAAACTCGTTGATATTTATGGCATACGCATATTACTACTTGCTTTCATACACGTGTGTTTCATAACGCGTTATTAGCTGATCTCTATCGGCTTTAGAATATGTGCCGTCTGACCACACAATCCCCGTCCTTTATGTACCCATGGACCGCAAATGCATGTGCGATGCATACCATCTTCGAGGCATAGTAAATCGTGGCTTACCAGACAGATATGTAGACAGACAGACATACATACATACGTACATACATAAATACATACACACAAACAGACAGACATATGGCTTTTATCATGTACACACATAGATCTTTGAAAAACCCATAAGAATTCTTAAGAAAATCTGTAGACACATATTTAACATTAGATTTATAGACTGAGAGATAATTAAATTCATTTAAAATTTCATTATTATATATATATATATATATAGTAATGTACAGTAATATACTGTATACTGTATAGTAATATAATATTCTATATACATATATATAAAACCTCACTAACTTTTTGGAATAAACCTTTAAATAAAACCTTTTTAAATCTAGTGTTAATGAATAAATTGTTATAAACTATTATTTAAATCAGCATACCATTTTCGTCAACGTTGAAGTCCACGTAATTATAATTATGATTAGGCGTGTAAAGATAATTATTAGTGTTAACGTATAAACCAGGTAATTTTAATTCGCATTTGGAAAAAAATATATCACATCCTTGACCATGATAAAGATCGAATCGAAAGATCGATGATCGATTTTTTGGATTGTAAAAAAATGATCCATTATATATTATATGTCCATTTCCCTGTAACACGAGAAAATATTGATGATTTATTAATAATTATAAATATAGAACGAATATTTATTATTATAATCATTTATGTACAAACCTGAAATGGATATGGTAATTCGATTTTTTGTGGTGTCTTTGATTTAAAATGTTCTTTAGATTTATATTCCAATATATATGATGTTTCATTTTTTCTTGTAACCCAATATTTATCTGAAATACCATCGGACCTTGGAGATGGATCATGCATCCAACTACCATAATGATCGTCCATAGTTCCCTTTAATACTGGTTTACCTACTGCTTCTATTACACCATCTATACGTTTACGGATATATATATATATATATATAGTAACTAATAATATTAATATATTATATTATAGTATATATATTAAGTATTTATATATATTTTAAGTAATATACTAGTATATATTATATTATATTATTCTACTATATTATAGTATATATTATTTAGTTACTATAATAAATAATTTATATTATATATATATATAGTAACGGATATATGTATAATACGGATATTATATTATATTATATATATAAAAGTTATTTATATTGGATCAGATAAATATGACGATGAAAAACCACTTACCCACTAATCTTGACGGCAATCCTGTGAAATTGACGTTCCGTAATGGTTGAACATTTACGTAACCATCGATATCAGTGTAAAGACATTTCATGGGATGACATGTAGGACATGCTTCTTGGTGCGGACATAATTCTTCCAAGTCGATATTTTGTGGCATTGGTTCACCATAAACAACATTTTGTTGCTTACCAAATCTAAATCTATCCATGTGTTTCATATCATCTAAATAATATGAACAATATAAACAATTTGTTACATGTTGTTAATATACATAAATAAATGGAATAAATTAATAATGACAAATGTTATAGGTATTGGACACGAACCATCGATTATCAGAGAACCTTTTGTAACATCAATTTCATTTCTTACAACACAATGATAGATACCATGATCATTCGGCATAACTCGAGATATCTTTAAACGCATTTTAAACTGTAAATCAATATTGACAATCCTATCAATTGTTGATTTATTTTTATATATAATATTATATTGATTTTATTATTTATCATATACTACCTTGAAATCCTTTTTATCCGAAATTTCCGTACGATATTTGTCGGGTGTTTTCAAACGACGACCATCCCCACGTTCCCAATGTACCGTTGGTTCTGGAAATGCTTCAACTTCGCATTCTAAAATTGCTGAACTTTGACCTCGTACGAGTATCATTTGATTTCGTATACGAATAAAGGGTGTAACTATAAATAAAGTGAATGGTTTTTTATTTTTCTTCTTTTTTTTTTTATTCTAAGAAATCAAATAATCAGAGATTTAAATTTGATTAAAGTTTAGATTATATGTTTGACTATTATATTCCCTAGTCTGACGACTGTATAAATTCTTTACTACTTAAACAAAAGATTGACTGTAAATTCATGCTAATAAAATTCCATGTAAATATAGTTAATGTAATCGATACAAAAAAAAAATAAAATAAAATAAAATAATTGTTTGTTAGACAGATTAGACGAACGACAATCCTATTACATATTCTGAGATGATAGAGAAGACAAATAGAATCGATAGGATAGTGTATACAGATTATAATAACATATTTGAATTCAGAACACGTGCACGTTTATGGGAAATGTGTTCGTCATATGCAGGATATATAAGCAGGGTGTATACATATGCATGAAATCGATAACATAGTACGTATGTGTGTATTCATAAATATGAATTATTCAATTCATTAATTTATATTTCAATAGAGAATATAATCAAACATTTAGATTTATATTATTTCATATTAATTTCTTAATATAAAATATATACATATATATATATATTATATTAAGTTCATATAATAATAATAATAATAATAATAATAATAATAATAATAATAATATATAATATAATAAATATTGTATTAATAATAATATATTATTATATAATAAATAATGTATATATTATCTTTTATATAATTACATAATATATATATATTATAATTATATTAACTTAATATAATATATATATATATATATATATATATATATATATATATATATATACTATACATATACAGTATTTATATATACAGTATATAATCCAGTAAATAAATATATATTTTAAATATATATTTAAATAATATATATATATATATAAATTTAATACAATACTTTAGAGATATTAATAATAACTGCATTATCATTCGTTTGATAAAGAAAATAAATATCAATATAATGATTAAAATAGAATAAAAATAATATACTTACATCTAATTTGAAGTTTAAAATTTTTTAATGCTCGTGGTGGTATTCCATTGTCTGCAGTGCACGTATATTCACCCATGTGTTCCCTATTCACTACGCTTATATTAAACGTGCTGCCAATTACGGAAGTTACTGTATAACACGAGTTATGCTATTATTTCATTGCTACAAATAACTTATTTTATTTAGACTACAAAGTACATACAGTAGAAGTATATATATATATATAGATATATACTAGTACTTGATGCTCTTACCATGCCAAGATCCTAGATGTATTAAGGTACCATCTTTCTTAGTCCATTGAACAACAGGTGGTGGACTTCCACTCGTTGCACATCTCAATCTTACATTGCTTCCTTCTCTTAATGTAATCACTTCAGTTACATTATCTATTGCAGAATGATTTCTTTTATAAAGTTACATGCCAAAAAAATATGAAAGTAGAACAAATATATATATATATAGAAATACCTTTTTTCATTATAAATGAAAACTTAAGAGATTTTACCTAAAATAGATGGTGGTATTAATAAATCATTAACATTGTCATCATTTGTAGTAAATTTCCAAGTATTTATTCCAGGCTTTCCATCTTTTCCAGGTATTCCTGGCTTTCCTGGTGGACCAACATCTCCTACAATTTATAAATGATACGTTATGTTTCTTTTTTCTTCATCATCTACTACACATTTAATTGAATCTTTTCAAATTAATTGAAGAGTATTATACTTCAACTGAATAAGATGAGATGATATTAAATGAGATCTCTTATTTCTTTTTTTTTTTTCTTCTTTTTTTAGATACCTACGTTCATCAAGAACAGACACTTGAAGAAATTAATAATAATATTGAAGAGAGATTATAATCGTGCTTAAACGAATTTTGAAGATACACTTTTATACAATGACCTATTCAACGCGTAACTTACCGCGCGGTCCCGGTGGCCCTTGAGGACCTGGTTGACCTGGTCTACCTAAAAAAAAAAAAGGGGTTCACAAAGTTAAACGAGATGTTATTAGGTTGGTGCAAATTATTAATAATAATAGGAAAGAATATATTTTGTGAAATAGCATGAATACACCACACTTTGATAGAAGTTAAAGTTTATTTTGAAGTTTAGTTTAATTAAACAAATTCCGTACCATCTGTTCCATTTCTTCCAGGATATCCTGGTATACCATCCTCTCCTGGTTTACCATTCAATCCAGGCAATCCATCGAGACCACTACGTCCAGGTATACCATCCAAACCTGGTTCACCTGGTATACCATCCCTTCCATCTATACCAGGTGGTCCTATTTCACCTTTTGGTCCTCTGATACCAGGAAACCCTGCTTCTCCTGGAGGTCCTTCTGGTCCAGGTGTTCCCGGTACGCCAGGTAAACCAGGTAAACCAGATTGGCCAGGATTTCCTGGTGAGCCAGGTAGACCCGGTGGACAATATTTTGTCGAGGAACGACAAAAGTTTTCTATTGCATCAAACTGTAATCATATTTGACAAGGATTTGTGTCGATTTACGATTTGATCTTTCTCGTTTTTAGAAAAGAATACAATGAAAATAGAAGAAGAAAAAGAAATCAAATGATATAAGGTAAATACGTCGGGAACAATGCATTTCGTTAGCCAATACATGCCATTGTTGCAAGCTAACTGACCTGTATACGAGTGTCAGCATTCAACCAAACCCAATCTTGGCCGCCAGGAGCAGTCGGGGAAGATGAAGAGCCTGATAATGCAATCGGTGGCGCGGTTACCTTTTTCGATTCCTTCGCTAGCTCTTTATCCTCTCGAATCTGATACAAGGGAGCAGAATTGCGATTACACCGGTACTTTTATCAGATTAAATCCTTCGTCGAACGAGCCGTCACGAACGAAAGTTTCTTCTTGAACAAAACGGCTAAAATAATGTGTGTGTATATATATATATATATATCTATCTTCTATCTATCTATATATATATAAAAATCTCGTGTCACAGTTTTCGTTCCCATACTCCTCCGAAACGGCTTGACCGATTTTGATGAAATTTTTTGTGCTTATCCGGTATCTATGAGAATCGGCCAACATCTATTTTTCATCCCCCTAAATGTTAGGGGTAGTCCACCCCTAAACTTTTTTTTTCATTTTTTAGACAAAATTTGTAATTTCTATTTTTTTATGATACAGCATACAAAAATACATACAATCCTTAATTTTCACCCTTCTACGATCAACCCTTATTTTTTAATAGCTATTTTAGTAATTTAATCATTTTTCCTCTCCGGTCGATAACTGATCAATCGTCATTTATTTAGTTATTATTATCCCCGCCAGATGTTTATAGGTGTCACTTCTGACCCAGTAAACAGCACGGAGTAGGGATGAGAACGAAGCCGGTTTCCTTTATTTTTTACTCCCTACACAGTTGTCGGCCATCATTATTGTTTATGCATCAAGTGTAGTAGTAACGTTGACAATTATTATTTTGCTATCTCAGTGTAACTCTTATATTAACTTTTAATCATTCCTATTTTATCAATAATAATTAAATTATCAATTTTGAGTGTATTTTGCACGATTAGTTAATCAAGTGATTTTATAACCTCAAAAGTACTCAACACGTGACACGAGCTTCCAATAACAACGGATTTTGTGTTGTAAGTATACTTTTTTTTATTTATGTTGTTGATCTTATAAAAATGTAATTTTAATTTAATTTTATTAAATTATCAATTTTGAGTTCAAGTGATTACGTGACACGAGCTTCCAATAACAACGGATTTTGTGTTGTAAGTATACTTTTTTTTATTTATGTTGTTGATCTTATAAAAATGTAATTTTAATTTAATTTTATTAAAAAAATGTAATTGAACAATTAAGATTTTCATAGTTTCCAGAAAATCACAATGCCAAGAAAACGCAAAGGGGCTGATTTGAGCCGCAGTACAAGTAAAGCTCGAAAGTTGCGAAATAGCAGATCCGAAAGAACAGAAGAACAAATCCAGCAACAAAATACTGATGCACGTGTCAGAATGGCGCAATTGCATCAAGAAGAGCCAGAAGATACACGAGCTGAACGCAATGAAGTCAGAAGATTAGAACAACGAAAATCACGCCGTTTCACAGTCAATAGACGAAGAACAAGTGACCAACAACGACAACAGGTACATCGAGCATTTATATCTGATTCATTCCTGCGTCTAGCATTCCAGTATGAGCCCGATATTGAATATTATGCTCATTCAAAAGTGGTAATTGGTGCTATGGACAAGGAATGTCCGCATTGTCATGCTCTGAAAAGCACACACAGTACATAAATCATGAATGGCTTGCCGAAAGAGCGATTTTAGCGGCAAAAAATGTAGACGTTGACAATTTAAATCTGAAGATACAAATGTTGTTGCCAGGGAACTTGGTATCATATAAATCTATTGATACAGTTTGCGACGACAGCGAAGCAGTAAATTTTCCCACAGAGTTTTTGAACTCACTGGATTTGCCAGGCATGCCACCGCATAATTTACAATTAAAGGTTGGATCTCCAATTATCTTGCTTCGTAATTTGAACCCGCCCAGGCTGTGCAACGGTACGCGATTAGTCATTCACAAATTAATGAAAAACGTGATCGAAGCCAGGATTTTAAATGGCAAGTTCAGAGGTGAAAATATACTCATACCACGGATTCCTATTATACCTACAGATGTGCCAATTCAATTCAAACGTATTCAGTTTCCGATTAGATTGGCATTTGCAATGACTATCAACAAATCCCAAGGTCAAACAATGTCTGTTTGTGGATTAGATTTGAGAACACCATGTTTTTCACACGGACAATTATACGTGGCATGCTCTCGAGTGGGTAAACCATCCAGTTTGTTTGTGTTAGCTAAAGATGGACTAACAAAAAATATTGTTCACGCTATAGCATTAAGAGATTGATATTGTTTAATAGTGTTACTGTCGTAATTGTTTAATTAATGATATATAATTTTAAGGAATAAATTATAATAACTTAAAAATAATGTTTGCCTTTTGTTATTTTTATATTCCCTCATCATTCACAGCGCTCCATGCTTATTTCACGCATATACCACATTCTTACATACATACAATATACACACTCTAACATACATACATACTTACAAGGAGTAAGCTATTTTTTGTCTGGAATAAAAAATTATATACTGAATTTTATTAATTAATAAATTATCTTTGTTTTATCAGTTTTACGTTCTTTCATTTAACGATTTTTAAATCGATCTGATTATGAAAAAGTTTTCACCTCAAAAAAAGCCACAGCAACGCGTGGCCGGGGCACCCTAGTATATATATAGGTATATATATATATACATACGTGCTTATGTGTACGTACATACGTTTGAAAACGGACGTGTATATGTGTAGGTTGGTTTCGATAGAAAATCGAAGTCAGAAAGAAGAAAATTGATGTCACTGTATTGGAAAACCTAGTTTGCAGTAAATAAGCATCTCCATTCGTCTCTTTCGTGATGGGATAAAATGAGAATGAGAATGAGAAAAAGAAAAAATAAAGGAAACGGTTCTTTTTTTCTTTTTTCTTTTTTTTTTTTATATCCAAAAAGTAACATACGAAAATATAAACTTTCATTTGTTGCTTATCAAAATACTGTGGTTGTTACAATCTGTACTAACGATATAAATGAATGAAGTTGATATGTGTGTAGTAAATTTATATTTAACGTGCACATACACACACACACACACACAGACATATATATATATATATACAAGCACGTCGTCGATTAAAATGAAAATTTGAAATCATATTACTGTAAGTAAATATTAATTTACTGCTAGTAAATTTTCCAATATAGAGTTTTGTGTGTATAGAAATAATGAATGCCGAATGTCAGCTTGCTCTCTCGAATCGCGAAACTCGAACGTCTCTCTACATGATTTCATCAAATTCTCGTGCTTCGTGCAAAAGCAAAAAGCCTTTTTTTATTGTATGGCATTTTCTAAAAAAAAAAGAAAACAAAAAAAAACAAGAAAAAAAAATTCAAATTCGTCGTTCGAGCATGAGATGACGAAAATTAGCGATGCTGCTTTGATTCGTTCGTATTTTATTTATATTTATATATGATTTTTCATTAAATATAATATTATTTATATTTTTATATAATAAAAAGCAAAGCTTTTTTTTTTTCTTTTTTTATGAAGACAAATATTTGAAATATTCATCACGAAATTGCGATCGTCCTTTTTTTATCTTTCCAAATGCTTGTTTTTTTTTTTACAAACAGTGTTTTTTTCTGACATACGTCAGATTTCATTTGAAATAGTTGATTTAAAATACTTGAAGAACAAAACAAATTATTTGTTGAATTTTATCACGTAACGAGAAATTTCATTTAACTCTTTGGGGCACGGTGGGATTAAAAATGTCCCACCTATTTGATACATTCATTTGAACATTTTTAATCCCACCTTGAAATATTATTGCAATAGCTACACATTGCTTATAAGTTCTATATTTCGTCTTATTTATTCAAAACAATTGGTTATTAACTTTTTTTTTATATATTTTTACATTATTACATTATGCAATACCTTTATTAATAAAAAAATATACCAATTGTGTTTAATTTAAAACGTAAATTTTCAAATCGTCTTATTTATGAAAAACAATTAGTTATTAACTCTTTTTTTTTATGTTTCTATACTATTACATTATTTATTACCTTTATTAATAAAAAAATATACCAATTGTGTTTAATTTAAAACGTAAATTTTTCAATTTCTCTATGCAACATAGAACTATTTTATTATTTCAAATTCTGTGCCGCAAAGATTTAAATTCGTGCCACTTTTGCGCGATGGCTGGTTTAATTAGGATTATCTAAGGTTCTATTTGTAATATATTATTATTCGAAAGGGAGGAGGAGGGAGGGTAGGGGAAGGGAGAAGGGGGTTTGGTGTTTGATTAACGTACCCTGGATATGTCTGAAACCGCATTGTCTCCCGCAGTTGGTAACGCGCTGCTTCTCCTTCGTCGAATAAACTTTTCATTTTGTTGAGATCCCTCGCACTCACCACTTCGTATTATTCGAAGCTCCCTTTCAACACTTACCACGTACGTGTAAAGGTATACGGAGGTAAATAATTGTAAGAAAAATTGTGCGAGAATGAGATAAAGTAACATACGTGGTTGTAGCATTCCGTTATCTAACTTTACCATCCTATTTTTCTCATTCATGATTTAATTATCTGTTTTTTTTTTTTTTTTTTCTTAAACTTCTTTTTATTCCTACGAACAATTGTGCACTTGGTTTTTTTCTTTTTCTTTTTCTTTTTCTTTTTCTTTTTCTTTTTTACAGAGATCAATCTTTCGTCTCGTTTCACAACGAATATTTTATTAGATGAAAAACGGAAACGTTTAAATGGATCTTATTTTGTTTTTTTTCTCAAACGTGATCTTTCTTATCCTTTATTTTGTTCTTTCATTCATTCATTCATTCATTCATTCATTCATTTATTTATTTATTTATTTATTTTACCAATTCTTTGTCTATTTCAAACGCAATTTGTTTCACTTTTATTTTTCATTATCTTCTCATATTGTATTTTCAAAACGTAAAAATACGTAAATTGAATTTAATTTATTAATTACACGTTCTTTTGCATTAGATCGAGTTATAAATAACTTCCAATACGACTATGTAGAATCTATTTTTCGTATTTACCTATTATAAGTCACCGAAACAAACAAATTTTTGATATCACTGTATAAATGAGGATTCAGGTTAGTCTTCTGTCAACTTTTTCATGTAATCAATGTTACATTTAACCGTTTTTTCTTAACCATTGAAATGGATAGTAAAGATCAACACGTGTTAGAAGTGAAATCTTGAAAAAAAAACTAAATTTCGAGAGAATTAGACGAATACAAAATAAAAATATCTGCTGTAGGATAATTGTATTCACTTCTTATTTAGTATCGCGACCGTTTCATCGCCTCCCACCGCTTCGTTACATAGCCGCCTACAACTCCGTTACATTTTTTCAAATCACACCCATTCTAAAGAAGTTTTCACTTGAAAAAGTGCATATTCAACATGTAATGCTTTAAGAATTGAAACAAGACAATGCCATTAAAGTGGCAACTGAAAAAATATGCAGCGTATACAGTGCAGAACTGATAACTGATAGGGCAGTCAGAAATTGGTTTGTAAAATTCCGTTCTGAAGATATGATCTTAAAAGATGAACCGAGTTTGCAGGGACATATTTCCAACTTTGATGAACCTTTTAAAGGTAATATTGAAGCAAAATCTAATAGATACGTTGAACAATTGCAAAGAGTGCAAAAAGAAAACACCATGAAAGGTGTCTTACACTTATCAGTGACAGAAACACCATTCTTTGTCTCATAAGAAAACGGAAGTTATTTATGACTCGACCTAATGTATTCTTATCCTTGTTTTTTTTTTTTTTTTTTTTTTACAGTAAGCTTCCATTAAAATCAAACTTTAGCCGCCGCCCCCCCCCCAACACCATTTTTATATATATATACTAGATTTCGTTATGAAAATATTAAGTTATTTCGTCGTAACGTTAAGATCGATAAGTCACCGACAAGTTTCGATATTTTCAAGCTCCCTTTACTTTTCCCTTTTTTTTTTCTTCCCCTTTGCACCTTAAACTTTATCGAATATTTATTTTTAATGAGCTATCGTTGCCATCGTCGACGCCGTTGTCGCTTGTAAAACAAAAAATTTCGAAGAAAGTTTATCTTTCGTTTGGTAAGTGAAAACTTTTACGAATATTCTGCCACTACCCCCCTTCCCCCCCCCCCGCCTCCCCCCATCTCAACAACCCCTTTCCACTTTTCACTCTTAGAAAAGTTTCGATCTAAGCGCAAGTGTTATAAAAAAGAAAGAGAGAGAGAGAGAGAAAGAGATAAAGTGCTTGCAACTTCTATCATCTCGCTGGATCATTAAGGTACCTTTTTTTTTTTTTTTCATTCCATGAAAATTAAGAATTTAAAAAGTTCCATAAATAATAGGATCATTAATAAAATAATTATTTAGGAATATTTTTGTTTTTTCATTAAGTGGATCGAAAAGTAATGGAGCTTTTTAACCTTAAAATTTTAACGAATCAATTCTTCAAACAATTATAATATTATAATATTATTAATAAAATAATAATATAATATATTAATATTAATAATAATAATAATAATAATATATTAATAATATATATATATATATTACAAATATATATTATATATTAAATATATATTAAATAATAATGTATTAGGTTGTCCCAAAAGTTTCTTCCTTTGTTTGATAATAAGTTGAACAATATTGTATGCGTAATATAATATTTTTTTTGTATTTGTATTTTACGATATTTTACTAAAAATAATATTCTACTTTATTTTACATTTTACTATACTTTAAATTATTCAACATAAAAAATATGGTACCTGTAGAATTACTAAAAAGGAAGAAACTTTTGGGACAACCTTAATATTTATAAATATAAATAATATCATTAATAAAATTATAATATTATTAATTAATAAAATTGTAATATTATTAATTAGTAATTAAAATATTTCATTTAAATTAATTAATCACGTTATCAACAATCTTTTTTTCTATCTGTTATGCAAATTGTTACAATTGTAACAATAAAAATCATCAATCAGTTGTTTAATATAAAATATTAATATAAAAAATTTGACGTGCGTAATACAACGACATTACTTTTCGATCCTCCCTCTTACACATTTATCTTTCATTTGAATTAAATGATTATTTAAACGACATATATAAACTTTAATAATAAAAAATAAAAATACTGATGCAATTGACTGGAACAATTCACGCACGAATTGCATCGTATGTTTTTATTAATCCTTTTTGTGTTTTTTTCTTTCTTTCTTTCTTTCTCTTTTTATTTATTTATTTTTTTTTTTGTTATATATTGTGTTTTTGTTTTTTTTTTTCACGTTTAATTAGATTTCCTTTCAATTTGAAATTATCCATCGATGAAACACAAATTGCATACAGAATATTACGTGCATTATTAAATCTATGGGACTCGCGTATAAATAGAAAAAAAATAGAAGAAAAAAAGAAACAATAGAATTTATTCAAAATAAGGTAAAATATCAGTCGCGACATAACAGGTATACATACATACACACACACACCCCGTATAGTTTTTTGGTTGGACGAACTCGAATTAATTCTGGCTGGCCGATTTCCAACAATAAAGCAAATCCGAGTGCAAAGGGTCAGAAAAAAGGGTGGGGGGAGAGGGTGGGAGGGGGAGAGGACAGAAGAGAGACACGTTTAACGCGTGGATAATCCTATGAATATTTTCCGCGGTTGATTTTTCCCCATGCCAAGGATCAAAGGCTTAACGAGTCGTCCCATTCTCTGGAATTCATTCTCTACGAAATAGAAGAATGAGAAGGGAAGAGTGAGAGAGAGAGAGAGAGAGAGAGAGAGAGAGAGAGAGAGAGAGAGGTGAAGAAACTGATAGATATACGATAAAGAGATAATGAGACTGAGAGAGAGAGAGAGAGAGAGAGAGAGAGAGAGTGAGAAATAAAATAGAGAAACATGTTTATTCTATGTAACAGTTGACAGAAATATTTTCTTCAAAATTTAAATAAGAAAACATGCTAAATATTTCGTATGATTTATGAGAAAGAGAGAGAGAGAGAGAGAGAGAGAGAAAGAGATAGAGAGAAAGGGAATGAACAAGGGAAAGGGAAAGGGGGAAGATTTTTGTTTGATTCGAAAATCTGAATATAATATTATCTTCAAATTACTGTAAAATATAAACTCGTTAAATAATTCTAATGATTTATGTAACAACGAATCATCTCTCTCTCTCTCGAGAGAGAGATATATTATTATTAATAATTTAAGAAATTTGAAATAATTTATTAATATATTATTAATATTATTTAATATTATATATATATTTATATATTATCTAATATATAAATTATTATTTTGTATATAAATATGTCAATATATATATATATATAATATATATAATTATATTTATAAAATATAATATAATTTATATATTATTTAATATTACATATATATATTTATATATTATCAAATATATAAATTATTATTCTGTATATATAAATATGACGAGAGATAATATACATAAATATATTAATTTATATATTAAATATATATTTAATAAATACAACATAAATATATAAATATATATATATATATTTATATAGATAGATTGCGTCCAAAAAAAAAAAAAAAAAATAGAAAAGGTTTATAATAAAACTCTCAATGTCCTTACTTCGAATTTTTCAAAGATAATATCATCACACCCAAGCTATTTTCTAATGATTTACGATTCTAATTCGCACCATGATTTCATCTTCCCCCTTTTTCTTATCCTCTCTCTCTCTCTTTCTCTCTCTTTCTCTTTCTCTCTCTTACTCTCTACATATTTCTCCCCTCCATCCCAATTCTTTTCTTTCAAGAAGATTACCGGTTAACCCCCTTGGTATGATTTTTATAACGCGATAAATCTCGTCGTATAATCGCGAATATGTAAATTAGCAGCTACGAATTTGCATAGGGATCTTCGTGCTTACCCTCAACTTTCTCCCCCCCTCCTCCTCCTCCTTCCTCTCTCTCTCTCTCTCTGCCACCCCCTTGTCTTCCCCTTTTTTTCTTCATTTTGTTTGTTTGTTTTTTTTTTCTTTTTTCAAAGCGATCGCGTTATAGATATTCCCAAGTAAATTTGTTGATGTAGTTGAGAAAATTTAAGGTCTTACGAGATTTATTTATATATGTTTATATATATATATATACACACACACATACACATACGCATGTATATATGTTATATATATAAAAGGGGGAATAGATCTTGGTGGATCTGAGTCGATTTTTGGTGTAGTTGAGAAAATTTGAGGTTTTACGAGATTTATTTATATATGTTTATATATATATATATATACACACATACATATACGCATGTATATATGTTATATATATATATATATATATATATAAAAAAGGGGGAATAGAGAGCTTGGTGGATCTGGGTCGATTGATTGATCGTCACGACGACGGAATTGAATTCTCCGTTGTCGTTTATATTCTTCCGTCGACTCTTGCCGTTACTTCTAGTCAACTTGTACTACCAAAGTAAAAAAGAAAAAACAAAAAATGAAAAAAAAAATAATAATAAAGTCATACATACGATAAAGATGAAAAAAAAAAAGAAAAAAAAAAAATCTGATGGAATAAAGAAAAAATACGAGGGGAAAAGAAAAGATCACATCACAGAATTAACATAATCATCAACACTACCACTACAACCATCACTACCATCACCATCACCACAGGGGGTTAGGAGGGAGGGTTAGTTTCTTTTAATCGTTTCCATTTCTTTTAATCGTTTCCGTTTCTTAACCAATTTTCAATAGTATTATACAATTCGTGTTTACCTTAGCGTAGTATTGTAACTCGCGCGGGAAATGGAGGAAAATTCAAAAAAAGAAAAACAATTGTTTCTTTGATAACAAAAAAAAAACCAACCAATCTCTCGTTCGAGAATGATTTCTATATCGATTGTCGATCTTTCCAATTCCACATTTTTCAACGATCTATTATAAGATTATATCTATATATATATATATATCACTTCACTGTTATATTTATATCATTGTGCGCGTAAGTAAAATACCCCGTTGTGAACACTTTTCGTCAAAATCAAATCAAAAAATCAAAAGTAAGAATATTATCAATGAACCAAACAATATATATTTTTGACGTACAAGTTATCGAATGATGTTTCAAATGAAATGATGAATCATTTCAACAACAACAACAACAACAACAAAAATATATCCAATTGTTTTTATCTGAAATTTTTCTTTTTATTTTATAGGATGACAAAAATACAAAAATGGAAGTTAATTCAAAAGAAGAAGAAGAAGAAGAAGAAGATGGAAAAAGAATACGCGAGATAAATCCAATAAATGAATGAAAGTTAATAATAAAAATAATAATAATAATAATAATAATAATAATAATGATGATGATGATGATGATGATGATGATGAAGAAGAAGAAGAAGAGAATGATATTTATTCGTAAACGATGAACGCACGAGCAAAACGCGACTGTCCAAGATAATCGTTCTAACGTAAACTGACGTCCGAGCGGGTGGCTTCATTCAGTACCGCGCATGCGTGTCACTATTCTTGCATTGTATACATCCGTTTACACGGGCGTGCATGCACGGCTTGGAAATAGAAGAAGAGAGAAAAAAGAGAAAGAGAGTAAGAGAGAGAGAGAGAGAAAGAAAGAGAGAGAAAGAGATTGGGTAACTTTCTTTAACCACCCACCCCTCTCTTTTCCCCCGTGTGTGAACGACGCTTGCAAGCCTTGTTTCGTAGGAGCTTTAAAGTGCACTTCGGGTGAAAGAGTGATGGTGGGGGGGAGATTAGTATGAGGGAAGGAAGGGTTTTATGACAGTAGCAAGAGTGCAGTAGCTCTAGCAGCAGCAGCAGTAGCAGCAATAGCACGCGCGTTAAGTGCGTATTTCTATCTTGAAGATAAAACCATTATTTTAAATCGCTTCTATGTACTCCTCGAGTCAAATTATCTACCAAGCAATTTTATCCTATATATATATATATATATATATAACTAGGTACTAGTTAAATTTAACCAACAACAACAACAAGAAGTCCTATTTACTTCTTCATACTGTAGTAATGCAAAATATTGAATACATGTTTATTTAATATTAAAAAGAGATTCTCAATGTCTTTTATAATAATATATTTATTTATTATATTTATAAATATAATTTATTAATAATATTTTAATATTATTCAATATTATTCATTGTTTTGTGCTACTAGGGAATATTAGAAATAATTTGACACGCGTAGATAACGACATTACTTTTCAATTCCCCTAATACATAGTTTTATTTTTATTATGTACAAATTGTTTGATTTGTTTTTGTTTTTTATTTAATTTATATTTATTAATCGTCAATTACAATATTAAAATTAATTATTACTTAAATGTAAGAATTTATTTACAAATTTTGATTAATAATTGTCGACAATCTTCTTGATATTAATAATTAATATTACAAAGAGATATTCAATGTTTTGTTAACACTAGATTTACGGATGTTTTGTTCAATATTTTTTAATGACTTACAAACATTGTTTAAATGAAAGATTTTGAATAGAGGGTAGGATTAATATTTAAATATATTTCATTAGGTAACTTAAGAACAACATGTATTTTAAAAAAATAATATGTAAGTTTTGTATATATGTATTAAAAAAATTGGAGATGAGTCAAATTGGCTCAGTTCGTAAATCTAGTGTTAATATTAAATAGAAATGTTTTGTCCTTACTCTAGGGTAATTTTGTGTTTCACATTTTTTTTTTTTTTTTGTTAAATTTATTTGTTATTACTTTTTTTCTTCCCCCCCCCTTTAATATATATCAAAAATCAGATTAGATTCCTTTGATCATCGTTCTACTCGTTGTTGTTGTAGCTGTTGTCATCGTCCTTGTTATTTTTTTCTATTTTTTTCTTTTTCTTTTTTTTTTTTTATAGGAGTTTGTCATAAAACTCTTTGGCATGATTCTCGAACAATGTGTATATATGTATTTTAGTATATAAGTATGATGTATAATATGGGATGTGTATATGAGTGTGTGTCTACTTATATGTTGTATATAAAGTACAACGTGTAATGATTCTCTCGCGTTTGGTATACAATCTAACCGAGATTGCAATTTCTTCCATATTTTTTTTCTTTCAATTTATAAAATCGTCTTTATTATAATTATAAATATTTTATCTTTTTAAGTTTATTTTTTTTTTGTTTTTCTTTTTTAGAAAAAAAATCCTATTCGTTATCTTCAGTTATTGTGTATGATGAAAAATAGATATTATAGAAAATAAATGAGATAATAGGAATAAAATATAAAAAAGAAACAAAGAGAATAACCAAATAGAAAAGAAAAAAAAAAAAACCAAATGGAGGAAAGAAATAAAAAAAAATGGAGATTAGAGATGATGAAGAAATGTCAAAAGTGTAAATGAAATACGTAAAGATTTGAATCGTAATCTTTCTTGGTCTCGCAAGTAGAACGATTTTAATATCACAAATGTTGAAAGCAAATTTCAAAAGCTATGGGCTGAGGGTGGTGATGGGGGGGGGGGGTAGGGCTAGGGGTTCCATTTTACGAATGGTAATCCTTTTAACGGAACCTTTTGAGCCTTATCGAATATTTCACCAAAACGTACGTTTCATTTTTTCTGATTTTTTTTTCTTCTTCTTCTTCTTTTTTTTTTTTGGTGCTTACTTTAAACGCGATAAAGTCACCAACGTCGAAGTTCATTGGTATTTTCATTCTATTTTCTGTTTTTTCTGTTTTTTTTTTTTTTTTGGTTTTTTTATTCTTTCGCATACTTTCTCGCATTTTTCAACCTTTTTCTTCTTTCATTATTTTTTTTTCTTATTTTCTCATTTCTCTTATTATACCATTTTCTCTCGTTTCTTAAGAGAAACAATCGTTAGAAAAGGAATTCTTTGCTAGGTCGAGATAAGTTCGAGATGAATGGGGGGATATCTCGATGGGGAAGGTCGTTAATTTTCGATGAATAAATCCGTTCTATAAGGACGAGCCTTTGAAAGACTCGCAAGCAACTTCTTGGATTGAGGAAGTTTAGAATGTAGGGGTGAATTTATATTTTAACCTTTCTATCAGAAGATCTCTCTCTCTCTCTCTCTCGCTCTCTTTTTATTTTCTTTTCTTTTGTTTGATTTTTTATAAAATCTAAAAAAGAATTTATTTGTAGATAACAATTTGTTTGGTTATCTCACCAATTAAATGATAAATCACAATGTTACATATGTGTATAAAAATAATAAGAAAGAGAATGACAGAGAGTGATAATAAAATAATAACATTAATTATTATATTAATTAATTAATAATACAATATAATATAATATTATTATAATATTAATATAATAACTATATAATATAATATATAATATATTAGTATAATATTAAAATAAAATAATATATTATTAATATAATTATATTATATCAATTATAATTAGGAATTACAAAATATGTGTATATATATATATATAATACATTCTTTTATTATTTTATTATCACTCTCTGTCTTTCTTTTCAGTTATTATTTTTTGTTCTTCCCTTATTCTAAGCTTCGTTCAATGAATGGGACGTACCCAAGAGTATTGTCATCGAGAAACTGTGAACAGTGGAAACGGAAATGAGAATTCAGGCCGTTCGCGGTCTACTAAAGGTTTACAGAAAACGCTTAGAGACATTAGAAGAGAGATGTACATTACATACATATATATAAATATATATATATATATATTCCTTATCTATCTATATTGGAAACATACATATGTATATATGCATGTGTATATTTAAATATGTATATGACGAAGAAGGCCTTGCAAAAGCAAGCTTTTCTATCTTTTTTTTCTTTTATTATTTTTTTTTTTTCTTTCACTCTGCTACCTTTTTATACATTTACATACCTGTATACATATATAAGTACGTATTAACGTCGATGCATTTTGTTTCTCTTAAACCAGACGCAACTCTACGGTTCTGAACTCTTCCTCTCTCTCTCTCTCTCGCTCGCTCATTTCTTTTTTTTTTTTTTCAATTCGACCTAAGCGTCTTGCTTTAATAAAAATTCCAAGGTAAATGGCAGGTAGATCGATAAAACATCCACCATTCAACATTTCGCATAGAAGACATTTTTACGTTGGACTATCTTCGTTAACTACGTCTCCTATAGCTATTTTCAAACACTATCTTTTTATCTTTATCTTTATCTGTGTGTTTGTGTGTGTGTCTCTCTCTCTTTCTCTCTCTCTCTCTCTCTCTCTCTCTCTCTCTCTCTCTCTCTGTTTTTCTGTATCTTGCTTTATGATTTACAGTTTTTTGAAGAAAAAATAAACCATGTGTGTATATCACACAAGTTAGAAGTGAAAAACGTTCAAATAAACAAATTTCGAGAATAATTTATTATATAATATTATTTGTACTTTTAATTTGTAATTATTTATTTAATTATTAATTTAATTATAAAAAATGCGCGCCTGTTCTTATGCAACCCTCCAGACACAGTTTGAAAATGTTGCTTGCGAGCGACATCTACTGGGACGTAATTTTTTTTCACTCAAAACTGTTTATACACGTATGTATGACGGGTTGCCTATCTTTCGGGCAGCAAAAAAAAAATTCCGTCCCGACAGATGGCGCTCGCAAGCAACATTTTCAAAGTGTGTCTGGAGGGTTGCATTCATACAGGCGCACATTTTTACAATAATTACGAAGAAAGTAAATAATAAAACATTTTAAAAAATGTTTGCAAATTAAATATTTTGATAAATAATGATGATTTATAAATAATTATATATTTGTCTCTTTTTCTCTTTTTATGTAGTGTTAAAGCCGTTTCTTTTTCCCACTACATCACCGCGTTTCATTTTTTCAAATTACACCCATTCTAAAGAAGTTTTCACTTGAAAAATGAGAAATTTAAAAAATAGCTAACAAACATAACTACGTTTGGTATATGTATACATGTATATATATATATATATATATATATATACATCGGGTACATTAATGCGTTTGGTTTATTGCGCTCTGAACTGTGGTTCGAGATAACACGAGTAAACTCGTTTCTACAATGTTAACTCTTCTGCATGGTCCTACCCGAATACCGGACAAATCTGCTTGCTCGCTTCTACGTAACAACGAGTTTTAATCAGGATCGTGTGTTTTCCCTAAATTAACCTTAATGCAGCGTTTCGATGACAATGCCGTTTTCGTGTTGATCGCTTGTATGCTCATACAAATATATACTACCTATATATATATATATATATATATATATATATATATATATTTGTATACGTACATGAGTATGTACATACGTGTACGTACTTATATAAACTTCCCATGAATGAAAATATAAAAATGTTAATTAGAACTTTAATGAAATTCGATAGATAATGAATAGAAATAAAATATAAATTGATTAATTAATTAGAACGTTGATTAGGTAATTAGTACCAAAGTTTTACATATTTGTATAGAGTTGAGATAACATTTTACTCTTTGATGTTTTTATTTATAATTAATAAAAAAAAAAAAAACATTATTTGTTTTATCAATTTTTCTACTTGCATGATTTTTTTTTATAATAAATGAATGTTCGATTATTAAATGAAATTAAAAAAAAAAAATATATATAAATCGTGTCGCTGGTACATAATATATACATATATTATATGGACATATGTTATTCATATGCATGCTCATGTATTCAACGTGATGATGAATTTATTTTAACAGCGTATAGCAATTTCTACGATAAACGATATCGGAATTCGTTATAAACGTTGGACTCATATTGAAAAGGTTGCAATGATTATATTAAAAAAAAAAAAAAAAATTGGAACATCATTTGAGACGAAGCTGTTTGTTTGAAATACGACAAAAAAAAAAAGAAGAAAAAAGAAGTTTTATACAGTCTTCCTTTTTAATACGAGATTAATTATTTCTATATTTTTAACATTTTTGTTTTTTATTACAGAAACAGAGAGAGAAAGAGTTCTGGAAATTAAAACAAGTTATTGAATAAATTTTACAAAAGAAGAAAACAAGGATGTTATGAAAGGTATAGTTAGAACTATAAATATAAACAAATTCTAAAGCTTGTGATTTTACAAACCGAATGGTAAATAATTTATATTATTTTTGTATTTTTAACATTTTTGTTTTTTGTTACAGAAACAGAAACAGAGAGAGAGAGAGAGTTCTGGAAATTAAAACAAGTTATTAACGTAAACGTATAAATTTTACAAAAGAAAAAAAAACCAAGGATGGTATAAACGGTATAGTTTGAACTATAAACAAAGGATGTTAAATTTGATAAAAATAATCAAATTGTAAAGCTTGTAATTTGACAAACTGAACTGTAGTAAGTCATTCTTTTTTATTTCTATATTTTTAACATTTATTTTTTGTTACAGAAACAGAGAGAGAGAGAGAGAGACAGTTCTGGAAATTAAAACAAGTTATTAAATAAATTTTACAAAAGAAGAAAACAAGGATGCTATAAACATACAATTCGAACTATAAACACAGAATGTAATCAAATTCTCAAAATAATCAAATTCTAAAGCTTGCAATTGTACAAACCAAACGATAAGTAATTTTCCAAAAAAATCTTTAATAATAATAATAATAATAATAATAATAATAATAATAATAAAACAAGAAAATGATTAATCGATTTTGAAATATCATAGAAGTCGAAAACCTGTGAACGATGGGGAATATGCCGCATTTGAGTTATATAAAAAAGCTGCAGTGATAGAAGAAGTGGTAAAGGACCAGGAAAACGGTGAAGAGTAAGAGGAGGAGGAGGAGGAGGGGGGGCGGAGGAAGGGTTAGAGGGGGAGGGACCTAGGTGATGTATAAAAGAGAGAAGCGCCAGGGGCTCCGGTTCATTTCTCTCTGAAACGTCAAGGTAAAAATAGGTATCTAGAAATTTGTATTTTTATTTTTATTATTTTTTTTTGTTTTTTTGTTTTTTTGTTCTCTTTTTTCTCTCTTTTTTTTTTTCAGTATTCCCCTCATAATATTCACGTAATTAGCAGGATTATAGGTGGGGAATGAAGGAAGAGAAAGAAGAGAAAAGAGAATTTAACAGGAAAAAAAGACCCAAAAAAAAAAAAAAAGGAAAACCATTTTTAGTCGACTATACATACACACACACATACACTGCAGAAATTAACTTCTTAATAATATTATATTATTTACAACGAATTTAATTCGTTAATTATATTTTGTAAACGATGAAATAATTATTTATTTATTTTTATTTAAAAAAAAAATAATAATGATAAAACAGACAAATAATACAAGAGATAGAGAGAGAGAGAGAGAGAGAGAGAAACTTTGAATAGCCAACGATTGGATATCGGAAATATTCATATATCAACGAATCGTCATTAGAAATGTTAAACGTTAGTTTAGAGAATCAATAATTAATACATATGAAAGCTGAAACCATGCCTATACTAATGATTCACGTTTTGGAATTGTTAACAATAAAGCTATCGATGCATTTCGTGTATACCAATTTCTACTTTAATGTAGAATGAGATTTTAATCAATTGAATAGTAGTGAACAGTATATATTTTCTTTTATTTATAATAATATATATTTAAGTAGTCTATAGTATCTTAATTCCCAGATAAAGGGATGGGAGGATTTGAGGGTGAGGCTAGCAATCTAACTTTAATAAAATACAAAAATAATTGCTCTCGTAACTAACAAAATAGCTTCTTTAGGTTATTTAGTTAAGGATAATAGGATAAAGTTCTAATAAGAAGAAGAAGTATATTATTTTATACTATATTATATACTATATTATGAACTAGACTATATAAATACTATATTATATATATTATAGTATTTTCTATTATAATACAATAAATATTATCTACTGTAATATAGTATATTTTATATTTTATAGAATAATATTATATACACAATATAGTATTCTATATTTTATAGAAAATATTATATATAATATAGTATAGTATATTGTAATATTATAATAATATTATATGTAATATAGTATTGTATATTTTATAGAAAATATTATATATAATATAGTATAGTATAGTATATTGTAATATTAGAATAATATTATATACACACACACACAATATAGTATTCCATATTTTATAGAAAATACTATATAGAATATAATATAATATAATATACAGTATATATAGAATTTTTTAGTATAGTATACAGTAGTATACAGTATTTAGTATATAGAAAATAATGTACATTTTATTTTACTTTCACTGCATTTATTTTTGATACAAATTACCAAATATTAACAAATTAATTATGAACGATAATTTAATCTTAGATGATAATTAAGTTCAGTGTAAACTATTCCATTAGATATTTCTACAAGAATTTCTATTTATTATTCATCTTATACAGTCATAGTTCAACTAAAATATTGTGTATATATATATATAATAAACCCTAAAGTTTATAGAGAGGAAGGGTAAAATGATAGCGTGAAAGTATCGAGAAAGTATCGTTTTCGTAAAAAAAACTTTCGGTATGATAGTGTAATCTGAGAAGCGATCTGAAGTAATCGATAGTTCGATAAAAAGATAGGGTTGAAATTTTTACCGAGGTAAAAAGGAAATAACAAAAAAACAAAAAAAAAACAAAAAATATAGAGAAGAGGTTGGTTTTGGTAGGATGGGGAAGGAATTGATAGGAACATCATTTAATGGTAAAATAAATAGATCCTCTTACATGAGGTATTGACAACAATAACGAGAACTAAATCACAAAGGGATGGAATAGGAAATGGAGAAAGGGAAATTGATGAATGTTCGTGTATATAGACGAATATGAAGAGCATAACACAAAGAGAGAGAGAGAGAGAGAGAGAAGGGGTTGGTTGGTTGTTGAAGAAGGGGATAGTATAGTAGGAAGATTTAACACATGCATACCTACATACGCACGTATACAGAACAACCATCTACCCAGCATCCATAAAACTGCGGAACGCGGACGCTTTGAGTCCAGCGGGGCTCTTCATGAATCGTGCTCGAGGTGACAGAGCCCTTCCCGTTGTCAAACCCGCATGGAATGAGATGAGGATTATGCTCGCACTCGGCTCAGGGTGTACACGATTACCTTTGAGTGCCTGCACCGTAGTAGTTTCGTCGCATGGCAACGCGTATTCGACCGCGGTTAAGACCTAGATTTTAACACGCAGTCGTTGTAATCCAAAATTACACGCTTACTTCGGTAAACTTTGCAAAAAGAACGGAGAACGATGGAGGGTCGGTGTGTTAGTTCACTATTTATACTCGTTAAATCTTATGTTTTAAGCTTTCAATGAAGATACCACCATCCCACAATCATCTACAATTATTATTATTATTATTATTATTATTATTATTATTATAATAAATAATGTATATACATTTTTTTGGTAATGTCTTTGAAATGAGTGAAGACAAAATATGTTTTAAGCTTTCAATGAAGATACCATCATCCCACAAAATTGTCTATCTAATATTATTATTATTACAAGATATATTATATATAATCACATGAATATAAATTATATATTATTATTATTATTATAAATATATATATATATATATAGATTTTTGTTTTAATTCTTTTTTCTTTTTAGGTAAATTTATTTGTTGGTTATATCTTGTATTCATTTACATCATTGCATTGACGTAATTGCAATGATTTTTATTGTTAGTTTTTCTTCTTTTATTTTTTTTATTTTTAAATTCACTTTTATATAAGAAGAATTATTATTGAATGTAAAATATTTCACGTTTTGAGAGTAACTAAAATGAAAACGCGGTGGTAGTCATTAAATATAGCAGTTGCACAGTCTAGTTATTAATATGAAGACAATGGGAAAAGACGATAAATGAAAAGCCGTGTAAGAGCTTCCCTAAGCTGTTTCAGCGTTCATTGTCAATCTCGTATCTCAACGTTAAGCAGTTCCTTTATAAGAGTATATTATATATATATATATATATCATCTTTACAAAAGCTTGCAAAGTTATGCTCTCATGAAAAGATTCTTTTGCGGTAATTAATAAGTTTCTATTGCAAGAGTGATTTTCTTTTTTCCACTGTGTGGTGGTATAGAATTTTGCTTTTGAAATTTACTTGGAAGTTTACCAATTCGTTGAATGACGAAGCATTCGTTTTATGGTTTCAATCATGAACCAGAGAGAGAGAGAGAGAGAGAGAATCTCTGGCAGTGACATATTCGTTATTAATTTCGTCATTTCTCTTTCGAACAAAAAAAAAAAAACAGAAATACTCATCTTCCATTAGAAATTGTCTATTTCAATCAATTTCAAATGAAAGTGTAATTAAGTGTATTAAGTATATTTACATATTAACAATGGCGGGAATTTGGTATTTGCTGCAATGAACTTTCGAGTTCCTAACGTCAATTAATAATAATAATAATTATTATTATTATTATTATTACACGTTGATTTTTAATAATGTGAATAAGATTACCTATTTTAAAACGATCCAAATTCTATTGAATTGTCTTTCTTTTATATTTCATTGGATAAAACGATTATACGTAGATTTCTATTGAAACTTTTTACATCTTGTTTTCGAATGTTTCAATTTAATTAATTAATAATACGATAATAAAAAAAATCAAATTCGATATACGTATTACTATATTGATTTAACGATTATTCGTTATGAAAAATTATTCAATTCGATATCGAATTTTTCATATTGCACATTTAACATAGCAACCCATGAAATATAATCTCTCTTCTCTCTCTCATGGATTTATTAACATATTAACCTCTAACATTATCAAGTTACACGCGTTATATACAAACAAGATAAACTAACGTGAGTTCGTTTAAAGTTTAGGATTAAAGATAGTTACAATTCCTAGTTAATTATGATAACGGAGCAGGTACGATGCAATCTCTTGTTCGTCAAGTCTCATGTCAGATCTGGGTCAAACAGCGTCCGAGGAAGCCATTTTATTAGAACGTGGTTATAAATTATCGAAAAAAATCGGCGAAGGTTCTTATGCTAAGGTGTTTCACTAATCCCAAATCTTATTTTTAATTTATTATTGATATTAAGGATGATTTTATTTAAAAGAGTCAAAGAAAACACACGTACTTTTTATTTAACACTAGATATACCACCATTTTCTACCACACTAGTCAAAATGACTGGTGTACATATAGAAATGCTTTTTGAGACTTCCAGTCTTAATTTATTCTTAAAAAATAACCAAAAATGTTGAACAATAATAATTTTAATAGTTAAATGTATTTATAGACATTTTTCAATTATTTACAGAAATCAAATTGTTACATGAACATAGAAATTGTGAATTAAAATGGCGTCAACTAGACAAAATGACTAGTCTGATATATCTAGTGTTAACGAATGAATGAATAAAAAAAAACTTCGACGAGAAACCAACGGATGATTCGTTAAAGTTTTATCAAAGTTATAAATTAAAGAAAATATACGAATAAATATAAATGATCGATTTGGTCATAGGTTTGTTTTCAACGCGACAATTGAAAATGTCGTATAATTTTGTTTGAAAATTAACGTGTTGCAATAGAAAAAAAAAAAAAAGAAAAAAAAGGTTTCATCGAAAACAATCGTCGATTTTTCATCCCCTTTTTCTCCCAACTCCCTTTGCCTTCAGGAAAATCGATGAAAGTTGGTCCGCTGCATATGACATCGAAGAACAATCACGCGAACACGATGATTAAACGTTTCGGTAAACGAATTTATTGCGATCGTATGATAGAAATAAAGTTTATTTTGAGAAAAACATGAAAGCTCTCGTACGTTCGTTTGTTCGTTCGATGAAATTTTTGTTGTTAATTTATTCGCAATTTTTTACTCGTTTATTTTCTATCTATTCTATATATTTCTTGTTCTTTTTAGCATTAACACTGTAATGGCCGCACGTCTATGCAATCAAACGTCGCCTATGGGGCCAGTAATATTCTTGGAAAAAAAAAAATTAATTTTAACCCTTAAAGTGCACATGGGATGTTTGACATCCTCAACAAATTTGTGATCTCTCGAAAAGGGTACTGAATTCTCGAAAAAAAAATGGGTTATTTGTCTAATGCCATCTAGTGTTAATTTAGATGAATATAAAACCTATTCTATTTTTAAAAAAAGATATATCAAAGTACTTTGACAAAAATTGCGAGGTGTAAATATTAAATAGCGGCTTCAGGAGACGCGTTCAAACACGTTGGGGTGTCAAACACCCCACAGTGCACTTTAACTGATTTTTACCAAGTGTGCACTTTAAGGGTTAAAAAACAAAACTGAAATTAAATTAACGAACAAATTAACATAAAACAACAACAACAAATATAATTTTGTATAATTGTAAATATATCAAAAATTATAAATAAATAACGTCCATTGTTCCGGTTATCATACACATACAACATGGCCGTTGTGGAAGCGGCCATTAAAATGTTAAGAAGAAAAAAATACATTTTATCAGATTGTTTAAAAATATAATATCTTTTTTTTTTGTTTTTGTTTATATAGGTTTACCAAGCCGATTACAAATCACAATTTCGTTCAGTAAAGGATTGCACGTTGGCTTGCAAGATCATCGACACGTCAAAAGCACCGAAAGATTTCGTTCGTAAATTTTTACCAAGGGAACTTGATATTTTAGTTAAATTGAATCATCCCCACGTGGTACATATACACAGTATCTTTCAAAGACGAACTAAATATTTTATATTCATGCGTTTTGCCGAGAACGGTGATCTTCTTGATTATATCCTCAAAAATGGTGCAGTTTCAGAGAATCAAGCTCGCATATGGCTTCGACAACTGGCTCTTGGTATACACACACACACACACACACATCACATCACACATACACACACATATTCTAAAACTTTTTAATCCAACGATAGAGTCCACAAAATTTTAAGAGAAATTCTCTTTGATATTCGTGCTTGATCCTTCAAAAAAGGATTACATTCGTCTGTAAATATTAGATGGTTCGAAAAATCATTTCATTATTCTTTTGTAAAAATGAAGATAATTTTTGCTTCGAGGTTAAACCTAAACCTTTCAAGTGGTCATAAATAAGTTGAATTTGATCAATTTAATCTCTCATCGATCTCATGTTTTACTATTTATCGATTTGCATCAATTAATGCCATTTATTGCGTCAGCAAAAAACGATACGATTTTCCGAACCACCTAATATATTTAAAGGAGGAATAAAAATCCAAAAAAAAAATAAGGAAAAACAATTCACATTTTCTAAAGAAAAATATTTTTTATGAATAAAATAAAATCGTATAGATTAAACATTAATAATCGATATACGTTCGAGAATACAGAACGTGCAAATAACGACATACTCGACAATTCAATTATTGAGAAACACTAACGAACGATTACGTCCTGTTTTATATCATTTTTATCAATCGATAATTTTCCTCCTCCTCCTCCTCCTCCTCCTCCTCCTCCTCCTCCTCCTCCAACTCCTCTTCTCTTTTTCCTTTTTTTTTTCTTTCAACCCTTCAGGAATGTTGTTACGTATAAAGCTAAACGATGTAGTACGTATCTTTCGTGTGTGTATTCGAAACGATTAAAACAATGTACAAATTTCAAATTTAACCAACACGTAAATTGCATTTTATTGTATTTTGGATTTATTTGATTCTTTTGTTTGTTTTATTTTGTAGGTCTTCAATATCTTCACGAAATGGAAATTGCACATCGTGATATGAAATGTGAAAATGTATTATTAACAACGAATTACAATGTCAAATTAGCTGATTTTGGATTTTCACGATACATGATTGATAATCGTGGTAAACGTGTATTAAGTGACACATATTGTGGTTCTTTGTCATATGCTGCACCGGAAGTCCTACGTGGTGCACCTTATAATCCAAAATGTTCAGACATATGGTCCTTGGGTGTAATTCTTTATATCATATTGAACAAAGCCATGCCATTTGACGAAACCAATATAAAAATACTCTACGAACAACAGTTAGCACGTAAATGGAAATTTCGACGAAAAGTAGACGAAACAATAAGTGAAAATGCTAAGACCACTGTTAGCAATCTTTTGGAACCTGACACAAAAAAACGTTGGCAAGTTGATCAGATATTATATTGCGATTGGATAGCAATGGATCCAAGATTATTAATTTTGACGCCTGCTGAACAAAGTGCACTTAATAACGCGATAGAGGAACGTAAAAGAAACGAAGAGAAATTTTCTAAAAAGGTGTATAAACTTTTCTTTGAAAATATTATCAATTATTAATACAAAGTATGGTTTGTTATATTTTATTGTTTTTGTTTTATATATATATATATATATAGAAATCTTCGAAAATCGAAAAGAAGAGTGAAAAGCAGCACGATAATATTATAGATGATCCTGAACATATCCATATTTTAAAGGGTGCTACAAAGGTATTGACGTTATTCTTACAAACTATACAAAATGTATTTTTTTATACGACAATTTGTTCTCATTTCTTTTCTAGGCTAGAGTATCATCTCTTTTACCAACTGCCAGTCTTTTAAAAACCTCGGAACGTAATCGAATATCGTATAGTATATACAGGTACAATTGTAGTATGGTTCTTAATTGCATTATACATATCCCCATATCTTTGGACCTCTTACTATTGTAAGTAAACCCATTTGAATGAGAATAATACGATTTAAACGCAATATCCATTTTTTACGTATAAAACATTTAAGGTATCCATTTTTACTTCGAAGAGTAAGCTAACTGAACAATGGAAAACTGAGGATGCAATTAAATTAGAACGACGATATTGGATAGAAACGTGTATTACGTATCCAACCTGGAATTGTTTTGGACGATGAGTTGAGTTTTCTAGTAATCGGAAAACGATTAAAGTTACGGTGCAAATTCTTCCTAGTAAATTGGTCTTTCTTTCAAGATCTAAACGATCGATTTGATCGTCTTAATTATTATTACTGCAGCAAACCTAATTCATCTTCGTTTTTTTTTTCAAATCTATCCTTTTTCGTTGGCACGTTGTATTTAATTGTAAGAGATCTCACATAAATATATATATATATATGTGCTTAAGGATAGTTTACACGATAACTCAATGATTCTATTCCAGTTTCATTAGTTGGTAGAAATCTGGTAAAAGAACAATAATTCAAAGGGAAACACATTTATATTATATAAAGGCAATTATGAAACGGACTCGTGAACGCGCGCGCGCGCACTTTCCCAATCCCCTTTTCGAACTTCACATTTTGTTTGAAAGTTCGTTATTGCGTTGCCCATGAACCTTCTCTCGTGTAACGAAGTACCTTTTCGTGTAAGGGTAAAAGGTGTTTCCATAAAGTTGTATCGCGTATCGTGCGACCTGCACATTGCAGTAAAAGACTGTTGTGGTGGTAGTAGTAGTGGTGAGTTAACTTGGCATCGCATAGTCATCCTTCGTAATGAGAACCTTCGTAATGTCCTAACGTTATCCGGAAATTAACGTCGTTTGAATCTCACAATCAGCCTTGCCAGGAAACCTGGAACATTTTCAACGATCGAAACATTAAGGATATGAACACCCTTAGCAAATCTACTTACCTACTACCTTTAAACAAAAAGAACAGAAAAGATAAGATATAAGATGAAAAATATAGAATAATACTAGGGGTGCCCCGCCACGTTAGAATCCCGCCCCATCTGTTAGAATCTTATCGAACTAACAAAGATAATCATGACTCTTTGTTAATAAACAAATAATTCGCAATAAAATAATATTGCGATTATATATTGAGATATAAACTATACTATCTTTCAAGTTGAATGAAACTGCACACAGTGTGCAAAATTTGATTAAAATCGGTTCAGTAGTTTAGGAGTCCATTGCGGACAAACAACGTGATACGTAATTTATATATATATTAAGAAGATAAAAGAATTGAAAAAAAAAGCAAAGGGTTGAATTTAGAACAAATAATGCGTGGGTTCTTTTCAAACGTCCAATCAAATTCATGTTGATGAACGAATGAAATGGAAAATAAATCATTACTGTAATAGTTTTATTTAATTTTCGTTGCTTTTGTCCTCGTTTTGTCGAACCAATGTTGAAAAATTCTTTTGTTCTTTTTTTTTTTGGTTTTATTTTATTTTTCCCTTTCATCGATTCAACTCTATAGAAGATGAAAAACACGGAGAAATGTGTATAAATACGTGAGAATTCATAGAAATGTAGAGTACGATTTGAAAAACCATTCGATAAGAGAATAGAAAGGTTTTATAATCAGAGCGGTGGTCCCAGGAGATGATCAATAACCATTCATCTAAAGATAAAAAAACAAATTCGATTGCAAAATTAATAAAACAAGGAAAAATGTTTATTACGTTCCTTTTATTCGTCTTCTTCTTCGTTCTTTTCCTTTTCCTTTATTTTCTCTTCTTTTTTTGTTCTATTTAATTTTCAAAACAATCTGGTGCGTTTGTCCTTAACATTAATTTATAATGAATATTTTATATGCATTTTATTTAGTTAATAATAATCTTTTTTTTCTAAAAGAAAATTGAACTATTTAGTTGATTACATGAAAGTAATTTAATTCAAATTTGGTATTTCGAAAATAAATTTGAAAAATCGCGGGTATAGTATCGACCGATAATATCGTTTATCGTTGTCACGTGACTCTTTCAGAAAACTTCTCATTGATACTTTCCCGCGAAACGATCCATGTAATGAACCGTTTGTTATGAAACAAAAAATTCCTTCTAAATTCTTTATGCTGTAAGTAAAAACTTTCTTATTTTAAAATATATACTTAACTGAATGAAAAACTTTAATAAGAAAATATTTATTCAAAAATAGCAAGACTTCTGAGTTATCGGCGCATGCGCATTAGACTTGTGCTTATCGTACTCGTATGTATACGATACATATATATACCTCTACTAGCAGACTAATGCGCATGCGCCGCTCAGCGCAAGTTAGAGAGAGACAACATCAGCCTTCCATGTTCTATCTCTTTTTATTTCACCGACAGGTTTTATGCTGACTTGTTTGTTCTATGTGTAGTATTTCTATGGTTTTTTAAATAATTTGAATAATAAATGAAAAATGATAATTAAATTGTCACGTATAAAGTGATTTACTAAAATTTATTCTAACATTAACAACATAAATTAATTAGACAAAAACAAATGAATGAATTAACATATGTTTACATCTAAATAGTATTTCTCTCTATAATATTAATAGAATAACGTTTATACATATTACAGATAAATATGTAATATTTTTCATTTAATCTTCGATGCAATTTAATTACCAACGTATACAGGTTTCATGAAAATAGTACCATCATTGATAATATTTTTAAAATAATATTCGTTATCGTAAAAAAATGTTTCTATTGTTCCTGTTAAATTAGTTTGAAATATGTGTCGTGGCCTTCCAAGTTCATTAATATTCCAAACACCATCTGATCGAAGCATTAATAATTCTTTATTTGGTGATATAATGGTGAGAAGCATATTTGAAGGTGGTAAAGTATACTGTTTGACATTATCCCATGAAACATAATGAAATGCTAACATTTCTAATGGTAATTGTAAAATAATCCATAATGAATTTTCTACAGATTCTATTGATGCTTTGAGAATATTTGGTATACAAAAAACTATAAGAAAACAATGAACATTAATTGATACACATTTTCTTATTCATAATAAATGTATAATAATTTAGATAATAACAAACCTTTCTTCTGATAAAATCTTGCATTAATAATATTACCAATTGAAACACAATCTGATTTAATAAATACAATAATTGTAGTTTCCCTGACAGATAAAATTTGAAGTCTTGTATAATTACTTATATCTGATCCAAGACTAAAGTCTTGTATTTCAATATTGTTACAAAATAATGATACATTTTTTAAGTTACAGGAAGAATTCATATTTTCTATATAATTATTATTTAAATTGGTTATTAATGCATTCATATTTTTTACAATTTTTAATTTATTTAAGTAAAAGGCTCGATCTGTAAAAACAAACAAATATATATATATACATAATAAATAATTCCAATTTTTATTATACATTAGAATTGTATATACTAACTGTTTAAAGCAGTTCCTGCCACTTTGACTATTTCAATAATCTCTGTTAAATTATTTTCTATAGATTTTAATTTTTTGTATTCCTTATTAAGATTATTTAATTTAATACCATTATAAAGACCATCAATGAAAATATTACCAAATATTTCTAAACTATCTTTTAAAATAATATCTGTCTCTAATATTTGTACAGATTTATTTTTCTTTAACAGATTACTGGTAAAACTTGTCAAATTAATATCATTCACTAAACCATCAATCAATAAACTTGGCATTATAATATTACCATCGAAAGTTTTCGTGCCATTGATAATTTGTGGTTTTGATTTTAGTAATGCATATTCTATTTTTTTCCCCATTATGGTACCATCCAAACTGTTAACATTATAAATATAATTTATTTTAATATTTAATAATATTTAATAATATGTTAATCATTCTATTTGTTTAAATAATTTCAATTATACCTTAAACTTGAAAGATTAATATCAGCAAAAGTCTTTTGACCTTTAATTACAATTACATTTTGATGATTTGATAATACTGCATTTTGTGACCATTCACTGAAATTTAATCCATGTAAATTTTTAGTAGTCAATCCTAAAACCGTTTTCATTCCAGTAACAACATTTGTTTCACTACTATGTTTCATAACATCTGTTCTTAAATCCATGTTGTTAATTTTTCCTTGCAAATTTACTTGACCTAATGTACAAAATTAATGTTATTGTTTCTTTTTACATAAATCAAATTGTTATTTAAGATTATTTTAAGATAAGATCAATGATTAACAGAACCTGGTAATATTAATTTATCAAAATGCCATTTGCCTGTAATTACTTGTGACACATTTTTTTTAAAAGACTTTTCAATGATATTCTTTATGTTTGAATCAGAAGTTTGTATAGATAGATTTGGAGAACCTTGAATACTGTAAACTTCTATATTATTAAACCAACAAGGAACATTTATTACTTGTGGTTTAGTTTTACTTAATAAATTGTATGACATATTTGTCCAAGAACCATAATGTGGTATATAAAGAGATGTCTGAAAAATATGAATATTAAAATGATTTTATATCATGATCAAATGAAACATTTTCTTTCTCATTGATAATTATTACCTTTGTAATATTATTTCCTAATAAAGTCAAATTTTTAATGACAAAATTATTACCAGTTACAATCATATTTTTATCAATTGTATACATTTCCGAAGAGAACTTTTTCAAATTAATATTATTTATATTTTGTACAGTAGGTTCAGATATAAAAGTTACATTACCTAAAATCAATGTTATTTGAAAGATAAATTTTTACTATATTGCATATAATAAATATTTTAAATATATTATGTATTTTAAATATTATAAATTTACCCTGTATTATATAATTTTTGAAAGTATTGTATGTTTCATCAATGATAGGTTTTGGTATATTCAGCTTTTCTACTTGCATGTTACCCAAAATATGTTTTGAATGTAAATGTGGATAAATTGCTGGATCAGTGATGTTAAGTGATCCATAGGAAAATTGTATATTATTAGATTTTAATCCCATATCTATAATAATAATAATTATAACATTTAAAAAAAAAAAAGGTTTCAATCTCTGAACATTGTCATATTTTACAAAAATAATTACTTACTAAATGTTATATTATTCAAAGAAATTCTATCATCTATTCTAACAACATTTTTCATGAAACGTTTAATATCTTCACCATTAACAATTTTAGCATAAGTATTTCCTTTTGAGATAACATTTTTAACTTTAGTAGGAAGTGGAAATGTAAATCTTGCAGGAACTTGAAGATTATTAACTTTTAAACTTGTTACATTTTGAATATCTTTAAAAATGTTCTTTCCAATCCAGGTATTTAGAATTTCTTGAAATCCTATAAAATATTATTATCAAATCAAATAAATCTATCATACAATTATCAAATATTTCATAAATTGTAGATAAAAATTCAATTGCCTTTTAAATGAAATCCTTTAATATCAAATGGTAGAATATCTTTTACAGTAATAACACCAATGAAATATTTGGTCGATAAATCAATACTATCGATAGAAGTTGTTGTCTCAAAAATAGTAGAATTTAATTCTTTAGCACCAAATACGTGAAAACTTTTCAAATGATTTACAGTCATATTATCTATCAGTACTTTAGATAATATTAAATTTGTAACATTAGCAGTTGAAACGCATAAAGATAAGTTAAGTCTATAATATTCGTAAATAAATTAATATTTAAATAAAAATGTAATTTAAATTCACACAATAACATTCAAATAACATACTTTGGAATGAATGATGGTGTATAAGCCAAACGTGGTAATATCACACCATGATTAATTAGTTTCTTTCCTGAGATGATAACTGTATTATCAGAATAAGCTGTTACCCAATTATTATAATCTTTTATCGTAACATTTTTCCAAATCTACGAAATAATATTTAATTACATAATTATTTAAAAATACAAACAAATACAGAAAATACAAATATATATTTTTTTTTCATACCGCGTTATTAGAAAATATTACATGTCGTGGAAACTTATTGTTTATTAATATTCCATTATTCAAAATAACTTTTAAAGTTTTGCCATTTTGACTGTATATATCTTTAGTTCTCAGTGTATTAATGATGGTAATATTATGGAAATGACGATTCCCATTTATTTCCATAAAATCTGGCACACGTTTAATTGGCATTAATAAACTTGCACCTTTACCTCTCAATCCTCCTTTCAATGTAATTTGTCCTATTACGTTTACATTTTTCACTGTTATACATCCTGATATTTTAGATGGGGGTCCATTTAATGGTAATAAAAATCCATCTTTCTTCACGTGCAATTCTTTTACATAAATCTTTTTTGCATGTACAGTTTGAGTTGTTAAATTTGTAGCAATATTTAATGGAACAATGCTATGATCAACATGTAATTCAACAAAAATGTGATCACCTAAAAGACATATATATATATATATACAGTTAATAACATTTAAACATAATTATAATTGAAATTAAATTATAAAAAGAAAAAACAAAATTAATCATATTAACTTTGAACTATTTGATCGCCACTTATTTTTAATGTATTTTCTTGTAAATCTGACAACGAAACATTATTAATTAATCCTTTGAGATACAAATTTGTTGGTGTTAATGCAATAATAGGACATTTGAAGTTATTAATATTTTTTACTTTTAAATTTGAAAATGTTATATTCTGATTAATATCTTTTATAGATTTTAATTTAAACAATGGATTATCTTTTCCTTTTATTATTATATTATTAACTTTGCATTGTGATTCACATCTCACTTGTACTTTATTTGCTCGTAATGTTTTCAATTGAATATTACTATTGTTTATTCTTTTATTTAAATAATCATTCATTGTTTGTATTTGTGTAGACAAATATTCGTATTGTCTTGTTAAGTTTTGCAATTCTTTTGAATCATATCCATTTATCTACAATAATAATTATTTATTTTATTTTATATATATAAATAGAATATTATATGTAATATATCATGTTTGATCCCCCCTCCCCTCCCCCCTCCCCCCCAAAAAAAACAAACAACAACAAATATTTACATTTTGAGTATCAATTTCACGTATATGACCATTCAATATGGACAATGGTGTTTTTAAAATAAATGTAGCCTTTGGTATTCTTTGGGCAATAGCTGTAGCTTTAACACACCAAGTTTTTATTTCATTTTTCAAACCAATTAAAGATTTGATTTCACCCCATTTTGGTTGTAATAATTTCCATGTAGTAACTCCATGCGTTATGAACATTAATTTATTCTCATAAATATTAATTAAATAAATATTATTAATTTCTGACATGTTAACATTCAATTTAACAAATTTCCATCCATCGTATTGATAAATTGTTACAATATTCTTATTAAGTGACAATAATACAATTGCATTTTTATCTATTAATGGTATTATCTTTTCTGAACTAGAAATTTCTTGAAATGATATCAAATATCCATGTACTTCTTTGTAGATAACTGTATTTTTATGGGTAGACAAACATATATAATATTCTTTAAGATGACCCTTGATTACATCAAACGTAGTAATAGCATTACTAGCAGGTAATGTCTGAATTATTATAAATTTATTAAGATGTAAAGAATGACGTAATATCACTGTACGAAATGAATTACAAATGAGATTCATAAATCCTTTATTTTGAAAGAATGTTAATTTTTCTGCTCCAAAATCTAATGTTTGTATTAAATCAAAGTGTGCATCAGTCCAAATATAAATTGATATATTATGATGCGATGCTATGCCTAAATATAAATCATTCATGTAATGCCATGTATGAATATCAGTTATACCAGGTATTTGAATAGTTTGTACAAAGGATAATGCATACGCAGTTTGAATATAATTAAATTGTAGTATTATTATATTCTCAATGAAAGTTTGAATTATAGCTATGGTATCATGCATAGAATTGTCCACTATTATTCGTACACCATTATATTGCGAATATGTTTTAACATGATTAAATTTTTTATTCTAAAAATAAAAAAAACAACAATTTTTTATTAGTAATATGTAATCTATTAATTTATATAATATATCAAAATACTACATACATTTAATTGATATAAAGATATTCCATTAGAGTTAATGCCTGCCATAAACCAAAATAAATGTCCATTGAATTTAAGTGGGAAAAATGTTGCATGTTTAAAATCTTGTACATTAAACGTCGATATTTCGTCAAAACCTTCCAGAATATTAATAGCTGAAATATTAATGTTTTATTTTTAATTTTGTTTGACACGATCATTTAATCTTTCGATAATGACATTTAAAATTCCCGCGCTTCATTCTAACCTAAAGTGTACGATATATGTTTGTGTATCATATCTCATTTCAAAGTTTAATAAGAAATAATAATATTCTTTTGTTTTAAATTAAATGCAATAATTAATTATTATATTATAAATAAATCTAGAATGTGTGTGTGTATGTGTGTATATATTAAATAAATGAAATTAAAATGAATTATGTGAAATAAATGCATCTTGCTTCCTAAGTACAATTTTGATTCATGGTTATATTATATCAATAATATTTACAGAATCTTTTTTTAGCCTTGAACCTTTAAACTGAACTCAAATTATTATTTTACTTAATGTTTTTTGTTTTTTTTCTCTTAAAATTAGTATTATCTTTTTAAAAGATCAACATAAATACGTTTGTTACAAGTGAACAGTTTCCATATGTCTTATATATCATTTAAATACAATGTCTCTTTACGAAAATATAAAAGAAAATTTAACAGCTCAAATATACGAATTAGAAGCATTACAGTCAGTTTATCCAGAAGAATTAGTCATCGCAGATCAAGGAATTTTAGCTGATATTAATAATTTTATTGAATTTCCTCAAGAACTTCCACAAAGATTGGAATATTCTATCAAAATTTCTGAGAATGAAGTAAGATTTTAATAATGATAACAATATAAATGAAAATATAATATTTATATATTTTATTTAGGCAATAATTGAACTTCAAGTATGTTTGCCGAATGATTATCCTCAAGAAAAACCTGAAGTTTATGCTAGAACTTCTTCATTAGATCGAACACAACAATTACTTTTAAATGAAGCACTGACAAGTTTTTTAAATACAAATGAAAAAGGTGATCCTTGTATATATTCATTAATATCATGGTTGCAAGATAACATAGAGAAATATCTTCAAAATTCGAAAGTTAATAAAGAAGGTAATCATGAAAATGAAAAGAAAGAACATGAACAACCTGGTGAATTAAGTTTTGCTAGATATTGGATTTATAGTCATCATATATATAGTAAACTTAAGAGACGAGATATAATTAATTTAGCGAAAGAACATTCTCTCACTGGATTTTGTTTACCCGGCAAACCAGGAATTATTTGTATAGAAGGTATAAAAACGGATTGTGAATTGTGGTGGCAAAAGGTAGAATAATTATACAGAATTATATTAATTGCTAAATTCAAAATGATTATGAGAAACCTAAACTTACTTTTTTACAAACTTACTTAGTATAACATTTTGTGTTATCATTTTCAGATAAAAGTTATGAATTGGCATAAAATTCTTATTAAATTAATAGAAGATGAGATCTTAAATGATGAAAATAATATAAATACCATGCGTAAATATCATAACTTTCAAGAAATATCTTTTCCTAGTTCAGATCGTCATAATGATATGGGACAATTACTTACATATTTAACCGATCATCAATCTCAGCATGTTTTTAATGAAATTTTTGGTATCAAAGGAAAATTTACCCATTAAAGTAAACATTGAAAATATTTCAATCTCTCTCTCTCTCTCTATCTTCTTAAGTAAAAATATATATTAAGACAAACAAATAATATTTCTATAACATACCGACAGCATTGTTGAATGAATCGTGTCTTTTATATCGATTTATTGGATTACTTGCATTTTCAATATACGAATTTATTTTCTTATCGATTTGGTTTAACGTATCGAGATTTAACGAATGATTTTCTGAAAATAAGTTTGATAATTTAATAACTGCCGAATAAATAAACAAAATTTTTTACATACCATATTTTGTTTTAAGCTTTTCAAAAAATTGAGTTAAATCTTCTAATGCATTAGTCAAAATTTCTGATCCATGACCTAAATGATTATCACTTATGTTGCATATAATTACGAATATTATTAGAAAATTGATCATTTTGTATTAAACTTTACTCGTCACGAGTTACACACTACAAGCAAGTTGAATTTACAAGATCAGAGTTTATATCTTGATTATTATAAGATGATAATATGTAATGTGTACATTTTTTTTTTTTATATAATCAGGTCACATGGATTAAGGATATGATGATACTTTATTGATACTATGAAACCTATGGAATACAATACAAATGTTGAGCGAATTTTCTTACTGTAATAAATAAACTAATATATACAAATACTCTAATCTATCTGACTGTAGCGTAACGTAGAAATTCATTAGTAAGGAATTGTCCTGGCATATAGGGGGCAGGTGGTCCAAAAACATCTTGCGCTGGAGAATGAACTTTAATTTGTCGCATATGAGTATCTCTACCATTTTGATGATTACTTATAACAGCTATTTGAATCATAAATGTTCTGATAGGTCTTTCATTTATATCCTTTATAGGAATAACTACCCATCCACTTGGTTCATTAAGGTCCATAACTTCAACTTCTTGAAGATCATTAAAATTTGTACCTGCTCTTATACTAATTCTACAAATAAATTTTTATCAAGAAGCAATTGAAATTTTCATTGGCTATATTATTACAAGGTAATAATAATCTTTTCTTACCTACTCGGAGTATAACTTTCATCAAGTTTGTAATCTGTATAAATACATATGTCTCTTATCGTTGTTTTTCTTTTTGAATTGTATATTTACCAAATGTGGAAGTTGCCCATCAGATTGCCAATATGTTTCTGTTATATCATCACGTAATTGATCTACTCCAAAACCTGGCTTGCAACTTGATAAACTCCATATCGCATGATTGCCTACTTCTCTTACTCTACCAGCTAATTCTTCTTCCACAGGATCTGTTTCTCCTAATGATACAAATATATTAATTATTAAATTAAAAATTAATCTATTTAAATATATATTCAAATATTTACCTGTGTTATTGGCTTTGTTACTCATTATAAAAGTTAATTTTTAATTAGGAAACATTTTCTTTTTTAAATTTTATATCAATTGTAGAAAAAAAATGGTATATTGTTTTATATTTATTGACAGAGAACCTGCAAGATAATAACACAGATATGTGGCGACATCATTGACGTGTCGATATCTGGAATTAATCTTTTTCGATATGCAGTTAATTTCACACTTATTCTTTAATATGGCAGTGTTTCGTGTAACTGACGTTTGAATATAAAATAGAAAGTTACAAATAATTATATGATATTTCTTAATTCTTTCAATAGAATATTAAACACTTTTTTATTCGTGTTAAAAGTAAAATTCAGTGAAAAATATTCATTTAATTTACTTTATCCCGTGAATCTTTTCTGTAGGTATGTTAAAAGTATATATGTCTATATAAAAATACTAACATTTATTTTATTACAATAACTATTAAGTATCATCTGTCAAATTAATTAACTTAATATATTTTTTAAATATTTTATTATAACATTTTTCAATAATATATTATAATAAAATAATTGTCTAAGAAAATTCGAACGGTTTCTTTTTTGAATAGTTAAATAAATTTGAATAGAAGCATATTATTATGATTATAAAGATTTAATTCTTTGATAGGTCCGGTAGAGGCGCTGTAAGCAGTGAATCAAGATTATACATGGGAATATATGTCGAGTCTGACAAAAACGTAACGTAACTCTCGCACGCAAATTGAGTTACGCCTCCCTGTAATCGTGCGGTGAACGCCTAAACGCGGGTCGCGTGTGTTTCGTGAAGTTTTACATCGTTCCCGTTGCCGTTGTCTACGTCGTCGTGATTATCATCGTCGTCGACGTCGCCGTCACCGCTGCCGTCGTCGTAGTCGTCACCGTGTGATATCTAAAACGTTTATTGGAATATGATGATCTGATCGAAATTCAACATGACTATGAACTTCGCCGATTATTTTTGGGTGAGTGTTTTAATAGATATTAACTGTGAAAGTTAAAATTCATGACACATGTGACAGATAAAGAAGAAAAGGACGCTGCGATATTCATTTATTCTGTTGTCATTTGTTCATCGTTGTATTTCCTGTAATCGAGAACCTTTAGCGCGCGTCGATAATCGTTTAGGTTAGGTACGATTAATGATTCGTATTTTTTGTCAATTATCCATTATATTTAATTTATTTTTAAGAATTTCAATGCAATCAACGAAAAAAAATAAGATAAAAAAAGATGACACGTCTACAGGGTATAATGAGACGACAATGACAATGGACCCAGAACGTAAACTGACAGTTTTTCCTCTTTTTTTTTTTTTTATTTTTATTTAAACGTTTCTCCCCATATACATTTGATTGTAATTAGAAAAAGCGAAAGGAGAAAAAAAAGAGAAAGATTGAGAGAAATCATTTCCTTGTCTCGTTAAGCGAACTTTCAAGCTTTCTCTCTACACGCTTATTTTCAGTTGCGTCTTGCATACGTAAGGGAGTAAGAGTAACAGCAGAACGATGCACGCGTTTACATGTATGGATATGCATATGCATATGTATGTGCATATGCGTAACGTATATACATATATAAGTCCGTCGTATCATGCACTTGCACATGCGCATATGCATCATATATCTAACGTGCCACGCTCGTTTGTTCCGTCCTTGATCGTGCAATCTTCCAACCAACGAGAAGCGACTCGTTCGAGCTTATGCAGCCACCAAGTAGTACATGCCTTTCATTTTACCCATTCAATTTATCTTAGAGATTAGTTCTTTATTATCTTATATAAAACGCATCATAGATAAACGTATATATATATATATATAAGCCCAAGAAAAGTAATTTCTTGTAATCTGCATATTATTCAAATACATTAGGATTACGATGCGTAGTTTGAAGATGACAAGAGTGAAGTTTATAAATGTGAAAGTAAATGATACATAGTACTATCACATTTACTATGGGTAATTTGATCTTTGACATATCCCAATACTACCATAAAGTCGTTAAGTCGTCTATTACATGAATTCCAACGTTGCACTGTCGTTTTTTATTCCTATTTCTTTTTTCTATTCCTCTATTGTCTCTTTAATCTTTCAACTGTTTTTTGTTTCTATGTTTACTTGTTTGCCTTTTTCTTCTTTATTAATATTCATTTATTTTAAAACTTAGAGAGAAACATTTTGATGATTGTAATTCCAATAGAGAGAACAAGAAGATGAAAATATCAAATTATATATATTACAAATTTGAATGTTTACAATGGTGTCATTTTATTAACACTAAATATACCACCATTTTCAGTATACCTATTTCTACCACACTAGTCAAAATGACAGGTGTATACAAAAAAAAAAAATGCTTTTTAAGGCTTCCAGTCTTTATTTACTCTTAAAAAATAACAAAGAAATGTTTAACAATAATAATTTTAATAGATAAATGGATTTGTAAACATTATTAAATTATTAACAAAAATCAAATGTTACATGAAGTAGAAATTTTGAATAAAAATGGCCTGACCAGTCAAAATGACTGGGTCTGGTATATCTAGTGTTAATGAAACAGATAATTTCTTTTTAAATATATAGATATTTCTTTTTATTATCAGGAAACAGTATAAAAACAACTTTGGTCTTGGTAATATAATCTCCATTATTTTTTCATTTTATTTTATTTTTCTTTTGAAGAAGAAGAATACATTGTCACATTCTGATTTTAATGACGAGAGATGTATTTTTCCTTTTGCGTTATATTAAATGTCCACTGTACGATACGGATAAGATAGTGATAGTACGTTGTTTCCTTTTTCCTTTATTACTAATCACATTGAAACACGAAATTAATTTCTGTTAATATTTCACATTTTAAACAGTCATCTTCAATATAATATGTGGTTAAATATTATTCATTTTGTAATTATTATTCTGCATACATTTCGATTAATAGAAAATTGTATATGCAATGAATTATCGATACAATCGATAACTAACGATATAATTATATTATTCATTTATATAGATTATATTGTTATTACTTATTATATCATCGTATATTTTGTTTAAATTCGTAATAATTTTCTTTTATGTGAACTCTGATTGGATTGCCTACAAAACGCGGGAAAATAATATCTGTTTGAAATTGATTTCAATTTATATGCTAATTGAAAGATTACATTGAAAGTATATTTCTGATTAATCATTATTGTAGTAAGGTTTTTTTTATTTTTCCATAAAAAAAAAAAGAATGTTTATACGATTTATAGTCGGTGTTAAAATGATCATAGGTCGCCCCCTCGGAATTGTAATAATAGCCCACTTACGCTTCATCTCTTTCTTTTATTACATTACACAACTGATACGATATGTATGTAGCTTACGTTTATAAATGTAGTCTCTTGAGTAATATTGACATTATTCAAGATATATTTTAAGTACTATATATATAAGTAATATTATCTAATTACATTTACATAAGTTAAATAGAAACATTATTGATTGTATATTCCATTAGTTAATTTTATTCATGTCACAATTTTGATAATTTTGAAAATAATTGAAAACAAAGATCCGTTTGGAATGATGATAGGTAATGACGAATAATTCTTGATTTTAAGGGCGAAAAAAATAATGGATTTGACGTGTTGTACCATAACATGAAGCATGGTGCAATAGCCAGTAAGGAATTAGCAGAGTTTCTAAGAGAACGATCTGCCATTGAGGAGAACAATTATAAACTCTTAAGTAAAGTAGCTAAACAAGCAAGTAACAGCAGTAGTACTCAAGGTACATTTGCACCAGTTTGGGCTGCACTAAGAGGTGCAGCTGAAAAACTCGCTGGTCTGCATCTGCAGATGGCCCAAAGAGTTGCTGAACTTATAAAAGATGTATCCAAATATGCCGATGAACTCCACAAGAAGCATAAAGCTGTACGTAAATAATTATTAACAATTGCCCAAAAACATTTATAAAAAGAACAATCGAAAATTGTTTTATTCGTGAGCATAAGAATGACTGTGTTGAACATATATATATACTAAAAAATAATCATAGAATGATAGTATATTGTAAATAATGGATTATAATTATTATCTTCTATGTACACAAGCATTCTGCCATGCCCCATATGCATACACATTGATATACAATGTTTCAAGATAAGTGTTTTACAATATGTAATGATAAAATTATAAAAGATTGAATCATCAAATGTATTTTATGATTTTCTACAAGTCATGACAGAATCAAGTTTTCATATGTTTCTTTTTTTCTTGTATTATATTTCACTTGTCCTTAAGGCATTATGTATCTCTATGTGTAATATGCATATATATGTTTTTATTCATTGTGAGAATGAATATATCCGTTTATATTGTAATAATATTCAGGTGAAAGAAGAAGAATCCTCGACTTTAGAAACAGTACAAAATATACAAGCCATTACTGTAACTTTACACAAAGCAAAAGACTTATGTACGCAAAAAGGCAATGAATTGGAAAAACTTAAGAAAGACAATGCTAGCCAGAAAGAATTGGAAAAAGCAGAAGCAAAATTTAAAAAGGCACAAGATGACTGCAAGACATTAGTTGAAAAGTATACGTTAATAAGAAATGATTTTGAAACAAAAATGACTCAGGCTTGCAGGGTACTTATCATAATTATCTGTTACACGCTGAATCTTCCTGAAATAATATGGACAAAGATTTGTTATGATACATTAATGAATTTATTGCTTTCATTACTAAGCGATTCCAAGACGTCGAGGAAGCACATCTGAAACAAATGAAGGAGTTCTTGAATGTTTATGCAGATGTCTTACAGTTGAATCATGAACAAGTTGGTCAGGTACACGTGGACTTCAAGCGACAATGTTTAGAAATGACTGTTGATAAATTATTGGAACAATTTGTTCAAAGTAAAAGCACAGGCTTAGAAAAACCAGGTAATAAAAGAAATAATGAAAGAAATGAAATATCGTAAACTGAGAAGATTAGGGATTGGTTATTGACATTTTGATTTTCTACAAACTAGGTGTCATCGAATTTGAAGATGTTATGATGAGTATAGCAGAGGTCACAGGGCATTCCCAATCCGAGGGAGGTGTAGAACCATCCAAGGATACATCAAAAGGAGCGAATGGTGAAACTGGTGTTGCTGGTAACAGTCACGATTCAAAACCAGATATGGGATTTAAAGGGGAGGGTTCTCGAATAAGTGGGGATAGGGAAATGGTGCAGGAAAAGGATAGAGAGAAAGAAAAACAAAGGGACAGGGACAGAGAACTGTCACATACGCAAGCCACCAAGGCTTCCCGCCGTACTACCTCTTTACTCAACCTGTTCATGTCCAACTCCCAGGGTAGGTTCCATTTAAGTTAAGCAAACTTTTATTCAAATTATCGTAATACATTAATCGCGAAAACGAATACCTACCTAAATGTAATAAAGCACGAAATGTTTGGATAAATATAACTTTGTTATTTTAGAGCTTTGCTAATATTGTAAATGCAACTAATCAATCAATGCTTAAATCTTCAATTTGATATTATAATACAATTAATAACAATTGGTCCTTATATACTTACACTATAACATAACTTTTTTTTTATAGAAATAAATAAAAAAGTTACTTCAAAGGTAGAAAATTGAAATATTCGACAAGGCCAATGAAATGTGTGTATATCGTGCACATTATATTTTGGTAGGTCTAGAATTTGAAATTTAACTATTTTATATTATATCATTGATGATATCACTTTATTACTAGTATATATTCCTCACTCGCCTGCTACAGCTAATGGCATTTATAAATTTGGAAATATATACATTTAGAGAAATATTTACAGTACAATTTGCTGGATTTGCAGTTGCTTGCGTGATTGTTGCATTATATCGCTTATGCATTATAATCTAACAGTATAGCAAAGAATAGTGTGCAGAATATAATGCGTTTTTATAAGGGAGAAGGAGAGGGTAATCATGTGGTTTTTTTTATTTTTTCTTTTTTTTTTTTTTTATAAAAACAGATAACATAAAGTGTGAACGTGAAAGAAGTCAAACTTCTAATCCGCAAATTTTCTTCCAAGTTCTATTTTAAGTGACACTCTTTTATTCTTTTTTTTTTTTTTTTTTTTTTTTTTTTGTAATAACTCCATTGACGACTAAATACACACAGCTTCATTCGAAACGTGCCAAATTTATGTAATTAATCTCATTGCTGCATTAATTGTTACACACATATATATAAATACATATATAAAGCATACAATGCATAAATACAAGTATTATATGTATTTGTACATATGTATAATGTGTATAAATAATAAGTTATAAATATCATTCCTCTGGAGTGCAATTACGTTATTGAATCTACAAGGATCATACCTGTTGATAACATGATGTTGAGATAAATAATAACAAGAATAAGCGAGAAAAAGGTTAATGGAGGTGGGAAATGTTCATAGAAGCGAATGATGAGTGCTGTTTCAGACAAGCAGAGACAAGCAGGATCTGGTTCTGCACCTGCAACTCCTCAGGGAAACAATCTACCTCCTGCTGTTCCACCTCCTACCATCTGCAGGAACCCTCTCAGAGGATCTAAATGTAACTGCCTATATTGCGTTTACCTGTGTTCCTACTGTTATCCACGATTATTGCAGAATAACTGTATCAGATTGCCATTTGTATATGTGTTGTTCATAAGGATTAATCATTTTCTTCTTCAATTTTATCATATTTTTGATATTATAAAATAACAGTATATTTATTTTTCAAATATACTGTTAACAAGTATATCCCTATACTTCTCTCATCTTCTCTCATCTGTAAAAGTATCATACAAAATGTATATATATATATATACGTGAACAAAGATAATTAAGTCTGTTATAACATGAATCGTTCGCTTATACTTTATAACAACAACAACAACAACAACAAAAATGTCTTAATCCAAACGTTTGCTGCTTTTAATCGTAAACAAAAGCTAATACTGGTAATCTTATACAGCAATTCTACATCCTAACTTACAAAAATGATATCAAAATTAAATACACTAACTTACTAGAAGATTAATCAATAATATAATGTTGAATACCGATGTAACAGGATTGAATGAATAATTTCTTTTGTTAAGTTTCAGTAAATGATGACAAGTTCTGTATAATTTGATAATTAACTGAACTTTATACAGACTCATTCTTCCTTCGATACTCTTTTACTCTTCTCATTCTTCTCATTCTTTCGCTCCCTATATATATATATATGGTGATTGATTATAAGAAAGCTATTTCAAAATCTTTTTCATTTAGTTTGATTTTAATGTTTAAGGAGGATGTAATAATATGAAATAACGTGTTCTTCAATGGATTTAGCAATGATGATGCACGTTAATACTTTCTTTCTTTTCTTTTGCACTGTTTTTTTTTTTTTTTTTTTTTCAAAACAAAAGGAGTGTATGTATGTTGTACGTATGAAAACATAAATACACTCATATTAAATAAATTTGAAAAGAATTTGTGAACAAAAATATATTTCGTTTTTGAATCATTTTATTCAAGGAATTTTTTTGTTTATTCGCTTGTATTTTATTTTTATGTTACAGAATACGTACACATTAGTATGTGTGTATGTAATTATTTTATATTAACGCATGCCACTCATGCAAATTGTGACCATGACAAATGCAATTTCATTTGCTTTTAAAAGCCTTTAAAACAAAAACATGAAAGAAGATAAGAATTCATATATCATTTTTTAAAAATCAAATATACTTTTTTTTGTTTTTTTTTTACATTATACAGTATGTATTCTTCACTTCTTTCAAAGTCAGACACTAATAATACGAAATATATGTGTGATTTTATTATTCTAAATGAAATATCTCATTGAAAAACAAAACAATTTTAATATTCAATGAAATTTACAATTTTCAATTTATGTGCTAATTGTTTTACAAACTGTATAATTACATCCTTTTTTTTACAAAATGTATAGATATCTATGTTTGTTCTTTCTTATAGATACTGCATTCTATAATTAATCGTCTCTTTCTGTCTCTCTCTCTCTTTCTCTATTTCTATAATTTATACAGTATATAAATACTAATCAACAAAATATATATATATATATACTCTATATTTACTGCTTTAGATCATTTCTATAGTAATTCTGGGGCTTTTATAGATCATAGAGCTGAGTAGAATGATTGTTCTTCAATCCAATAAAGAATTGTATTTGTTTTAGGGGGTGATATACATTATACATATGTGTATATTTTTATGTACGTATATACTATTTATATATATGTATATATACAGTATAATCCGAATATTAAATATATATATATATATATATACGTAAAATTATTTATTGAATTATAAACAAAATAGAAGAAGATACAAATTGATATAAAAGTTGAATTATGAAAATAATTCAAAGTTTACACTAAAATAATTTTTGTATAAAAACCAATATTTGTATGTTTGTTAATAACGCATATATATATTTGTTTAAATCGGATGTACTATATATGTGTGTGTATATATGTGTATATAAATTGTTTTTCTAACAATTGTCTCTGCAAGTATATGACGAGCTTTTTCTCTAATTACATATTATTATTCATATCATTGCTATAGAATAGTAATAATATTATTGTTATCTATCTTGTCTACTAATTTATGCTTTTTACGTATCATTTGACTAGATGCATAATTCATCTTCGTCTTTACTCTTGCTTTGTGCCATTAATATCATCTAAAATGAATCTATATATATATATATGTTTTCATTTTTAAACAAAATTTACACTCAAAAAAATATTATTAACCAGTTAAGTATGGCCGATGATCTGTGCGCAGAGTGCGCGCGCTCTCTGGTGTGTGTCGCGATAATCAAGCGATGTCGGATATAGTCGTCAAACACAGAATAAGTGGGCGCTGTTGTTAAAATATTGGATAGTCAAAAAAGACGACTTTATTTTAGAAAAATAAACAATTTTGTTAGTTATGTAGTATACACAGTTTCTTAATATATGAAGAACATATTATTTATATCATAATAAACAAACAAAAAATTAGATAAACAAATAATCGAATATTTATAAAAGTTCAAAATGTATTCTTGACTTTTTTTTATTTTTTTGTTTTCACCTTTAAACATTTGAAACATATTTAAATTTACGAATATAATTTAGTTTTTGTTACCAAAATGACATTAATTTAAACATGAAATTGTATAAGAAACTTTTACGCATGGATGTATATAGACGTAATAACAGGAAAATTCTTGTCACATCTCCATGACGAATATAGTCGTCAAACACACGCTTTATAACTGGTTATTAATATTATAAAACAACAATATAACAAACATAAAATCAAAGAAAACTCTCACTCATTCTTCACATTCATTTTTATACGTGTTTATTTATATTTTTGAACATTTATTTTTATATATATATATATAAATATTGTATATAAAAAAAAATAATTAATTGATATCGAAAGAAAATTTGAAAATTTTTGTAATTCCATTTTTTTTTTGTATATATATGACAATAATTATATATACATATTGTTTGTTTGTGCGTGTGTATGGCACAACCAACAAAGTAAGAAATAAGTCGATAAAAAATATGATATATATATTATATAATTATGATAAAGAACTTATTAAGAAGCAAAATGGAAGTCTCTGTACAAAAAGGGAGTTGGACTTGAATAATGTTGAAGCTCGAGTGTGGGGTTGTCTCCGACGGGGCCTCAGGTGAGCCATTATTTACGAATCCATGAATCCAAAACAAAATGAAAAGTTTCTCAAATTGAAAATAACTTTATTAAGTAACATGGCTCACTCTTATTGTGTTCAATTTATTTTCCAAGTGCACGTACTTATTTCAATAGCGTAATGTGATTATATTATTATTAATTATTATTATTTATTATTATTATTATTATAATTTATTATTATTATTTTGAGTAGATACGTCCTCATATAACATATCATTGATTGGTTATCCCTTTGAGGAGACTATACTGTTCTTACAAAATATATTTAAACTAACAAAGAGAGTTCTTAAAAAATTAGTAAATATATTAGATAAGAAAATCAATTTAAAATTACTGTAATATTATTTACATCTTACTCGAGCTCTCCTTGTAAGTTACATAAATCGTGTCATCGAGCTTCGCCAGAAAAATGTTTCACGATTATTTCAATTTCTTCTTTGACTTGTTCTTATTCTTCTTCTTCTTCTTCTTCTACTTCTTCTACTACTTCTTCTACTACTTCTATATTTACTTTTCTATTTCAATTTTAATAAGACGTCGTTTTAACCCTTTATAATTTTTAAATTGCACACATTTATAATTATATATTTTATGTTTTTGTTCATATCTATGGTAAGAATTGTGTTATGTAAAAATTATAGTATTATTTGTATTTGTATAATTAACAGTAGATATGCCACCATTTTCTACCACACTAGTCAAAATGATTGATGTATAAAAAAATGCTTTTTGAGACTCTTTCAGTCTTCATTTATTCTTAAAACATTAATATAATTAACAGTAGATATACCACCATTTTCTACCACACTAGTCAAAATGATTGGTATAAAAAAAAAGATGCTTTTTAAGACTCTACCTGCCTTAATTTATTCTTAAAAAAATAATAATAATTTTCATACAAAAATGGATTTATTTATAACATTTTTAAATAACAAATTTATTTACAGAACTCAAATGTTACAGTAAAAATGTGGAATTCAAATGAACCCCCCGACCAGTCAAAATGACTACTCTGGTATATCTAGTGTTAATATTATATAAAGGGAGTATATTATAATAATATTATTGATAATTTTGTAAAATTAATTAATAATTTTGTTGTTTCTAGGTAGAAAAAAAAAAGAAAAAAAAAAGATACAGTTTATTATAGAGGGTTAATACAAGACGTTTGTTTCTTCTTTTTCTTTTTAATCTAATTGTGATCGTACGTTTTAATCGATCCATTTTTTCATCCTAACATCATCTATAAGGATTTGATTAGATTGATTCATACGAATCAGCTAAAGAAACTATTGTTTATTGTTAGAAAAACAATTTACTCAAAATGTTGATTCTTTCGCTGGACTCTGTGTGATATATATATATATATATATATACACAGGAGAGCCGAGTTAAGTATGTATATACAAATTCGAAAAAAAAAGAAAAAACAGAAATAAAACCATTGAGAGAAGATGTGAAAAATATTAATATTACAAAAAGAACAAAAGATAAATAGAGTATATAAATAAATAAATCAGTGGTATAAATATACATAATAAATAATAAGAAAATGAATATTGGAAATATTTCAAAGAAAAACCTTGATCTTTAGAAATATTGTTCGAATGGGTGTATACCAATTTACTCAAGGCTATCCCTCTTTTTTTTTTTCTTTTTTCTTTATTCGAAAAATCTCTCTCTCTCTAGTCAATTTGGTGTTTGGGTTTTTTAATGGATTTTTGCCTAAAATAACGTCGCCTAGCTAATACTGCTCTATACTACTACACTTTCTTTGCTGTACAAAATCAAATATCGTGTATGTACAAGACTTTATACGATTACAAAACCAAAAAAAAAAAAAAAAAGAAAGATTTTAATAATAAGAACAATTATACACACAGTGCTGATATGCGTTTCATTTAACAAAAAAAAACATGTCTTATTTTTCATAAATGAAAAGTCAAAGTAGTATATCTTCCCTAGTAGCACAAAATATTGACAAATATTGAATACATGTGTATTTAATATTAAAAAAGAGATTCAATGTGTGTCTATTTAATATTAAATATAAATGTATTGAATATTTTTCAATATTTTGTTCTATTAGGGACGTTAAACTTGTTCTTCAGGCCACGTGTACCACCACCAGTAGCACAAAATATTGAAAAATATTCAATACATGTGTATAAAAGAGACTCAATGTCTTTTTAATATTAAAAATACACATGTATTGAATATTTTTCAATATTTTGTGCTAATAGAAGTTGTTGTACGTAATTACAAAATCATAGAAAAGAAACTTTGTCTTTTTCCACGTTCTAAAAAAAACAACTATATTTTCTTTGTATTATTTCTTTTTAAATCCTTGTTTAGGAATTCATATCAGCGTTTTAAAAAAAAGAAATTAAAAAAAAAGTTTCATGTAACATTTGCTTAATATACATAATATTAATTAGAATAAAAACTACTTTCTCTTCTTCTAGCTTCTTTTTGATCACGTTGCGCTATAATCTTTGAACACTTGGAAGGTAAAAGTTCTCTGGCCGTTATTAGCACACACATACATACATATTATACAAACATATATATATTTTTTTTAATTTTATATATGTATTATATATCTGTAGTAGCACAAAATATTGACAAATAATTGAATACATGTCTATTTAATATTAAATAATAATATTATATATTATAATAATATTGAACATGTAAGGGGGGCCTTCGGGGTAAACATCCTAAAAGGGTATACCTGAAATAAACTTCTTATCTTATCTTATTATAATAATATAAATATTATATTAATTATAATATTATATTAAAATAATATATTATTATATTTATTATATAATTTAATATTATATATAATTATAATATTAAATATATGTCTATTTAATATTAACTACACATGTATTTAATATTTGTCAATATTTTGTGCTACTACAGTATAATTTATCAATACATATATATATATATATATAATATATAATATTGCACACACATAGCTTCTTACAATGCAACACATTAGATAGATATACTGTATAACTGCGAGGGATATACAACACTTAACAGCGCAAATGTAGATCTCACTTATTTGAATTTTTTCAATAATATATTTCTATTATTCTTAAAAGCTGTTTAGAAAAAATTGTTCAACGAACGAGGATAAGTGAATTTCATGTATAAATTCGATTATAATATAGAATATGTTTTTTCTTTTTTTTTTTATATTTATTACATTTATTATTATTATTTACATTAGTGTGGATAGAATTTAGTACAAAATTCATTTAGCCCCATTCGTATGGATTTTTTTTTTGTTTACTATTGCTAGCTAATATTACTATGCAATTTGATTAGCATATTTAGAGTCTGTTATTGAAAAATAATTCTTAAATAATATATATATATATAATATCTAAAACAACATTAATAAAAAAAAACAAAAGATATTTCTCAAAAGTACATTTTATTTGAAAATGTATCGGTACTCAACAATTTATAATTTCTGTATTTTATTTTTATTTTTGTTTTGTTTTTTTATATTTAAAAAAAAAAAAAGAAAAAAAAATAACAAAAGAAAAGAAAACAAGAAAAACAAGTCAGGCGTAGAAGTTAATTAAAAAAAAAAAAAAAAAAAAAGAAAAAAAAACTGATTTGTTTAAAATGATTTAAAAAAAAATTCTCTTGAATATATAAAAATATATATATATAATAGCTTTATTATTTGATTGTGATAAATAAATATTTATCAGCAGCTTGTAAAATGCAAAAAAAAAAAAAAAAAACTGCTGTGACGCTGCGAAGTATCATCATTGGTTTTTTTTTTTTTTTTTTTTTTTCTTCTTTTGGGCTATATTCCAAGCAAAATTAGTTTAGTTTACAAATGCACCATTTTTTAAAGCGTTAATGTAAAAAAAAAAAATATACAAAACGCTTTTTAATTATATATGCAGCAGCTCTTTTAAAGATAAGGTTACATACAAAATGAAATATATAAATATACGCGAAGCGATGACACTATTTGCAAATAGTATTTTTTTTTTTTTTGTTTGTTTGTTATATATATATATAAATATAAATGTGTCCCTGTTTTTTTTTTTTTTTTGTAATCTCTAGAAAAAGTAAATTGTTGTTTTCTACTAAATTTAAATCTGAATAACGTTATTCTTGTTTCATTGCTTATGTTCAATCTGTCTACAATCTACAGGGTTTCTTCGCAGCAGAAGGGAAAAGAGGAAGGAAAAAAAGGCGAAGAAGAAGAAGGATATTATAGAAACAAGCAGTAACAAAGAAGAAAAGTCTGACCTGTCAGTATAAAAATGTTCAGCAGACCCGGTGCATATAAAAACAAGAATGAATCATATATTTGTTTAGCATTTACATTTATATTTAAACTGATCTAAATGTGTTCATTTATCTTGAATTTCACTTATTTCATTCATGACTTCATTAAATATTTTACTTGTTTCTATTCATGATATAAATTCATAATTAAAAGATAATGTGTGTGTGTGTATGTGTGTATGAATACACAAGGACAAGAAAGAAATAGAGTTGATTTTTTCATAATTGCACTGGGCCTGCTGGAAAATGTAATTGAATAAATGATTAATAAAATTTGCATATTAAATGATATAGGGAAGATAAAGAAGATAGTAGAAAATCTGAAACACCAACGCCAGAAGTAGACGAAGATGGATTTTGTATCAGACCAAAGCCTGATCCTTGGGAAAACGAGAAAGGATTTTATTCTAGTTCGGATACAGATTCGGAGGATGAAAGGGAAAGGAAAATACGAGTTGAGATCAAACCTCTTAGTAATGGAGCAGCACCGATGAGTGCAAGTGTCGATGAATTAAGAGCAACAGTTGAAAATTTATCTTTGTCACCTGCCCCAACAGTGAGTTTTATATTTACAATCTAACCCTTTTTTCAATCATGTTTTTTTTTTCTTTTTTTGAAAACCCTCCGGTATGCAAACGGTTAAATTATATTATATAAATAAAATAAGACAAATAAAATGGTACATATCTCTAATACAACATCTAAATTGGATGTCTTTATATATGATTACATCGTTGATTTGTAATGACTCTTTATTATATACTAGGGACGTAGAGGTTCCAACACTGATTCAGATCATCACATGAAGAGGTCTCAATCAGTATCTCAACAGCTAGGAGGCAAGCCAAGCTCGGATTTACTGGGCCTAAATTTATTTAATCCCAGCAGTACGCCATCCAGTGCCTCTACTCCAACCGGAAGTCATCCTTATGCACCCTTACAAAGTCCACCGCCTCTTTCTTCATCTCCAATACCACAACAACCGCAACCTCCTCAATCTGCGCCACCATTACATCAACATACACGTTTCCAAGGTTTGTTTGTTTTTATTTAATACAATTCATATAATATATTTTATTACGATCAATGACATTTTGTAATATAAATCTTATATTGTTTTTTTTTCTGTTGTTACAGATGGCGATTTATTCTCAGAAGTTGGTGACATTACACCAACTTTACCACCTAAACAATCCGCATCTTCAACGCCTACAGGATCTATCATTATTCCTAGACCGCCATCTCGAAAAGGTGAAGGACCATCCCCAAGAGGAAGAAATTCACCTGCTCCTATATCCAGAGCTGATAGTGTTGCCAGTTTAGAATTTCGTACAGCAGGAGTTGGAGTAGGATCTTCTAGAGGACCTTCACCGTTAACTATTGGCCTTGCCGATACCATTCCACTAGCTGTGGCGTTTCATGAAATAGTTCATTCCTATTTTAAAGGCACTGACGAAACTCGATGCCAAGTCAAACTCAGCGGTGACATGATGTTGTCTTTTCCTGCTGGTATTGTTGCGGTATTAGCAAATAATCCAAGTCCAGCTAAGCTTACTTTCCGCGTGAGAAATAGCAACAGACTTGAAAGATTACTTCCTAATAGCCAACTCGTCAGCATGTAAGTAAGTCATGGTTTATAACGATAAGAATATTTCTTCTTCTTCTTCTTATTATTATTATTTTTATGTGCATTCAATTGTTCTGATAATTATTATTTATAAATAATTTCTTCTTATCTTTTTTTTCTTTTTTTAGGGATGCAACTCAAACTACCGTTGATAGTACAATTTTCGAGTTTAATATGAGTGCCTTAACTACGTTGTTGCGACGACAGGCAGAACAAAATCCGTCGGCCTCCTATTTTAATGTAGATATATTGAAGTATCAAATTAAATGTAAAGAAGGCGCGGGTTCCTGTCCCTTTCAATTAGTTGCATATTGGAAATGTGAATCTACTCATACCGATCTAAAGGTATTTATTATAAGTATAATTTAGAAATATTGACAAATTTATTAAATACTGATTTATATATATATATATATTTCTTTTTAGATCGATTATAAATATAATAGCCGTGCAATGGCCTCACCAAGTCCACTGTTAAATCTTCACGTAGCAGCACCTATCGATGGTGGCTTTAAGACTCTTAATAGTAAACCTACAGCCCAATGGCTCGCAGATACAAATCGCGTATTATGGAAATTTACTGAATTGTCCCAACATAGCGAAGGTAATGGTGTGGGTTCTTTAAAAGCAAGAGTTGAACTTGAACGTGGACCAGGTACTCAGGGAACTATATTTACTCAATTTAATTGCGAGGGGACCACACTGTCAGGTGTTGAATTTGAACTTTTAGGTCCTGGTTATAGACTAAGTTTAGTAAAACGCAGATTTGTATCTGGTAAGTGCAATTATCTTGTTTCTGTAAATAATATTCATTCATTTATAACATCCAAAATATAGATAGAGATAGGTAGATACATTTTACTAATTCCCCGAAGGGTTACACTCCTTTTACAATTATAATCCTTAACCTATCTTAACACTACTCTCTCCTTTGCTTCTCCTTTTCCCCTACCCTAGTCCCACAACCCCACTTCTACCTCCATCACTCCCAACCTTGTTCCTCCTTCCCTATAAGAGAGGAGAACCCTCTCATTCAAAATCTCTTTCATCTTTTCTTCTATTCCTTTCCCGTCCTCCTCACCTATCGTTCTGATGCAGCCTTCCAACAAATGCTCCTCCCACGTCTCTCTCTCTCTCTCACCCACACACCCTGCATCCTCCTCCTCCTCCCTTCCCTCATCTCATTCCCTAATCTGCCACCTCTCCTGCCACCTTTTTTCCTCCTTCTCAATCTCTTCTCAACTCTCAACAACCTCCTCCTCTCTGAACATCCAAAATATATATGTATACTAATTAATTATTTATTAACTTGTTGTATATATGTATATATAGAAAATTGTTATAATTATAGGAAAATATATATGTGATGGAGATTCAGATGCACGTACAAGATATGCTGCACCACCACCATCCAACGCTGTCTGACAATTTCCAGAATGGATAGCTCAGTGGGGAAAGCAACCGATTTAATATTGGTATTTGCTTATTCACTCACTGCCTACTTTCAGGGCATATTTCACAAAGTTAAAACTTTAAATTAACGCGAAAGAAATTGTGTTGAATATCAAAATAATTATACACATGTGATGATATAATTCTACAAAAAAATAAATAAATAAATGAAAGAATTTTTTATTTCTTTTGACAATTATTGTCTTCATATTTTTTTTCATTTTCTTTAATTGTTTTCTTTTTGACTTCTTTTCTTTTCTTTTCTTTTCTTTTCTTTTCTTTTATGTTGTACAAGGATATAATATATAAAACATAAAATAATTATGTTGAATTTTTTTGTTTAAATAATGAAAGAGAACAAATATTTGTGGTTACATGTGTAAGCTTTTTGGATATTCAATACATTACATTCGCAGCAATACTCGCCAGTGTTTTAATCTCTTTTCATAATCAAAATATCTAATATGAATGTTTTTACATGAAGGCTCAACTAAAAAGAAAGAAAAACAAAACAGCAGTATAAAACTATTTTTATCTTATTAAATATTTTTCGTTAATTTGTTTTCTTCGTAGAGACATTACATTATTACATTTAATTACATGAGAGATACTACACGTTTAGAAATTTTAAAAATAAAAACGAAATATTTGTATACTTAGCAGGAAAGGTGTATATACACACACATACATACATACATATATATATATATATATATACTCGAATATAATTTTCAATAGAAAAAAAAAAACAAAAAAAACAAAGAAATTATAATTGTGTACAGAAAAACAAAAAGCTTTTGTGCAAAAGATAAGAAAAGAAAAGAAGAAAAAAAACAACTCGTTTATAAGAATAAATAATAATTCTCATTTTATGGACTACAAACGATGACATATATAATAATTACATAAAAATGGTCATTTTTTGTTGTAAAACTTGTTAAAAATTGTGTCGTGCGTCGTTTATTAATTCTAAGGATGAAAAAAATCTGGATACAAAAAAAAAAGTTTAGATAAAAGTATATAATAATTATTCACTTGAAAAATGATGATAGGATTTAATTGATGATTACTAATTTAATAATTCAATGGAATAGCTTTAATGATATAATACATCTTTACCATATGCAGTTTGATAAGTAAAGAATAATTTGTAAAAAAAAAAAAAGGTTTAACGATGAAAATTTAATGTTTATGCAAGAACCAAAGGTTTATCATTTCTTTTAACACACAGTTTCAATTTTAAGAAATTTTCTTCTTAATAATATTTAAGTTTACAAATGGTCTTCAATATTAATCTTTATTATTATTATTATTATTATTATTATTATTATTATTATTTCACGAGATACATATAACTATATATATATATATATATATATTGAAATAGATTTTTTTATATATCATTAACCATGGTAATAAACCAACGTTTCATTTCCCAAATAATTATCTCAAGTATTACTTTTGCATTTATGCTGAAATCACTTGCCTATACTTGCCTTCCATAATTATATAATACAGTTACACACACATTACAGTTCAATTCAATTTTAAGTTTAATTTCTTTAAATGAAAGAAATGTTTCAATTATATGAAATTATCATTTTGTTCAAACAACTATATAGATGATACTTACAATTATTTACACTCATATATATATATATATATATATATATATATATATATATATATACAAAATAACAACAAAATAATTTTAAGCAGATTCAAATTTCGTATTGTTTTTTTTTTTTATTATCAAAACTAATTTAGATCAATAATATCTGTATATATTCTTTACTGCGTCATACTATATATGGATGATATTATGAAATGGTAACGTATATTAATGTGCAAATTATATGAATTTAAGAAATTAGTTGTGCTTTAATTACGTTACTATAATAAATAACAAAGAAAATAATAATAATAATTAAAAAAAAAAAACAACTAACTTGTATAACCACAAATTAAAATTTAACCAGTTAAGTATTGGCCGATGGATCTGTGCGCAGAGTGTGCGCGCTCTCTGGTGTGTGTCGCGATAATCAAGCGATGTCGGATATAGTCGTCAAACACAGAATAAGTGGGCGTTGTTGTTAAAATATTGGATAGTCAAAAAAGACGACTTTATTTTAGAAAAATAAACAATTTTGTTAGTAATGTAGTACACACAGTTTCTTAATATATGAAGAACATATTATTTATATCATAATAAACAAACAAAAAATTAGATAAACAAATAATCGAATATTTATAAAAGTTCAAAATGTATTCTTGACTTTTTTTATTTTTTTGTTTTCACCTTTAAACATCAAATTGTAAGAAACTTTTACGCATGGACCGGATATATAGACGTAATAACAGAAAAATTGTTGTCACATCTCCATGACGGATATAGTCGTCTAAACACGCTTAACTGGTTAATTGTGGATATTTATGTATAATATTATTATTTGGCCATTTATTATTTGATACGTAAACGGATACTTTTCTGTATCTGTTTTGTTATAAAACAAAATTTAACAACAAAAAAGAAGCTTTCATTATTAATGTTCCTATAATATATATACATATATATACAGGATGTTTCATAATGAATGTAAAGAAAAGAAAAGAAACACAGTTTATCGAGGAAGTCATTTTAAGGAAAAAAATGTCCTACGAACATAGGTCTTATAATTAAAAGTATCGTGTAATTGTACTAAATCAAGATTACATTGTATGAATTTATTATGGTAGTAATAATAAAAATTTGATATTCTATAAAATAAATCTATAAAATTGGACCTATGTTTAGATTATATTTTTTTCTAAATGATTTATTTATATATGCATATACAGGGTATCATGAGGTAAGTGTTAGGCAGAATAACACTTTAACTAATAATAGTATCTAATAGACAAATGTCTATAAACATTTATTTTTATTATTTATAAAACTTTGAAACTGTATTTTTAAAAGATAATTACGATATTATATATTTTACTGCGCTTCTTGCATAATGCTGCCAACTTCATTTCTAAATAGAAGTATCTCAGTACCGTATAATTTTTGAATATTATTTACAATTTACAGTTACAAAAAGTAATCAAGTTATTTTTTTCTTTTTTTTTTTTTTTTTTGTAATTGATACATTTATTTTAAATGTTTTAATATTTTCATATAAAATATTAAAAATATTTCAATACTTTTTATATAAAATAAAATATTTATTTAAGTGACAGATATATATATATCTCAAGATAATCCTGTATATGTATATGTATATGTAATTTCATTTTTATTCATAAAAGAATTTTCTTTAATATACGATACTCATTTTATTTTATTTTATTTTATTTTATTGTATTTTATTTTATTTTATTTTATTTTATTTTATTGAGAGAAATAATATTAAATAACGATAACATTAGTGACCACTCCATTAACTGTGATTCTTTATAAATCAAAGTTCTTACATTTCATCCATCAATTTAATCTTTGATCAAAATATTAGTATTATTAATACTTATTCCCATTATTTATAATAAGTGTATTTTAAAACGATTATTAATGATATTTTTTAATATTATTATATTACTTAGAAATACATAATAATCTTATGGAATGTATACCTTAGATGATTTATAACATCATATATTATATTTAATATAATAATAATCTTAATGTGTATACCACAATTTTGTCATAAGTAGTGGAGTGGTTTCCAATGAATCGACTGAAACTCCCTGTGATATGCAGATGTCACTATAATTTCGTAATAAACATTTGTACAACATGTTCAGATAAATTAATTATTTATACGACCTATAATTCAAATTTATCTCTTATTACTTTTACTTTCAGTTTTTTTAATATATGAAATAACTTATAGATTTTTGGCCTTCCTCTCCCCCTGTTAATAGGCAACATTTTGTACATACATGCATGAACGTTAAACTACATATATGTAAGCACATAATCAACAGTATACAATTTTTTTATTATACATATTTATATAAAATATATGACACATAATGCATACATAGACATGCTTGTATAATACAGACCACAGATGAATAACATTTAGGATTTTAAAAGTGTTATTTTTGATGAAGATTTAATGAACTTGATTTTCTTTATTTTTATTCGTCTTATTAAATGATTGTTTCAATTCTTCATGTAGTAACATAAATTCCTCAGAAATATAACGCAAAATTCTTCGTTCATATTCTTGTCTCTTCACATAAGCAAGTGCTTCCTAAAGTAAACAACAACAGAACATTAATAATAATATATAATAACACATATTTAAATTTTTATCTACATATACATATACAGTGTCATGTAACTATTGGTACAATTAAACAGTGGGTTACATTAAAGCAATTTTTATTCTACATTATTGACTTAGCTTTTCATGTAGAGAAACTTCCTGCTCACTTATACCATCAAATATAAGTTATTAGATAACTTATTGTAATTAGATAAGTTACAAGACATCCTGTATATTATCTTTTATTCATTTTAGATAATAAATAATCATAAGATTACATCACGTGGTACGAAATATTCCTCTCTTGTTTTTGGTAATCCAAGATAATATTTTTTATTGTTCAACATTGTTTCATCAACTGGATCAAATAATAAATAACTTTCAACTGCTTTTGATGCTGCAGCCAAATTTCCTACTGTATAAAACAATATACATTAAATCATAAATCATATATTATTTTATAATTTATCCTTTATAAAATATTTACGTTTGTAATAAGCAAATTGTAAATAATTGTAATGACTTCTCAATAAGTCATCACGATGTTCTCCATTCACATAATTAAGTAAACGTGAACAACTACGTTTACATTTCAAAGAATAAGTAAAATGATCTAAAAAATAAAACAACATATTATTTTCTAATGTTTTTAATGTTTTAAATGTTGTTTAATGTTTTGTATTATTAATGTTCTGTTAAAAATGTAACCCTTTGTATTCTGCACAACTTTCGACATCGGAGTGATAGGTTAGAATCACGATGTCTCATACGGTGTGAGACAGCGGAGTGCAAAGGATTAATATTATATTTCTATTTATTTACTTGCTATTAAAGATGTAAATTCAGGATGCCATCCTTGATCGAAAGGTCCTTCACAATAGATTCTACATTCATTTTCTAAGTTGAAATAATCTCTCAAAGATTGTTCAAACAATTTAATTGATTCCTTATAATTTTCCTTCTCATATTCTGACATACCAGTAACATAAGAATTTAAGAAATGTGACATCTCCAGATTAGAAACATTATCAGCATGTACACCTGGTAAAGTGAGATAATGTCTCAAAGTGTTAACACTGACATTATGGTGAGGGTGCATAACCAAAAAAGTGAAAACTGCATTAGCTGCATCTTGGAAAAGATTTTTCTATGTGCAATTTAAAAAGGATTAGAAGTATACTAAAAATTTATATCTAAATAAAACTATTTTCTATTATAAATATTATAACAATGATTGTAATTATTGAATTACCTGATAATAACATATATGCAAATATTCATAAACATGGTGATCGAGGAATTTCCTTTCTATATCCATTGGTAATCGTTTAAGTTTTTCCTTGTTAGCAATATCCTTGTAATCTTGATTACATCTCATTAAACAAAGTGTTTGACGTATTTTTCTTTCATAAAAATGTAAATCTTCTATATTTTCTGGATAAAATGGTTCCCATCCTTCCGCTTCTATCGCACAATTTTGTCGACATTTTATTATCGTTTTTTTGTAGATTTTATACCTGTGTACATAAAACAATTTTGATAAACAATCATACACAATAATTTAATAAAAGAATTATCACAGAGTTCATTGAATCTGATAGATAAACAAATAGTTAAATATAATAACTATTATTAATGTAATCAAATTAAATGTTACAAAGATTAGTAAATAATACAAATATTTTTATCATTATTAAATCCAATAACCTAACTATACTTAACAATGATTAAATAATATTTGTAAAAATATCTACCTTGTTATAAACTGTTAGGTTATTAAATATGAAATGTCTGATTTCTAGATGAAATAAGAATAATCAGACATTTCATAGTTAACCTAAAAATAATCTCTTGAATATGAGTATGACAAACTTTATCAATAATATCTTTAATGCTAGTAATCAAACATTTCATAGTTAATAACCTAAAAATAATCTCTTGAATATGAATATGACACACTTTATCAATAATATCTTATCAAACGTACCCTTGTATAGCTTCAGTAAATCTTTTAACACACTCATCCCAATCTTCACTTAAATAAGCTTCCACAGCACTCTCGTATAACTCCGATAATGTTAAATTTGTATCTATTGTTTTGAAGGAATCTTCATTTTATATTGAAACATAACCTCTCCTACTTTTCAAAAATTCTTACCAATGTCTACATCAGCGAGTGTCCACGTCAAATAATAAAAAAATATTAATAAAACTGTATAAACTTTCATGTCGTTAAACATAAAATTAATATTATGTAATGTATTAATAATTTCAATTGAATTATCTATTAATAACGATGATTATGGTAATGATGTTGAAAGAAGTAATACAGATTCAAGAAAGGCAATCTGTATTACACTGCTATATGTGTATATATGTTGTATATATGTAGTGCTCACCATAGAATGTATTATCACACATATATATCACATATATATATATATATATATTATACATGATGATCTAGACCTATTTATCTTTTTAAAAGATTATATAGCTACAGTATTTCCAAGATATGCGTTTAATTCGTTCATTTATCATATGACAAAATTTGTTTCCTAATATCTTATTGTTCATGGAGTATACAGATTCAAATGAACAACAATTATTGAAGCATTCTCAAAGCATTCTACGGGTCAATATTATATTGAAGTTAAAAATGTTATTTGTGTTATATATTGTTATATATCAGGCCATATATGTATAATAGAATCATCCGATTAAATATAAATCGATGTATACGCGAATGTGTACCTTTAAGTACACTCTGCCTCAATGATGATTCTATTAATGATAACAACATACTACAAATGTTTCCTTTAAATAATTTTGCACAATGATTTTATAAGTTTGTTATAAAAGGCAAGTTCATTTATCTATAACATTGGTTTCCTGATTATGATCAGTGAAACAGAGTATACTCGTGCAGTCATTGATTATTATATTCTCCGATTATAAAAATGAAACTTGTACATAATATTGTGTATTAGATACATGCATATATACAGTGCATATATATGCACACACACACATGTACATTGAATTAAATTATTATTACCATGCTATTTTCTATAAAAGTAATTGTAAATTTGATTGCAATACATATTTTGTATATATGTATACATATATGTCAATGTATATTTAAATACATTGATACATATGTATACATACGTACATGTTAATTAATGATGAGTATTATTTGTTAAAAAATTATGTTATAAATTAAATGATCGAGCACATGGTAAAGTACAATGATCCTTTCAATAATTTCCATATTCAATAATCCATTAGGGAATAAAATGTGTATGTTAATTAAAAATTTGCAGTGTTTTATCGTTTAATGTTTAAATATCTTATTATATATTGTTAATTTGTATTTCGAAATTTTAATTTTTATATTTTAATATATATATATATATATATATTTATACGTAATATAATGGCGCGCTTTACGATCACAGATTTTACGAATTATTTTTTTTTCACTACCATACAATAGAAGAATTATAAAGTTTCTATAAATCTAAGTTTCTTTTTTTTTGTTACTCTTTTCTTTTCTTTTTTTTTTTTTTAAATAGTATTACCCAACAAACACTTCATTAACTTAAATAAAAAAATTCAAAATTCATGGGATTATTCTTGAAGGTACCTTTTTTCTCTTTTTTTCATTTTCGTTTATTTTGATCTTATTTTTGTTTTGTTTTGTTTTTTTCTTTTTGTTTATTAAGCGTATGGCGGGGACAAAACTATTCTAAGATGTCAGTAATTTACTTCTTTGTAAATAATTATTTAATGGAAGCGTATAACTTTCGACACAAATATTGTTTGTTTGTTTTGTTTGTTAAAATCGTAACTAGCAATGAGCTGAATTTAACAAATTTCACTTGGACAATGATATAGCAAGAGAATATTTAAGAGTATTATCACACAGATATCTTAAATGACGTATAGAGACTTATACATGATACATAATACTTTAACAGTTACGACAAATGGCTCACTTTCTTTCTTTCTTTCTTTCATTCTTTTTTTTTTTTCATCTTTTTCCAAATTTCATTTTCATCATCATCACATCAAAAACACGAACTAGAGATTTTGGTTTATATCCTTATTTTTTTTTCCTTTTCCTTTTTCTTTTTTTGAATAAGCATTATTGATTATAATCAAGTAATGATGCTTTCGCTACTAAATTTGATAATGAACCTATTTCTAAAAAAAAATCAGTTTCTTTTTTTTTTGTTTTTGTTTTTTTTTGTTTTGTTTTGTTTTGTTTCAAAGTAAACCATTATTACACGCACACATAATTAGATATTTTTCTTTTCACTTAAAAACTCACTGTTTTCATCACACGAACGTATTGAATCATCATCATGAGTAGTCAAATTCTCGGAATTATTATCCTTATATTTTTTAAATATTTTTCGACACTCTTCAGTGTTATCTACACTATTCTTATTAGAAGTTGATTGTTCAGGAGCACCCAAATGAAATGACGTTAATTTTAATTCTGTTTCATTACGTTTCAATTGTTTTTGATCTAACGTCAATGGAGATACACCAGCAGCACCATGAGTTGTTGTTGTTGTTGTTGTTACCAGAGTACTCGATGATTCGTTTTGATGAACAATGTCCTTTTTTATCGATTCGTTATTTCGTGATTCTAAATTACTAACACTTATTTCGTTGGGATAAACACTACGGGATTCATTATTATAAGCTACATTTTTATCTTTTAATAATATTCGATCATTACATGCATCATTTTTATCATCATTTTTATCATCATCATCATCATTATCATCATCATTTTTCTCCACAGGCACCACTTCTTTAGATGTATAATCATCGCTCTTAGTTCCAGTTGGTGAATCTTTTTCTTCAGCTATTCTCGGTAATTGTGTACTACCGCATGCATTAGAAATACCAACGTTAGCGATATTAATCGAAATTCCGTGTGTCAATTTTGGATAATCTACTACCACATTTTTTTGTTCTCCGCACACTTTTTTCTCTCCTTTAATATCACTAATAATATCTTTATTCATATCACCTGACTCTTCAAAACTTTCAACGTGAGACGACGTTTGAGCGATTGTCACACGCGGTGTTACTTTAACAACGCTATTTGCTAAGGGAGATATCGATGTTTTGTTTTCAGCTGAACGAGGATGTAATCTATCAGGGCTGAGAGCTCTTCTTAAAAGTGGTGACCCTGGTTCCGCTGATTTTGGACGTCCATATCCTTTTTTCTGGCTATTAGGTGCTGACAAACATACACCTAAGTAATAGAAATAAATTCAACAAGTTATTATATCTAAAAATTTATAACAAAAGTATATAAAATGAATTTGTCGTAATACCTGGGCTATATGATTGCGTAGTATTCGAACTACCAGGTTGATGTCCAGTAGGAAATGCTAAAGGACTTGGACTTCTCGTTGGACTAGCAGGAAGTGGCGAAGGACTGGGTGTTCTAGCTAATGGAGATAAAGGTATATGTCCTACAGACTTTCTACGATTTGAAGAATGAATATTCTTTGCAGCAGTATGTAATTTATGTTTTAAACCGTGCAAAGTACTTGGTCTTTGATAATGCGATTGATTAGACAAATTTCCAATAGAAATATTAGAACCTGGTGAAGAGGAATTAGGACTTGAACATGGAGTTGAATTTCCTGTTGAATGATAGGACTCTGAATTGGTACGATTTGCTGGTGGTGAAGGACTGCAGACGGACTTTGTACATGCACCATAATGAGGTGTAATATCTTGTGAGCGTGTAAAGGATTGAAAAGATCGACTAGGGGTCACCATAGAAGGTGAACAAATTCCTGCAGCCATCTGAAATTAATGTAGACATATTGAAAATGTATAATATCATATTAATAATATATTTTGCCTTATTCTTGTTTAAAAGCGTAGTAGTAAGTATGTGTATTGGTTGCGCGAATTTCTGTAAAATCTACGCATATGTTAATCAAAATCAATTTATCTGTATATATCAATATTGTGTTGTAAAAAAGCTTTGGTATAAATATGAATTAAACAATGAATAACATATATTTAACTGAATAAAAAAGAAAAATAAATAAAACCAATTGCCGGAAGGTATAGAAAGCTAAAAAATGTATAAAAGAAATCATACCATAAGTGGAGGTTTGTTGTCACTGGACAGAATGGGTGCTGACAATGGACAATTGATACTTAATGGCTGCAATAAAACATAAAATGCACTTAACGTAACGAGTGTGTTGTAGGCTTGTATTATGTCGTTTGGCTTTTATTTCTCTGGCACGTGTGTGTGCAAACAAATATGCAGTGAAAATTAAGCGTTATGCCATTATTAAAAAAAAATATATCTTAATGTTTTAATGTGAAACATAAAAGTATTGCAAGTATATATGTATAATAATAACAATTAGACATAATGAAGAAAAAATAAATGATAACCCTCATGTATACCTGTTGCATTTCTACACTAGCACGTTTTGAACTTATTCGTTTAAAGAGAGACGTTTTTCGTTTCTTGTCAGAAAGCTCTCGTTTTTGTTTCCTTTGTTTATGAAAAGTTCTGCGCGCCATTTTACTCTGCGTAAGATCTCTTTTTCTACCGCCAGATTTAATACTGGTATTTTCTAAAGGTGTACTACGTAAAGTAACATGGTCACCGCTACTCAGCATTAATTGGAGAACTTGAGTGTGATATAACCCTTGTACAGGTTCTCCATTTATATGCGTTATTAGATCTCCTGGCCTTAAACCAGCTTCAAACGCTGGACTCGATTGATCAACGGCCTACATTTGGATATATATTTTCATATTTATCAATTTTTCAATTGCATGGACAAATTTGAAATAATATTATCTTCTGAACGTACCATTACTAAATGATGCATAGTGTAAAAATCACTGTCACCATAATATACTCTGATGGTATGCACAGTGAAACCAAACCCACATGGTCCTCTTCTTATAATGATGGGTGGTTTTAAACTGGTTACAAGAGGACTTAATTCTCGACATGGAGATGTGTCTCTTGAAGAAGCAGTAGAAGATCCACCAGGTGATTCGATAGATTGATTACTGACTATAGAGTCATCTAAAAGTTTAAATAATATTAATTAACAAATATTATATAATTAATTATTTAAAAATGTTTAAAAAGAGAACTATATAAAAATCATTATTTAGATAGATACATACAAGTAAATTCACTGGTTGGTATTACCAGTGATAAACCACTAGTTGATGCAGACTTAATAACAGACCTTGACTTAGATTTATTTGTTGGTAAAATGGGAACTGCACTATAAGATTCAAAGGAATCAGTACTGGAATTATGTTTATCTTCCAGGATTTCCTTATTCGCTGCTGTTAAATCCAATCTATAAATACATAACATAACATAAGTAATTAATTTATATTTAACATCAAATAATGATGATGAAAAGAGATGTAGGAAATTGGATAAGTGATTGCTGATTGATATTCAACATTTAATAATATTAAATAATTATTGAAAATAAAATAATATAAGGAAATAATTATAATCAAATAAAATGGCATAAAAAAAATATAAAAATTAGGGAAGGAGAGACTATTAATTTATGTGTATATTGGCAAGGATATAGGTCAATGACTCACATGTGCTCATCATCAATAGGAATACTGAACCTGGGCAGCTTATCACGAGCATGTGTGTGACGTTTCCTTTGTATCTGTGGACTGATATCTTCAGATTCTGTTTGTGAAGAATCCGGAGTACTCAAATTAACAAAAGTATTTTCTGATTGAATATTTTTAACCACAGTCAATTGAGATTCGGTAGTACCACTAGAAATAGAACCAATAGATGATATGTTTGATTTTGTAGGCCTATTTGGATTTTCAATACATGGAGCTGTCTTCATTGAAAGTAACGCTCGATTTTTCTCGGAATTTTGACTTGTATCTAAGAGTTTAGACGTAGTAGTAACAGTTGAAGTAACGCTTGTATTTGATGCAATAGAAAGTTGTGAAACTGTGTTTTCTAATTCAGTATGGAATGGTTGCTTCTTAGAATCCGTTTCTGGTTCTGTATTCGTTTGTTGTGGACGGCTTTGAGAAATTTTTCTTGATTGTGGAGAATATGAAGAAAATGATCCAAATAAAGGTGAATCATCAGTGTCATCTGTATCATCACCTATATCATGATTATATCTATCCATACGAGCTATAAAAATGATTTAAAATAATTTATGTGTGTTCAAATATATATATATATAAAGCAATTTAACAACGTCATGTGAAATACTTTAGACATCTTACTATCAAAGTAACTCGTATCCTCGTCATCAACTAATTGTGGTACAAATTCAGCTTTTTGTCTAAGAAGACTATTCCAATTAACACCATAAAAATAAGGATGATCTTTAACTTCATGTGGACCACCAGTTCCTAATCGATCTCTAGCACTTTGTTGTAATAATGCAGTGATGATATCCTTAGCTTCAGGATGAACTGGCCAATCATTTTCATCTGGCCATTCTATGTCATCTAAAAATAATATATAACAATATTAATATATGTAAGATCAATGTTATTATTTACAAGTATCAATATTAACCATTAACAGTATGAGCAAACAGTTCCTCAGGTGTTTCACCAAAGAAAGGAACACAACCAATAAGAAATTCATAAAGTATAATTCCCATGGACCACCAATCAACAGGTTTTCCATATCCTTGTCTTAATATAACTTCTGGTGCAATATATTCAGGTGTGCCAAATACTTGTTTATCAGAAAATTGTCGAGTATCTCTATCTATATATCCTTCATACAGATTTGTTGCCACTACAAAATTAAATATATGCATTAAATTATTGCGAAAATATATATACATATATATATATATACACTTATATTAAAACACATTTACTTACGAGACATAAGTCCCATTTTGCTAAGACCAAAGTCTGTAAGTTTAATGTGACCCAATGCTGTAATAAGTAAACTATAACATATGAAATTTTAATTAGTAAATATAAAATCATTAAATATATTACTATTTATATATACATCAAAGTTTATATAATATAAATAACCATACTTGTCAGGTTTTAAATCCCTATGAACAATACCATAATTATGTAGGTATTCTACAGCTAAAACAGTCTCTGCAAAATAAAACCTTGCCATATCTGATGGTAGTGGACCAATATTTTTTAAAAGATTCGCACAATCTCCACCCTCAACATATTCCATTACAAGACATAAATGTTTCTGAAATAAACATTTGTATATCACTTATTAATTATAAAAATAATATTGTAACAATAGTTAAATATTGCATAATATTTAATATTAAAATAAATAGTCTACCTTAGTTTCAAAACTACAATACATAGATACCACAAAAGGATTATCTGTAAAACTCATGATATCTCTTTCAGCAAATACTTGTTCAACTTGATTACGGAGCATTAAATTATTTTTATTAATTTTCTTCATTGCAAATCTTTGTCTGGTTGTCTTTTCTTTAACTAAGTACACTGCTCCATATGCCCCATTACTAATAAGTTTGAGTACCTCATAATCACTTTCACAAGGAATACGTTGAGATTTGTCTTCATCTTTGTTAGGACTCGACGTTAATTGTAAGTTACTATCACTAGAACTTGCAGAATCTTCCAACTTGTTCAAATCTTCTTGTAATTCTGTAAAAATATTATAATAAAAAGTATAATAATTATTTGTTCATTCAAGATACAAATTTAATATACATATGAAGTCATTTATGTATGTACCAGTTATTGGATCTCTATTCAAAGAAAGCTTATGGATAATATACTGAGGAATATCAGTTTTAACTCCTGCATTAAATTTAGCTTGACCCTCTGCTTGTTCAAGCAAATGATAAAATTCTTCTGGATCAAATTCTAAACATTCTAATAATCGTGCAGGACGTGAGATCACTAATAAAAGTTTTTTAATTAAACCAGTCAATCGTGTTGCAGCTTCTAATGATTTTTCCTTCGTCTATATAAAGATAAAATTTATTATTAACAATCATCAATTGTTTAAATAAATAATTCATCTTTACATTGTAAAATAATATAAACTTACATCCATCAATAGATGTTCCAAATTTTCGCTCATTTCATAAAAATATCTTGTCGTGATCAATTTCTCTTGTGACTTTTGTAAACAATCTCTTGCCATTTCAATCACTTGATGATGAACAAAACGTAAAATTGGTAAAGAATCTGGAGTCATGTGTGCCTTTACTTCACGTTCATCAATTTCTTTGTTTTCATTAATAAAATTTGTCAAACGTTCTTCCATTTGTTGTGTAGCCTAATTAAAACATATTATTTAATTAAATGACTTTATTTTTATTATTTTTTATATTATATATATTACTTAATATATAAATTATACTTTTGGAAATCGTTCCTTGTACAAAGTATTCATCATGACAATTTCACTATCAAGAACAGGTGACCGACTCGGACTACTGTAATTTCAAAAATATTATTTTATTAATAATATATATTTTGTTTTTAAATCAAACAACATGTTATAATTGTATGTATATATTGAAATTAAATTTTAGGAATTATATTTGTCATGGAGTTTGTACCTTAAGCTTCGTGACCGTGGTCGATGTAATGGCGATTTACGACCTTCTTCATCAAGACTACCAGAAATGGTAGAACCAGGAAAACCTGGATGCGATGAACATGGTGTTCCAGGTTTAGAAAAGTGGCAGGATAACATGCGTAATTCATCTTTAGTTGGAATATTTGGTAATTGATGTAAACGTTCTTGACTCGAACATTGTGACTAAAAGAAAA